>NC_048571.1:69272295-69592295 GCF_013265735.2 Oncorhynchus mykiss | reverse complement strand
AGGACCATGAATACGAATGTAACGCTCGTCTTCCTCCTTTTCTGAGGAGGAGTAGTAGGAAGGATTGGAGGACCAATGCGCAGCGTGGTACGTGTTCATGATGAGCTTTAATAAACTCAGAACACTAAAACCAAAATAACAAAGAGAATGACACGAAACGAAACAGTGCTGTCTTTTGACATACACAAAGACAGAAAACAATCACCCACACCACACAGGTGGGAAAAGGCTACCTAAGTATGATTCTCAATCAGAGACAACTAACGACACCTGCCTCTGATTGAGAACCATACCAGGCTAAACACAAAAACACCACATAGAAAAAGGAACATAGACAACCCACCCAACTCACGCTCTGACCATACTAAAACAAAGACATAACAAAAGAACTAAGGTCAGAATGTGACAACGAATTGCATCTAGACAACGTTGTCCTAGAGCACACAAAAACTATACATACCTCGGCCTAAACATCAGAGCCACAGGTAACTTCCACAAAGCTGTGAACGATCTGAGAGACAAGGCAAGAAGGTCCTTCTATGCCATCAAAAGGAACATGCAATTCATACATACAATTCAACATACCAATTAGGATCTGGCTAAAAATACTTGAATGAGTTATAGAATGGTTGTGAGGTCTGGGGTCCATTCACCAACCAAGAATTCACAAAATGGGACAAACACCAAATTGAGACTCTGCAAGCAGGTCCTGGGGCTCTGTTCACAAACACAAACAGAGCCCCAGGACAGCAACACAATTAGACCCATCCAAATCATGAGAAAACAAAAAGAGATTACTTGACACATTGGAAAGAATTCACAAAAAAACTGAGCAAACTAGAATGCTATTTGGCCCTAAACAGAGAGTACACTGTGGCAGAATACCTGACCACTCTGACTGACTCAAACTTAAGGAAAGCTTTGACTCAGTGAGCATAGCCTTGCTATTGAGAAAGGCCGCCGTAGGCAGACCAGGCTCTCAAGAGAAGACAGGATATGTGCACAATGCCCAAAAAAGAGGTGGAAACTGAGCTGCACTTTCTAACCTCCTGCAAAGTATATGATCATATTTGAGACACATATTTCCCTCAGACTACAACAGATCCACAAAGATTTTGAAAACAAATCAATTTTGATAAACTCCCATATCTACTGGGTGAAATACCACAGTGTGCCATCACAGGAGCAAAATTTGTGACCAGTGAAAACAAACACCATTGTAAATATAACCCATATTTATGTTTAATTATTTTCCTATTTGTACTTTAACTATTTGCACATCATTACAGCATTGTACAGTCGTGGCCAAAAGTTTTGAGAATGACACAAATATTAATTTTCACAGTCTGCTGCCTCAGTTTGTATGATGGCAATTTGCATATACTCCAGAATGTTATGAAGAGTGATCAGATGAATTGCAATTAATTGCAAAGTCTGTCTTTGCCATGCAAATGAACTGAATCCCCCAAGAACATTTCCACTGCATTTCAGCCCTGCCACAAAAGGACCAGTTGGCATCATGTCAGTGATTCTCTCGTTAACACAGGTATGAGTGTTGACGAGGCCTAGGCTGGAGATTACTCTGTCATGCTGATTGAGTTTGAAAACAGTCTGGAAGCTTCAAAAGGAGGGTGGTGCTTGGAATCACTGTTCCTCCTCTGTCAACCATGGTCACCTGCAAGGAAACACGTACCATCATCATTGCTTTGCACAAAAAGGTCTTCAAAGGCAAGGATATTGCTGCCAGTAAATCAACCATTTATCGGATCATCAAGAACTTCAAGGAGAGTGGTTCAATTGTTGTGAAGAAGGCTTCAGGGCACCCAAGAAAGTCCAGGAAGCGCCAGGACCGTCTCCTAAAGTTGATTCAGTTGCGGGATCGGGGCACCACCAGTACAGAGCTTGGTCAGGAATGGCAGCAGGCAGGTGTGAGTGCATCTGCACGCACAGTGATGCAAAGACTTTTGGAGGATGGCCTGGTGTCAAGAAGGGCAGGAAAGAAGCCACTTCTCTCCAGGAAAAACATCAGGGACAGACTGATATTCTGCAAAAGGTACACCAATTAGACTGCTGAGGAATGGGGTAAAGTCATTTTCTTTGATGAATCCCCTTTCCGATTGTTTGGGGCATCCGGAAAAAAGCTTGTCCGGAGAAGACAAGATGAGCGCTACCATCAGTCCTGTGTCATGCCAACAGTAAAGCATTCATGTGTGGGATTGCTTCTCAGCCAAGGGAGTGGGCTCACTCACAATTTTGCCTAAGCACACAGCCATGAATAAAGAATGGTACCAACTCATCCTCCGAGAGCAACTTCTCTCAACCATCCAGTAACAGTTTGGTGATGAACAATGCATTTTCCAGCATCATGGAACACCTTGCCATAAGGCAAAGGGATAACTAAGTGGCTCGGGGAACAAATCATCAATATTTTGGGTCCATGGCCAGGAAACTCCCCAGACCTTAATCCCATTGAGAACTTGTGGTCAATCCTCAAGAGGCGGGTGGACAAACAAAACCCCACTTATTCTGACAAACTCCAAGCATTGATTATGCAAGAATGGGCTGCCATCAGTGGACCAGAAGTTAATTGACAGCATGCCAGGGTGGATTGCAGAGGTCTTGAAAAAGAAGGGTCAACACTGCAAACATTGACTATTTGCATCAACTTGAAATGAAATTGTCAATAAAAGCCTTTGACACTTATGAAATGCTTGTAATTATACTTCAGTATTCCATAGTAACATCTGACAAAAAATATCTAAAGATACTGAGGCAGCATTCTTTGTGAATATATTTGTGTCATTCTCAAAACTTTTGGCCACGACTGTATATAGACATAATATGACATTTGAAATGTCTTTATTATTTTGGAACGTCTGTGAGTGTCATGGTTACTGTTAATTGTTATTGTTTATCTCACTTTTGTTTATTATATTTTTCACTTGCTTTGGCAATGTTAACATGCTGTATGTTTCCCATGCCAATTAAAGTCCATTGAATTGAAGTTAAATTGAAATTATACAATGTAAAATTTGTGGATGTGCGTGAGTGTGTGTGTGTGTGTCTTACCCTGAGTCTTACCCTGAGTATTTTCCCCTCTGTGTGTGTGTGTGTGTGTAGGTTTAAGAATGGTCAGGGCAGTGGTCTGGACGGTGGTCAATACCGGGTCTACATCAACGGGAGCCTAGAGATCAAGCGTGCGCGGGTTGAGGACCAGGGTACATACACCTGTGTGGCCAGCAACATCCTGGGCAAGGAGGAGAACCAGGTCCGACTGGAGGTCAAAGGTTAGAGAGTAACCAATCTCATCACAGCACGACTTCATGCTTCTGTTTTTATGTTTCCTTCTCAGACCAAATAGCCCCTGTGTTGTTGCCAAACATTTCCTTGTGCCTTATCAACCTATTTTGTTTCTCAGAGCAGATGCAGATTCACATTAGACAATCATTTTCTGTAGTCTGTTTATTATACTCATTCATCCCATGTGGCCTTAATGTCATCTCATATCATGAGAAAAAACACTCTTAATCTAATTGGTTGAGCTCCAGCTGTTCAGGAATTCCATACAAGGCATTTGGCTTCCCTATCTATCCCCATCATTTTCCCGGATATGTCTGTCCTGCGTCTGTCCTGCGTGTGTCCTGTGTCTGTCCTGCGTCTGTCCTGTGTGTGTCCTGTGTGTGTCCTGTGTCTGTCCTGCGTCTGTCCTGCGTCTGTCCTGCGTCTGTCCTGTGTGTGTCCTGTGTGTGTCCTGTGTGTGTCCTGTGTCTGTCCTGCGTGTCTGTCCTGCTTATCTGTCCTGTGTGTGTGTGTGTGCCCTGTTGTATCCTGTGTGTGTGGTGTACATGGTTTGTTTCAGAGCCGACCCGTATCGTCAGGGCTCCAGAGCACCAGTCAGCAATTAGAGGCACCATGGCTCGTTTTGACTGCCGGGTCAAATCAGACCTCACCCTGCCCATCACTGTTACCTGGCTGAAGGATGACAAGCCTCTCTCTCTGGGATGGAGGTGAAAGAAACAACTCAACAACAGTTTTCTCTACCATCAGCTTTTAAAGGCTCAAACTGTAACTTGATTGAGCCCTGTGACCATGGGATGAAATGCACAAACAATGGATGTACAAAAACACACAAAAACAGTGTTGTTGAACGAGCATAGCTATAGTTGACGTGTAATAACATGTAATAGTGATGTTCTGTAATGTCATGTTATAGTGATGTAATAACATGTTTCCTCCCATGACTGGTCTGTAGGTTAAAGAAGGATGAGGATTCCCTGTCCATCCCTAATGTCCACGAGCAGGATGAGGGAACATACACCTGTACTGTTAAATCAGAGATCGACCAAGACACTGCCTCAGCACGTCTTACTGTGATAGGTATACACGCACACACACAACACACACACACACACACACACACACACACACACACACACACACACACACACACAGCAGGTAGGATAAGTAGATGGCAGGTAGCCTAGCGGTTAAACAGCCACCACTAACATTGAGTGGCTGCTGCCAACATACTGACTCAACTCCAGCCACTTTAATAATGGAAATTTGATGGATATTGATGTAAAAATGTATCACTAGCCAGTTTAAACAATGCTACTTAATATAATGTTTACATACCCTACATTACTCATCTCATATGTATATGTATATACTGTACTCATTTAAACTGCTGCATCTACTGCATCTTGCCATCTTTATGTAATAGATGTATAACTAGCCACTTTAAACTATGCCACCTTATGTTTATATACCCTACATTACTCATCTCATATGTATATACTGTACTCGATACCATCTACTGCATCTTGCCATCTTTATGTAATAGATGTATAACTAGCCACTTTAAACTATGCCACCTTATGTTTATATAGCCTACATTACTCATCTCATATGTATATACTGCACTCGATACCATCTACTGCATCTTGCCTATGCCGTTCTGTACCATCACTCATTCATATATCTTTATGTACATATTCTTTATCCCTTTACACTTGTAAGGTAGTAGTAAGGTAAGGTAGTAGTTGTGGAATTGTTAGCTAGATTACTTTTAGGTTATTACTGCATTGTCGGAACTAGAAGCACAAGCATTTCGCTACACTCACATTAACATCTGCTAACCATGTGTATGTGACAAATAACATTTGATTTGATGATTTGATTTGATTTGGTTAGAGTGTTGGGCCAGTAATCAAAAGGTTGATTGTTTGAATCCCCAAGATTAAAAAAATCTGTCGATCTGCCCTTGAGCAAGGCATTTACATTTTAGTCATTTAGCAGACACTCTTATCCAGAGAGACTTACAGGAGCAATTTGGGTTCAGTGCCTTGTTCAGTGACCTTTCAGTAATGCTCTTACCCCTAGGCTGCCTGCTGCCCAAGTAGTCATTATGTACAACGTGTTAGTCATTTAACATACACTCTTAGCACTTAACCCACATTTCTCCTTGTTTGTTGTCTATAATGGCTGACCCTGGCCGTGACCCCACTCTCCGAGGGTGTCTCAGGGGGAGTTGGGATATGCAAAGAAACACATTTCCATTTCACACCTCACACTCGTACAGGTTACCCATTTGTACATTAGGTGAAACAGAAAAATATAAGCACCCCCTATTTGACCTTTGAAACCAGCTACACAAACTGTCAAAGTCTTCAACATGGATGTGAAAATATTCTACTTTCATTGTACAAATCATCTTCTCATCAACCGTCATGTTCTTAACATTGTTGTGAGCCCTCGTAGATAACACTTCTAGATGTTCAAGATTCTAATGCATGAATGTGCCTTGAAGTGGTTGCATGTTGGACTGTCACTATATTTACTGTCAATAGTGACTACTAGCACACTTCTGCTACTAATAGTTGTGTATGTAGACCGTGGTGGATCATACTCCATGGTTTCCCAGTTGTGTAGTTGTAGTGCTCCAAAGTTAAGGTTCCTCTAGGTACAGATCTAGGATCAGCTTCCCCTCCCCAATCCTAACCTTAACCATTAGTGGGGAAAATGCTAAAGTCACCCAAGATCAGTGTCTAGGGGCAACGTCACCCTGCACCAGTTGTAGTAGTATTGTAGTGGATGGGGGTTCCTCCACTGTACTAATGTTCTGACTAACCTTTAACCTCTGACCTTTACCCCCCTGCTCCCCTCACAGAGGACACCTCCCTGTATCCCACACAGTCTAGTGCCTTGCCTGCTGGTAACATCTGTGGCCTTTTCTACCTCTCTCTCCATCTCTCTGTTTCTGTCCATCCCTCGCGCTGCTCTCTGTCTCTGTTTCTGTCCATCCCTCCCTCGCGCTGCTCTCTGTCTCTGTTTCTGTCCATCCCTCGCGCTGCTCTCTCTCTGTTTCTGTCCATCCCTCCCTCGCGCTGCTCTCTGTCTCTGTTTCTGTCCATCCCTCCCTCGAGCTGCTCTCTGTCTCTGTTTCTGTCCATCCCTCGCGCTGCTCTCTGTCTCTGTTTCTGTCCATCCCTCGCGCTGCTCTCTGTCTCTGTTTCTGTCCATCCCTCCCTCGAGCTGCTCTCTGTCTCTGTTTTTGTCCATCCCTCACGCTGCTCTCTGTCTCTGTTTCTATCCATCCCTCGCGCTGCTCTCTGTCTCTGTTTCTGTCATCCCTCGCGCTGCTCTCTGTCTCTGTTTCTGTCCATCCCTCACTCGCGCTGCTCTCTGTCTCTGTTTCTGTCCATCCCTCGTGCTGCTCTCTGTCTCTGTTTCTGTCCATCCCTCGTGCTGCTCTCTGTCTCTGTTTCTGTCCATCCCTCGTGCTGCTCTCTGTCTCTGTTTCTGTCCATCCCTCGTGCTGCTCTCTGTCTCTGTTTCTGTCCATCCCTCGCGCTGCTCTCTGTCTCTGTTTCTGTCCATCCCTCGTGCTGCTCTCTGTCTCTGTTTCTGTCCATCCCTCCCTCGCGCTGCTCTCTGTCTCTGTTTCTGTCCATCCCTCCCTCGAGCTGCTCTCTGTCTCTGTTTCTGTCCATCCCTCCCTCGCGCTGCTCTCTGTCTCTGTTTCTGTCCATCCCTCGCGCTGCTCTCTCTCTGTTTCTGTCCATCCCTCCCTCGCGCTGCTCTCTGTCTCTGTTTCTGTCCATCCCTCCCTCGAGCTGCTCTCTGTCTCTGTTTCTGTCCATCCCTCGCGCTGCTCTCTGTCTCTGTTTCTGTCCATCCCTCGCGCTGCTCTCTGTCTCTGTTTCTGTCCATCCCTCCCTCGAGCTGCTCTCTGTCTCTGTTTCTATCCATCCCTCGCGCTGCTCTCTGTCTCTGTTTCTGTCATCCCTCGCGCTGCTCTCTGTCTCTGTTTCTGTCCATCCCTCACTCGCACTGCTCTCTGTCTCTGTTTCTGTCCATCCCTCGTGCTGCTCTCTGTCTCTGTTTCTGTCCATCCCTCGTGCTGCTCTCTGTCTCTGTTTCTGTCCATCCCTCGTGCTGCTCTCTGTCTCTGTTTCTGTCCATCCCTCGTGCTGCTCTCTGTCTCTGTTTCTGTCCATCCCTCGCGCTGCTCTCTGTCTCTGTTTCTGTCCATCCCTCGTGCTGCTCTCTGTCTCTGTTTCTGTCCATCCCTCCCTCGCGCTGCTCTCTGTCTCTGTTTCTGTCCATCCCTCCCTCGAGCTGCTCTCTGTCTCTGTTTCTGTCCATCCCTCCCTCGCGCTGCTCTCTGTCTCTGTTTCTGTCCATCCCTCCCTCGCGCTGCTCTCTGTCTCTGTTTCTGTCCATCCCTCCCTCGCGCTGCTCTCTGTCTCTGTTTCTGTCCATCCCTCCCTCGCGCTGCTCTCTGTCTCTGTTTCTGTCCATCCCTCCCTCGCGCTGCTCTCTGTTTCTGTTTCTGTCCATCCCTCCCTCGCGCTGCTCTCTGTCTCTGTTTCTGTCCATCCCTCCCTCGCGCTGCTCTCTGTCTCTGTTTCTGTCCATCCCTCGCGCTGCTCTCTGTCTCTGTTTCTGTCCATCCCTCCCTCGCGCTGCTCTCTGTCTCTGTTTCTGTCCATCCCTCCCTCGCGCTGCTCTCTGTCTCTGTTTCTGTCCATCCCTCCCTCGAGCTGCTCTCTGTCTCTGTTTCTGTCCATCCCTCCCTCGCGCTGCTCTCTGTCTTTGTTTCTGTCCATCCCTCCCTCGAGCTGCTCTCTGTCTCTGTTTCTGTCTTTCCATCTTCTTTCTTTCTCTCTTTTCACTCCAATAAGAATAACAGGTTAGTTTGGACTAATGCTTCAACATTCCAAAGGAATGAAGGCAGTGTGTATGAGATATTAGTGTACATGTTTCTATGAGAGGGATATTTGTGTATGTGTGTGTTTATATTTGTGTCTGTGCGTATCAGTGTGTTTGTGCATGCATTTGAATGTGTGTGTTCATATGTGTGTTTGTGCATGCGTGTGTGTGTGTGTGTGTGTGTGTGTGTGTGTGTGTGTGTGTGTGTGTGTGTGTGTGTGTGTGCACCTAACCCCATGGCCCTCCTGTGTGTAGACTATCCTGACCCTCCCATGGACCTGGAGGTGTCTGACCCAGACAAACGCAGCATACGACTGACCTGGATACCTGGAGATGAACACAACAGCCCTGTCACAGGTAAATACATACACACGGAACTACTCGCCCAATGTAACCACAATACATACAGTGTGTTCTACTGTTCCATGGCTTGTGTCACACCTTCCTCCCCCCTCTCTCTCTCTTGCTCTCTCTCTCACCCCCCCTCATCTCTCTCTCTCTCTCTCTGCAGAGTTCCTTGTTCAGTTTGAGGAGGACCGTTGGGAACCTGGTCAATGGCAGAACCTGTCTAGTTACCCCAGAGACCTCAACTCTGTCATCCTGCAGCTCTCTCCCTTCGTCAACTACCAGTTCAGAGTTATCGCTATCAACTCTGTGGGCAAGAGCCGGCCCAGCCGCCCCTCGCAAAGATATCAGACCAGCGGAGCCTGTGAGTCTCTCACCGGGATGGGGGGGGGCTGTTGTTTTGAGGGCTACAATACTATTATAGATAGAGGGAGGGAATTATGTTATAGCCAGAGAGATCACATTTTTATTTGTGCCCCTGTGTGTTTCAGCTCCTGATGCTATCCCTAGTGGCCTGAAAGGCTGGGGCACCAAGAACACAAACATGGAGATCAGCTGGGAGGTGAGTGAGTGACTGTTTGTCACTGTTTCAGCCTTTCCCCTTCATACACAGTCATTATACCCTCAAAGACAAGGTTGTTCTAATTATACTGCTAGTGTATATATTTGTGCTCTCCAGCCCTTGTTGAACACAGAGCAAAACGGCCCTAACCTGCACTACTCGGTGTGGTGGAGGCGTAAGGATACGGGGGAGGAATGGAACAACGTGACTACGGTGGGGGCGAAGCACATTGTCCACGACACAGAGACCTACGTTCCCTATGAGATCAAACTGCAGGCCAGGAATGACTTCGGACCAGGACCTGAGTCCAACATCATCATAGGATATTCTGGGGAGGACAGTACGTACACTCACAAACCAATATACAAATGAAGCAACATTTATTTTCTATTCCTAATCTTTTTTCCCAAATGTTTTGCTCTCTTCTCTCACTCTCTTTCTCTCTTCCTCTCTCTCTCTCTCGCTCTCTCATTCTCTCTCTCACACACACATGTTCACTCATCATGCTGGTGATGTCCTACCTGTGTGTGTTTTTCCCCAGAGCCTACAGCCCCTCCTACAGACCTGCATGTGTCAAATATTGACAGCACCAAGGTCAACGTCCACTGGACCCCGGTAGACCCCAACACTGTCCTGGGAGAGTTCAAGGAGTACAGGGTGAGATCTGGACTCTCACGACTACAGACACACACAGACACACACAGACACACAGACACACACACACACACACACACACACACACACACACAGACACACAGACACAGACACAGACACAGACACACACACACACACACAGACACATTCACAGACACAGACACACTCACAGGCACACACACAGACACAGACACACTCACAGACACAGGCACACACACAGACACAGACACACACAGCCTGTGACGACAGTGTGTGTGGCCCTCTCTCCCAGCTGTACTACTGGCGTGAGGGCAGCATGGTGAAGGGTCTGCATGTGAATAAAGAGAAGAAGACTAAAGGGTTCTACAGTACCGTGGCCCAGCCTACTGGCATATTGACAGACCTACAGCCATACAGCCACTACCGCATGTTTATGGTGGTCGCCAACAGTCGTTACGATGGGCCGCCGAGCAACCATGTGGATTTCCATACTAAGGAAGGAGGTGAGACTGGGAGAGGGAAGGACGACACCAACTAGGGCATCAGACAAATGAATTACAGTATGTTTTTACATCGTGGAAGATTCGCTACTACACCCTTTAACCCTCTCCCTCTCTCCCTCTCTCTCTCTCCCTCTCCCTCCCTCTCTCTCTCTCTCTCCCTCTCCCTCTCTCTCCTTCTCTCTCTCCCTCTCTCTCTCCCCCTCTCTCCCTCCCTCTCTCCCTCCCTCTCCCTCTCCCTCTCTCTCCTTCTCTCTCTCCCCCTCTCTCTCCCTCTCCCTCTCCCTCTCTCTCGCTCCCTCTCTCTCCCTCTCCCTCTCCCTCTCTCTCCCCTGTGTGTGTAGTGCCAGATCTTCCTCAGTTCTTTAAGATCGTCCAGAGGAGTCCAGAGTCTATCCACCTTGAGTGGGACAAACCCCTGGAGCCTAACGGCATTCTGACTGGATACACACTCAACTATCAAGCAGGTGAGCCCTTCTGATTGGTTAGACTGTCAATTACCAGACAGGTGAGGACTTCTGATTTGTTACATAGTCAAGTACCAAACAGGTGAGCCCTTCTGATTGGATACACAGTGAGGTGAGCACTTCTGATTGGATAGATGATAGATGACAGGTGATCAGTTCTGGACACAGTGGTATAGACTGACCAAGAAGTTACCGGGTCAGAAAGGTCTTTCTAATATTGATTCAAATCTAAGCTCATAACAGAGATAAACTAATGTTAAGAAGAGATGATGGTATGTTGATAGATTGCACTCTGCATTAGCTGACTAGCTGTCTGTGTGTGTTGTGTGTGTGTGTCCCTGTAGTGAACGGGTCACGTGTGGGCCACATGCAGATGGAGAGTTTCCTCCCTAACGTGACAGCCTACAGACTCCGCTTGCCAGACCAAGCTATTCGCTACAGGTTCTACCTGGCGGCCCACACACAGGTGGGAGCAGGGAAGATCTACACTGGGGAGTCTCCACATTTCACCAATGAAGGTGAGTCGCCTCGGCACTGCATGCACACACACACACACACTCACACACACACACACACACACACACACACACACACACACACACACACACACTCGGGCTCACAGACACACACTCACTCACTCACTCACACACACAGACACACACACACACACACACACACACACTCGGGCTCACAGACACACACTCAACTCAGACCTTTTTGCTATTACTCCCCCCTCACCTGTCTCCCCTTAACCTGTCTCCCCTCCCTCTCCCTTGTCTCCCTCTCCCCTATTTCCCCCTCCATCTCCCCTGTCTCCCCCGCTTCATCCCTCTACCCTGTCTCCCCCTCCATCTCCCCTGTCTCCCCTGTCTCCCTCTCCCTTGTCTCTGTCTCCCCCTGTCTCCCTCTCCCCTGTCTTCCCCTGTCTCCCTCTCCCATGTCTCTCACTCACCTGTCTCCCCGTCCCTCGACCTCCTCTCTGTCTGTCTGTCTCTCCCTGGGTGTTAACAGAATACTTTTTCAGCTCAGGTACTGACCACTCAGGTGCAGGTAACGGTAATTGCACAGCCCATCTGTCTGTCTTACTCCTCTCCGACTCTGTCTCAGTCCATTTTTGAGCAATGGTGACCAGCTCAAATTAGTGACCATGTCATCTTTGCATTTCCATACTACTTTGCCTGGTGGACATATCATGGGTTTCTTCTCCCCCTACTGATGACAGTAGTACAGACCCAGGCACTTTCTATCCTCAAAAAGGGGTGGATTACTTTTACGCTGTAGGAAACAAACAAAACAAATTAGGGGGTAACTTTGAGGTCTGTCAAGGGTTAAACCGTGAGTTCTCTTCGAACAATTAAAGCGATTTGAAATGTCAATCAGTAGATGTATTTAATAGAACAATTAGTATGCAGCCATAAGGGTTGACATTGTCATCTAAATAAATGAACAATTCATCTTGACAGAGAGCTTTGTACTGTGATCAGACAAAGTTCTCTGTACTGGACTGAACTGCACTCTAACAAACACTGGCTTCCCCTCTGTGCTCCGTCTGTCTGTCCTCCGTCTGTCTGTCTGTGATGTCTCTCTATCTGTCACTATATCTGTTGGTGTATCTGTGCGTCGCTGTGTGCTTTCAGGGATTGAACAAGGGTCCTATTTGATCTTGATCATAGAACCTACAGTATTGGTCAGTTGTAACACTCTAATGTACACTGTAAAAGTAAAGGAATGAGTTTTTAAGCAACTAATGTCACAGTCTCTGCTTCAACCTTCAGTATTTTCAGCAAAGTTGAACATGAATTGGACATGTATTTCTACCCTAGTTGTGTGTAGTCCTGGTGTACTGTAAGTCCAGGTCAGGATCCCCTGTAGTGTAGTCAGTGTCAACTTTCTGCTCTTTCTGAGGTTTGAACTTTGAACCCAATCCCTGATGGCACACATTTCAATTTGGGGGGGCAATGTCTCTGGTCTCTGCCTTTTTGACTGACACAGCCTGGGATTGGCACAGATTTTAGATTTGACATGGCTTGGGCCAATGTGATCTCTGGCTGGCTGTTGAGTGTTACCTGGGCAACAAGGGTTCTTGAGCACCTGCCTGTACTGATGCCTTATTTTACTCTTCTTCCTCTTCTTCTCTCATGGCTGGCTCTCTCTAGCATGCTGCTTGTCATGTCTGACCTGGGGGAGTTTGGAACTATACATGGGGGAGGGAGGAGGGAGGGATGCAGTTCAACAAGCATATAAGTTCATCTGCTCTCTAGTGGGATCCTCCAAATGGAGATGTTCATCCACTACAAGGTAAAAAGAAGCGTAACAAGAAGTCCTACAAAGAATGTATGCCCCCCTCTGTTCACTGTAGATACTGTGATGATGATGTTCAAAATGGCTTCCAAAGAAAACAAGGCTCATTTGTAATAACAGTAGGGTATCTAAATATGGATTTCCCATAACTTCCTGTTTATTCTAGAAGAAAATCCGCACACCAAAGAGGTGCTCTGTTTGTTGGTTTGGGCCAGGATGGAGGTGAGGTGTGTCATAGCATCAGTTGGCCACTTGGGGGCACTGATATTCCATTTAAGACCCTCATCATGGGTTGTGTGATGAGTAAATGATTTATGAATACCTAGTCCCAGATAAATCCTTACTGTTGTATTTACCCACACAATAAAACATGTACTTTATTATTAACTTCTAATGCTTAAAAGGACAATTATCTATAAAAAAAAGTATATTTCTGTTTACCTCTTTTTGTTAATTGGACTGTTTGTTGCCTTTTCCTTATTTCTGCACCAGTCAACAGTGCTGGTTCTGGGAAATTCCATATCACCTTTCTGCTCATTGTTTCATTGACTTTCTCTCTGTGTCTCTATTGGTGTGTGTGATTACCTGTGATTTCCTGCTTTTGTCTTTAACCCTGTGCTCTCTTCCCATTGCCCTGTAGTCGAGCCTACAGACGTCTCCATGTCTACAACTGTCCCACCTCCTCTTCCTCCCACTACTACCGCTGCTACTACAACCATTAGTACTACTACCACTACTACTACTACTACTACTCCTACTACTACCGCAACTGTTACTGCTTCTACTACCGCTACCACTCCTGTGTTGGTCACCAGCACCAAGCAAGCAGATACAAATGTGTTGGGTACATACAGTAGGCCTACCTGTTGTTTACTTTTAGTTCAGTCATTTTCTTCCATGGCAGTGTAGATAAAATAGATTGACAATGGATGCCACCTTTAAAGAGACATTTTAAAGGTGTGTTGTGTTATTTGCATATCTTCCCCAAGATTCAAGTGATAAATGAATATGCTTTAATTTGAAGCATTTTGATTGGATACTCTCTCCTGACCAGGAAGGAAGCATTTGGAGGAACTGGCTGCATTCCAATACCACTTCATTGCCTTGTCATATCTCCTTGGAAATAGGTTACAGGAAATCAAGTCACTTTAAAGTATTGGAAAGTAACCATTAACTCAACGCTGTTCGGTCAGGCTGTGAGAATCCAACGTATAAATATAAACATAAACAGTTAGAGGGTGTTTGTGGGCCGTTCACTTTGTTCAATGCCGTGTTCCTATTAAGGGGATACCTGGACTACTGGGCACCTCCATTACAAATCAGGACACCCCTAGAAGGGTTAAGGCATTAACTGTGGAGTGGATACCACCAGAAGTGTTAGGACATCAACGTTGACACTCCTTAAAGGTGTTCAAATATATCACTGGTCCAATCCACTGTTTATAGGGCAACCCGAAATCTAACCCTAACCCTAGAACCATTGTGTGATTGCAACCCTGCGGGTGTGGCTGTTGTAACACGCCCTTCTCTGCTCCATCTTTCCCTTGACACCACCCTGACCCCGCCCGGCCCTCTTGTAGGCATGGCTCCTGGGAGGGTGATCTGGAACTTGACGGTGAAGCCTAACAGTAACTACGCTAACGTCAGCTGGAACCACAACTTCCCAATCGGCAGCAGCGAGTTCCAGCTAGAGTTCACACTGGACGGTAAGATCCACACCCAGTTTGTGTCAGCTCTTAGGCTGGAAAATAAGAAAAGACACAGAGTTTGTGTCAGAGCTTCTGGATGGTACGAAAATGACCAGAGTTTGTGCCATTGCAACAGTCAAACTAAATCAAGCCCAGCTCAAGTATTTGAAAGGATTTTACATATGTATTTAACCCAAGTCTATCGTATCAAAACGACAGTTCAAAACCCATCCTAGGAAGAAATGTCAATAGTGAAGTCAGTTTTCAGACATTCTATCTCTGCAGAGATACTAGGCTTTCTGAAAGGAACTGTGAGGCATTCCTGGGGCAGAGACATACACCAAACTGACTTTATTAAAGAAATCCAGTCCAATTCATGACAGCCCTTCACTCTAGTAGAGAAATGAGGCTTTTATTTGGAGGCGAGTCATGCAACATTCTCATTTCTATTCATAAAACTCCCAGGGAATGTCTGAGGGGAAACTCTCAACTCTCATTTCATTTTGCTTCAGCAGAGCTGAGTTCAATTGCCTATATAAGTCAGATTATGATCTGTATAGCTGTAGATAGAGTGAAATATATAATATATTCTGTGGGATTTCCATTTAAATAATGACTGTGTTATTTTATAGCACCCCCAGTTTTTATTGTACTTTGATTGGAGGTTTTGAGTTTCTGTTTTCTTAAAAAATCCCCTTGTTAGATTTGCCTTTCATTGTGCCCGTGTTCATTTTCTCTCTCCGGTTCGAACAGAAGTTCCTTTCAGAAAGTATTTTGTGAGGCTGGGGGAGAAATTAAGAGAGATCTTAGTCAGTACTTTGAAAGAGGAAATCGTGAAAGGAGAGAGCTAGAGAGAGAAACCCAGGGATGGGGTGATGTTCTCACACAACTATGAAGAACTTGTCCCTATAATTATATTATATATACGTTCTTATAACTGTATATTGTTTATACGTTCTTATAACTGTATATTATATATAAGTTCTTCTAACTGTATATTATATATATACGTTCTTATAACTGTATATTATTTATACGTTCTTATAACTGTATATTATTTATACGTTCTTATAACTGTATATTATATATAAGTTCTTATAACTGTATATTATTTATACGTTCTTATAACTGTATATTATATATAAGTTCTTATAACTGTATATTATATATAAGTTCTTATAACTGTATTATTTATACGTTCTTATAACTGTATATTATATATAAGTTCTTATAACTGTATATTATATATAAGTTCTTATAACTGTATTATTTATACGTTCTTATAACTGTATATTGTTTATACGTTCTTATAACTGTATATCATATATACGTTTTTATAACTGTATATTATATATACGTTCTTATAACTGTATATTGTTTATACGTTCTTAAAACTGTATATTGTTTATCAGCATTTTCTAATATTATCAATGACATAGTTATAATGCACAAAATCCCAAACTCTCTCCCTATCTCCACTGTTAAGTGAGATGAGGGAAATACACAGTTTAATGAAAACATTCCTTAAATATATGCTACTTACTACAGTATACTGATGGTACAGTGATGTCAGTATATGTGTGTTCAATCATCCTGAGTGAAAAGAGAAGATGTTAGGGTGATGTTCACAGGAGCTGAGCATGTGCACACATTGATCTGTTTTCCACTGTATCAATGACATAGTTCTAACACACAAGATACCTAACTCTCTCCCTCTTTCCTGCTCTTTGTCCACTCTTTGTCCATTTGTCCATCCGTTTGGAAATGTGTCTTTGTATTGTTCATACGCATAGTGTATTATGATGTCCTAACTCCCCATACTGTGCAGTGTGCATACTTCATGGCTACTACCCAGTATCATGCTGCTGCTTCACCTGTCTGGCTGGCTGGGTGGCTGTGTGTCTGTCTGGCTGGCTGTGTGTCTGTGTTTCTGGCTGGCTGGCTGGCTGGCTGGATGTGTGTCTGTCTGGCTGTGTGTCTGGCTGGCTGGCTGTGTGTCTGTGTGTCTGTCTGCCTGGCTGTCTGGCTGTGTGTCTGGCTGGCTGGCTGTGTGTCTGGCTGGCTGTGTGTCTGGCTGTGTGGCTGTGTGTCTGGCTGGCTGCATGCCTGTGTGTCTGGCTGGCTGGCTGTGTGTCTGTCTGGCTGGCTGTGTGTCTGTGTTTCTGGCTGGCTGGCTGGCTGGCTGTGTGTCTGTCTGCCTGGATGTCTGGCTGTGTGTCTGGCTGGCTGGCTGTCTGGCTGGCTGTGTGTCTGGCTGGCTGGCTGTATGTCTGGCTGTCTGGCTGTATGATTGGTTGTGTGGCTTGTTTTTCTATTGACTGTTTAGAGTAAGAGTGAGGGGGAGGGAGGATGTTGTCTTTATACACACATTTTACATGGGCATTTTAATCATTAGCTTCAGCTTCATGTTTTAATGGTTGTAAGGAATGTGTTTTTATATTAGTCAGACATTCTTCCCACTGATTGATTTTCGCAGTGCTTCAGGTCTGTTTGTTGCCTAGTCAAGGATGCATTTTGTTTCGTATGATTTGGTTTAGTTGCTGCAGTGGATGTACTAAGCTTTGGAATGAATTTGGTTGATTGCTGTATAATGATTGCTATGTGATGATGTCACCCTTTCAGGGTATCAAAGGTCATGTCATAGCATGGTGCACGATGCCACAGGTTTGCGTGCGCCACCAGCCATCACCAGCCCATGCCCACAACTTGGTGATGTGATAAGGGGCATGTCTTTCCATTGAAAAGACGCCGCCTTTCGTTTTCACCATCGGTGTGTTTCTTTTTATTGAGATGAGTGGAGGACTATGGGTAATCGAGACACAGTGCTTCTCTACCCTCCCGCCCTTTTTATTGAGATGAGTGGAGGACTATGGGTAATCGAGACACAGTGCTTCTCTAACCTCCCACCCTTTTTATTGAGATGAGTGGAGGACTATGGGTAATCGAGACACAGTGCTTCTCTACCCTCCCACCCTTTTTATTGAGATGAGTGGAGGACTATGGGTAATCGAGACACAGTGCTTCTCTACCCTCCCACCCTTTTTATTGAGATGAGTGGAGGACTATGGGTAATCGAGACACAGTGCTTCTCTACCCTCCCACCCTTTTTATTGAGATGAGTGGAGGACTATGGGTAATCGAGACACAGTGCTTCTCTACCCTCCCGCCCTTTTTATTGAGATGAGTGGAGGACTATGGGTAATCGAGACACAGTGCTTCTCTACCCTCCCGCCCTTTGCTATTCCAGAATACAGAGTGTTTCATAATGGTCCATTTAAATTCCACCAGTCAGGGTAATACAACCAACTTACTGCTGCCAATTCAGCAGGAGTTTAGTTTCGTAAAACTTTGATGTCCACTGTATTATAGTAGCCTGAAGGAACACCTGCTCTCTAGCTCTACCTCTTCTCCCGCTTCACAAAAAGTCCCCTTTTTAGATTAGATTTTTCAGGAGCATTATCCCCAGGAGAAAAATGTGGTTTCACTTCCACTGAGAAGAAAATGAACCAAAAAGAATGCTCTAAAAGCCATATTTTAAAAGCTTCATTAAAGAGCTGCAGCTCTATTCACTTTCACTCTCTAGTAATTCTATTAACATAGCCGTATACGTGGCATTGGTTTACTGCTATTCATTTCAACAAGGTTGTTAATGAGTGGTGGATGTTGGAGGGAGGGTGTGTGTGTGCTGCATTGGTTCAGTCTCAATTTACTCCAGTGGCCCACCATCTCATAGGGGAAGAAACAGTCCCACCCATGTCGCATCATTACGTGGTACCCTTCCTATTTACTTTGTTACCATGGTAGCCTGGCAACGCCCAATGACGTAGTATGATTGGCACCTCTCTTGTGTTCCAAGGCAATGGCAGTGTGTCAAGCGTACCAGTGAACCAGCCGCCCATTAAGCTGGCGGGGCTGATCGAAGGGGCCAAGTACCGCCTGAGGGTGTACTCCAACGAATACCACAGCATCTCCAGCAATGTTGTCACCTTTGAGACCAGCGCAGGTGAGTCTCCACCTGCCAGGTCTGTCTGCATCAGCCCAGTCTAGGAGTCTATAGCAGGCTAATGCAGAGACATGACAGCACCCAGGCTACAGAGACCCCATGGATACCCCAGTTCCCTAACAACGAGGTCTGTTGGGTCAGATCACAAGGCTAGGAGTTGATATAGCTCCAAGGAGTTGGTATTGAAGTGAAGTTATTCAACTGTAGTGTAGAGGGACTGTTTTGTTTCTGTTCTTTAGAATTGGTAGTTCTGAACTTCGTGGAATATCGATTTAGCTGTTTGTGATGTCTTGATTTTCCATAGGAGTGTATTCCATGTGGTAAGAATACTCCAATGAAATGTAATGTGTGATAGGCTCATGAGTAAACAAGTCATATACAATGGATCTGATACTTTGACCTGTACTTTACTTTTCTATCTTTGCTTTGTTCTGAGCAAATTCACTTTTCCAATGTCACACTTCTCTGGCACTGGCAGAGCTGTTACTTGGTTAGTAATTATAAGCTATTAATGTCGTTTTTTCCTCCTATTTATGCCTGCATTGTGTTACAGAAGTGTTTCAATAAAGTAGCTTTTTTTACAGTTAGAAGACTGGTGTCAAATAACAAAACTTTTTTTTGTGGTTGGTTGCTTTTAAAATGAGCTGTGCATGTAATTTTGTTCCTAGGTTTTGTGTTCAAATTGACCCAACTGAATGAATAATTTGTTATACAGATAGATTTACTGGGATACCATCTAGAGTTATAGCTCTATGTTGAGGGAATACTAGAATGCTGTGATGATGGTTTGGGTTGTCATACTTGGTGTATCTTGATTTGAACATCCTTGGATGAGGACAGATTGTCGGATGTATTTCCAGTGACTCATTTGGGGCAAAACAGACTCTTATTATTTTTCTCCCTCTCTCTGTGTGTTTCATCTCTCCCATCTGTGTGTGTGTCAATGTTTTTGCCTGCTGACAGCCTACATTAAAGACCAGGTGGACATTGCTACCCAGGGCTGGTTTATCGGGCTGATGTGTGCCATCGCTCTCATCATCCTCATCCTCCTCATCGTCTGCTTCATCAAGAGGAGTCGCGGAGGCAAATATCCAGGTAAGGGTTAAAGGCCCGGTGCAGTCAAAAATGTGATTTCCTGTGTTTTATACCCCGAACAAAAATATAAATTAAACATGTAAAGTGTTGGTACCATGTTTAATGAGCTGAAATAAACTCAGCAAAAAAAGAAACCTGTCTTTCAAATATATTTCTTAAAAATCCAAAAAATCATTGTAAAGGGTTTAAACACTGTTTCCCATGCTTGTTCAATGAACCATAAACAATTAATGAACATGCACCTGTGGAACAATCGTTAAGACACTAACAGCTTACAAACGGTAGGCAATTAAGGTCACAGTTATGAAAACTTAGGACACTAAAGAGACATTTCTACTAACTCTGAAAAACACCAAAATAAAGATGACAGGGTCCCAACTAATCTTCGTGAACATGCCTTAGGCATGCTGCAAGGAGGCATGAGGACTGCAGATTCCTCACGAGGACTGCAGCTAAATTGCAATGTCCGTTACTGTGAGACGCCTAAGACAGCGCTACAGGGAGACAGGACGGACAGCTGATTGTCCTCGCCATGGCAGACCACATGTAACAACACCTGCACAGGATCTGTACATCCGAACATCACACCTGCAGGACAGGTACAGGATGGCAACAACAACTGTGTCTTGACGTTGGCCTGTTGGGGGAGGTTTATGACCCCCATAAAAACATTTCCCCTTTCCTCTCTCTCTCTACTCTATAGAGTTGACTATTGTAAAGCCTTTGTAACATAGAGAGTCTGGTAACATCGAAAGGGGGGAAACGGAACCATATTTCGGTAATCCAAACAGTTGAAAATATGTGTTGGTACTTAATGAATATGATCTCGGATCAGTTGTTGTCTGAGACATTACTACTAATGATAGGATGACATAAACTGCATCTTGGAAAGTCTACACATTCTAGTTATCAGATTCACATGGAATTGTTGTGCAATTTAAATGTTTAAATATTAAACTATTTTTGAAAAGATTAAATATAATTTTAGCTTCTTAAATGAGAGAACGGTTTGTCATAGAGAAACTCTGCTCACTCAGAGGACCCGCCCAATTGAACAGACTTTGGTTCTAAACTATGAAACACGCCCTTCTTTCACCACTATATAAACCCATTGACGAAAATTCAACTTTCTGTTCCGAGGACGTGAGGACGACGGTCCTATGTTAAAAGGGCTCAGATAATAACCTAACGAAATTAGCATCTTGTTCAATGTGAAGGTGCCGATCGACACGCCGAAAGGATGAATTTCGACTATACCAGCCAGAATATAGCATAAGCTTAAAAGTATGGCAACTTAGTATGAACTTTGAACTCTTATTCACTCCGTTGAGTTAGCAGCAGCCGCTGTAAACGTGGGCTAGGAAAGGACGGACGATGTAACCAGTCTAACACAAACAATGATACTACAACGTATCCAGTTTACCACCAGAGAGATTCTTCAGAGGACAAGAGATCCCTGCTGGGCAACCCGGCCTTTCATCTACGACCAACCATTTCAAGAGCAGCTCAGAGTAAATATTCCTTGCATTTTCCTTTTTCAAATGGGCGGTTATTTAGAATGCATAAGATACTGTATTTAATATAGCATAGCTGCCTACGGCCCGTTAGACACACAAAATCTTTTTTGTTCCTCAGTCTTCCCGCTCTTTCATTCAAAACCAACCCCCTTTCTTTGTGGAACTAGCCGTCATATCTGTTCCGTCCAATGGGACGTTTTCCTTTATGACATCATTTGTAATCAATGTATAATCCATTCTGTGTAGATGTAATTCTGTGTGATTATTTAGGTATTTGGTAAATAAATAATTAAACTACATTTTTAATTGCTGATTCAACTTGTTAGCCAGGGTTTGTGAAGATAACAAAGAATTTACAACTTTCAGATGAGACTGACTAAAGTGACGAATAAATATTGACTGCTACTGATGTAAAAGATTACTAGGTCTTTACGAATTTATTCGGAAGATAACAGCTCTATAAACATTATTTCGTGGTGCCCCGACTTTCTAGTTAATTACATTTACCTAATTAGCTTAATCAGGTGATATTAATTACAGAGAAATGATTTTATAGAATAGCATGTCATATCACTTAATGCGGCATAGCCAAAGACACAACAACTGCCTGAGTTACACCAGGAACACACAATCCCTCCATCAGTGTTCAGAATATCCACAATTGGCTGAGAGAGGCTGGACTGAGGGCTTGTAGGCCTGTTGTAAAGGCAGGTCCTCACCAGACATCACCGGCAACAATGTCGCCTATGGGCACAAACCCACCTTCGCTGGGCCAGACAGGACTGTCAAAAAGTGCTCTTCACTGACGAGTCGCGGTTTTGTCTCACCAGGGGTGATGGTCAGATTTGCGTTTATCGTCGAAGGAATGACCGTTACACCGAGGCCTGTACTCTGGAGCGGGATCGATTTGGAGGTGGAGGATCCGTCATGGTCTGGGGCGGTGTGTCACAGCATCATCGGACTGAGCTTGTTGTCATTGCAAGCAATCTCAACGCTGTGCACTACAGGGAAGACATCCTCCTCCCTCATGTGGTACCCTTCCTGCAGGTTCATCCTGACATGATCCTCCAGCATGACAATGCCATCAGCCATACTGTTCGTTCTGTGCACGATTTCCTGCAAGACAGGAATGTCAGTGGTCTGCCATGGCCAGCGAAGAGCCTGGATCTCAATCCCATTGAGCCCATCTGGGACCTGTTGGATCGGAGGGTGAGGGCTAGGGCCATTCCCACCAGAAATGTTCAGGAACTTGCAGGTGCCTTGGTGGAAGAGTGGGGTAACATCTCACAGCAAGAACTGGCAAATCTGGTGCAGTCCATGAGGAGGAGATATACTGCAGTACCTAATGCAGCTGGTGGCCACACCAGATACTGACTGTTACTTTTAATTTCGCCCCCCCTTTGTTCAGGGACACATTGTTCCATTTCTGTTAGCCACATGTCTGTGGAACTTGTTCAGGTTGTCTCAGTTGTTGAATCTTGTTATGTTCATAAAAATATGTACACATGTTAAGTTTGCTGAAAATAAACGCAGTTGACAGTGAAAGGACATTTATTTCTTTGCTGAGTTTAAAAGATTCCAGAAATTTTCCATACGCACAAAAAGGTTATTTCTCTCAAATTTGGTGCGCAAATGTGTTTACATCCCTGTAAGTAAGCATATCTCCTTTACCGAGATAATCCATCCATCTGACAGGTGTGGCATATCAAGAAGCTGATTGAACAGCATGATCATTACACAGGTACACCTTGTGCTGGGGACCCTAAAAGGCCACACATGCAGTTTTGAGATACAGTATCTAAGTTTTGTCACATAACACAATGCCACAGATGTCTCAAGTTTTGAGGGAGCATGCAATTGGCATGCTGACTGCAGGAATGTCCACCAGAGCTGTTGCCAGAGAATTGAATGTTCATTTCTCTAATATAAGCCCCCTCCAATGTCGTTTTAGATAATTTGGCAGTACGTCCAACCTGCTTCACAACTGCAAACCACGTGTAACCAAGCCAGCCCAGGACCTCCACATCTTCTTCACATGCAGATTTGTCTGAGACCAGCCACTCGGACAGCTTAATGAAACTGTGGTTTTGCACAACTGAAGAATTTCAGCACAAACTGTCAGAAACCGTCTCAGGGAAACTCATCTGCGTACTTGTCATCTTCACCAGGGTCTTGACCTGACTGCAGTTCGACGTCGTGACCGACTTCAGTGGGCAAATGCTCACCTTCGATGACCACTGGCATGCTGGAGAAGTGTGCTCTTCATGGATGAATCCCGCTTTCAACTGTACCGGGCAGATGGCAGACCGTGACGAGATCCTGAGGCCCATTGTCATGCCATTCATCCGCCGTCATCACCTCATGTTTCAGCATGATAATGCACGTCTGTACGACAGCGTGTTGCAGTTCCCGCCAATATCCAGCAACTTCGCACAGCCATTGAAGAGGAGTGGGACAACATATCACTAGCCACAATCAACAGCCTGATCAACTCTATGTGAAGGAGACGTGTCGCGCTGCATGGTTGGATACTGACTGGTTTTCTGATCCACGCCCCTCCCTTTTCTTTGTAGGTATCTGTGACAAACAGATGCAGATCTGTATTCCCAGTCATGTAATGCATTTGTTTCAATTGACTGATTTCATTATATGAACTGTAACTCTTAGAAATATTTTTGTTCAGTGTGTATATATTTCCACGCTATGAGGTTGGAATAATACTGTGAAATTGTGAAAATGATGATAATGCTCTTCTACTGTAAGAGCTGTTTGAAAAGAACACCTTTTCAGCCTGTTTTGGTGGTATGGAGACGTGACTTCACCAGGCAGTAAATGAGTTAGTAGACCAATAGACAGGCTGGTTGTTTAGCAACACAACCGACGCATGTGCAACTATTGGGCAAAACAGATGGGTTGGCTTAGATTGTTTGACGAGATGTAAACTATATTTCATCTCCAAGGTTTATTGAAAACAAAATATATTGTCTCACTAGCGAATTTAGTCATTAGCATTGACATGAAATCTGTCAAAACACCTCAAAACAAGACAGGGTATCAAGAAGAAGATTAAACTAGCTGAAACGAGTCACTTACAATTCCCTACATGGCAGTTTCTTGTCATTGTTGGTAGATATCTGGCCATCTAAAATCACAACAACTCTCGAACCCCATTGAAGAGTGCACATCATTCATGACATAATCAGCTAAACCATCTATAAGAAAGACAGTTCCAAACCTCTCTGCCAAGAACAGCTCATTTTCAGTTGCCCCCCCCCCCCCCCCCAGCAAAGTTCTTGCTTGAGAAATCGCTCCTTGCCAAGAAGCAATTATTTTCATTTTTGACCATTTCAATTGAAATCAATCATAGTAAGGTCCTTAATTGTGAGCCAGAAATTATTTGATATTGAGATAAAAATGGCTGCATTGGACCTTTAACACAAGGTGGTCCAGTATCCAAGCAAGGGTTAACACAGGGGGGTCAAAACTAATCTAGTAACTAGTAACCATGTAAGGGTATACTAGACAGGGTCAAGTATTAGGTTAAGGGTTAACACATTGAGGGCATTTGGGAGCAGGAAAAGACGGTGGAGGTTGAAATACCCAGGTAGGGGTTAGAACGAAGGCAAGTGTCCAGTTAAGTCACAAGATGGTGGCACGTTCAGTATAATCATGTACCTCTATTTGTTTTATCACTATTCAGTACGAGATAAAAAAGATCTCCCTCTGGAGGGAATGGATCAGAAGGGAGAGGATGGATCATTTGACTACCAGTAAGTATTTCTCTTGAATATTACATATCTCTGGCCTACACATCTCTGGAACAATTGCCAGCCAGTGAATGATCTATATATGCAGAGTTTCTATTGCAAAACATTAGTAATCATGGCTAGATATGACTGTGTATCATCCAGGATTATACAGAGGAGGATGTGGTAGGCCTATGTCTTGTTTTCTTAATTATGGAAGTGTCATTGTGATTATCATGTGTGGTATTCAGGCTTAGGATCATGTTTAGTACTGTTTATCTGCAACTACTTAGGCATCAGGAATGAGGGACAGGGACTATTACTTTGGCCTTGTAATATTTGGGAATGCTATTAAGACGATCGAGACGAGCTACAGTAAACAGGAGTTATTACGTCTTAGGTCTGGTAGTGCATGTTTGCAGTATGTATTTGTTAGTTAGTGATTGTCTTTTGCTCATTCCAGGTCTCACTGATCTCCAGTCATTCTTCTCTGTGGGGAATGAGAATCTTTCCATCTTTACTGTTTAATTAACCCTCTGACTTAACTGTCAAATCAGCACTAACACACTCCAACCGGTTTTCTCACTCTAATCATCGTGGTCCTACTTTATATTGAAATGGTGCTAAAAACCAGTGTCCTTACATGGTACAGTAGTTACATTGTACTTTATGTACACGCTTAAAAGTTTAGCAACTGTTTCCATGATGATTATCATATTAGCCTCAGCAGGGAGTCTTTAGAACTTCAGAAGAAGATGAAGGCAGCATCGTATTAGTGGAAACCAAGACTGTTCTCAGGGCAAGCCTGGTGTAGCTAGATATGTTCGAGTCACGTCGGGGATGCCCTAACCCTAATCCTAACCCTTTTCCTAACCGTAACTTAATTCTCCTAACCTGCCACGTTAATTCTCCTAACCTGACACGTTAATTGTCCTAAACTGCTACAAAAAGTCAGTAATGCTAGTTAAAACTGGCAGACTTGCCATGAGAATAGTCTTGGTTTCCACTAATACGATACAGCAAGATGAAGTGCCCCTGTACTCTGTCCCCTATAACCCCACACAACCAGTAACCCAAACCCCTAATTGTTCTTATAAGCCACAAAGGAAACATGGCACATTCATTTAGCCAGACCAGTTACAAAGGATTTTTAAAATTAAAGAAATATTTAACCTTTATTTAACTAGGCAAGTCAGTTAAGAGCAAATTATTATTTACAATGACGACCTACCCCGGCCAAATCCTAACCCGGACGATGCTGGGCCAATTGTGCGCTGCCCTATGGGATTTAGGAATGTATATTTAGAGCAATTTGAAGAGATTTTATTCATTTTGCGTTTGGCTGTCAAAAGCATTTTGAACAGTGTTGTTGTAGGTGTTTATTCTGCTTGACAGCACAGTGCTGTGGTTTTAAAGTGTTAATGTAAAGTGAGATGTTCAAAGATGTTATCAACAATTATCACATATGTGTGAGGCATGTCCACAATGGAAAATCTAAGCAAGTCTGCTATCGTCTTTAATCAATGTTTATTAATATTACCCTCTTTCCTACAGTGAAGGTCATTGCTAAACTCACAATCTGACACACTCAATAGCACTGGGACTAATCACTCTGTCTACCCAACTCACACGTTGTGTATGTGCGTGTGTGTCTGGGCATTTCTTTGAGTGTGTGTTTTTGTGTAAGTGTTTTTTTGTGTAAGTGTAATTGTGTGCGTGAGTCTGTGTGAGTGTGTGTGAGTTTGTGCGTACGTGCGTACGCGCATGTGTGTGTGTGTAGTCTCTGGCTCTCATTTTGTGTGCTTGTGTGTCACCTGGAGGATGTATCTCCTTCCTTCCCTCTCTCTCTTTACCCTCTCTCCTATCCTATCTCCTCCCTCTCTTCTCCATGCTGAAATGGTCGTCTGTCCCTGACAGGAATGAAAATGAGAACGAAAAGGAGAACAGGTACTTTGGTTTCGGCACGGCATCCACCTCCCGGCCTGCGCATGTCAGAGACAGATACTGAACTCCCCTTCAGACGGAGGGCTTGGGGGTGAGATTGGGGGATGAGGAGGCGAGGGCTTATGGGTGAGATTGGGGGATGAGGAAACGAGGGCTTGGGGGTGAGATTGGGGGATGAGGAGGCGAGGGCTTATGGGTGAGATTGGGGGATGAGGAAACGAGGGCTTGGGGGTGAGATTGGGGGATGAGGAAGCAAGGGCATGGGGGTGAGATGGGGGGGATGAGGAAGTGAGGGCTTGGGGGTGAGATGGGGGGATGAGGAAGCGAGGGCATGGGGTGAGATGGGGTATGAGGAAATGAGGGCTTGGGGGTGAGATGGGGGGATGAAGAAGCGAGGGCATGGGGTGAGATGGGGTATGAGGAAATGAGGGCTTGGGGGTGAGATGGGGGGGATGAAGAAGCGAGGGCTTATGGGTGAGATTGGGGGATGAGGAAACGAGGGCTTGGGGGTGAGATTGGGGGATGAGGAGGCGAGGGCTTATGGGTGAGATTGGGGGATGAGGAAACGAGGGCTTGGGGGTGAGATTGGGGGATGAGGAAGCAAGGGCATGGGGGTGAGATGGGGGGGATGAGGAAGTGAGGGCTTGGGGGTGAGATGGGGGGATGAGGAAGCGAGGGCATGGGGTGAGATTGGGGGATGAAAACGCGTGGGTTTGGGGTGAGATTGGGGGATGTGGACTGAGGCAGTGACTGTGATGCTAGATCATGGTCTATGAACTACTTCACCCTCCTCCCTTTGCACTACTGTTTCTGGGGTAGAAGGGGAAGGTGGGAGATGGGGGGTGGGGAGGTTCAAGGTGGGCATGGTACACCGGCCAATCAGTGATATCGGTTCCCGGGGGTGTCAAACATGTGATCAGGGCACAGCTGAGACTCTCTGGGTAGTGTGAACCCACAGAGAGAATTGAGAAGAGTGTTGTTTCTACACACAGCTAGATTTCCCATCAAGGCACTTCACCAATCTGTAGCGAATCGCAAAAACGTATATCATATGTTGCTTACTGTTTTGGTCTATAGTCTACTTCCATAAAATGTATTCCATCTGGGTCAACTATCCCTTCAATGCAGATTAGTAAATAGGACAATCTTACTTTAGGACTAAGCCATGTTACAGATGTAGGATATGTATTTGATCACCCTGTTGCAATGCATGACATTTTAAACTTGTAGTGTATTTGAAGTTTAAAAAGGCTTCTAAAGTTTGTAATTTCCACTTTGAAATGTCAGACTTGATTTTCCCTTACGAAAAATGTATCAACCTCTACAAAAATGTTCATTAATTATAATCAACATAATAATTCACATTACTGTTGCTGCAGGATTATTTTCCTGCTGTAGCAAACTGGCTCAAATTGAGATCCAACATCAGTATGCTTCACCAGACTACAATCATAAACACTAGAGCTAAACCTAGCCCAAAGCTATGCATTAACCTCGGTTTAGCCTTGAGGCTAAAGTCATCAATTGACCTGGCTATCTTTGGCCTGGCCATGGCTGTGTTCCACACCTGCTACCTGTGTTCCACACCTGCTACCTGTGTTCCACACCTGCTCTCTCACAAGCAGAACGACAGATAGGCAGAATATCTTAGGCCCAGGGCTGTTCTGGACCTGTTCAATACAGGCCTCTGGTGGAGAGTTGTCTTGGCAGGGACCTATCCTATCCATGGGTGGTTCAGGGTTAAGAGCAGCGGGTGTTCAATATGGGGAAAGAGACGCTAATCACAGCTGTGGTTTAAGCATCGCCTCAGGCTCATGATATTCAAGTCAGAAAAGCGTATTAGTGTTCAAGGCTCAGCTGGTGTTCAAACAGTGAGCCAAGGCTTCGCACTGTGAAATCGTCTTCTCATTACCAGTCTGCAGGATATCACAGAGTTAGAAAAGCAGCTTTTCTGAAAGTGTCAATTTAATCAGGTAATAAACTGTCAGGTAAATAAATCAAGGTGATTTGCAGATTAGGGGAGAGAGATCGAGAGAGTGTGAGGAGGCAGTAAGGTCTTATCTCTCCCCAGAGAAACGTCAAGTGTTTCATGGATCAGGTAGGTGATGTAATGATCGTGAAACTGATCGTGAACACTCTGAGAGGTCCTGAACCCGTTTGTCTCTGTCGAGGGCTTGATCGTGTTTTTCCCCCCTTAAGGTTAATTGCTTTGTTTTTCTTCCGACAGCTGACATTTAACAGGCAGCAACCACCAGGTGCAGAGGTGAAGGCTGAGGACGGAAATCAATTTGGCTGAAATGAGGGAGGTTGGGAGGTTTGAGAGAGGGTGTAGAGTAGATGTAGTGAGGGTTTAGGGAGGAAGGTTAGAAAGTCTACCGTTCGAGTTTGATGCCCTTGAGGAACCGATTTGGGGAATAAGCAACAGCAAACCTTTTGTATGGAGATGAAATATCAACACCGCTATGTCCTTTCCTTGTTCCTTCCTACATGACATAGTCATCAATGATGATAATCACTGCTGCTTACATCCATCCCTGCATGTTTTTTCTGTCCATGTTTCGGTCAAGTAGACCTCAGCTTTCAAAAGATATTGATAAAATAAACATGCAGGGGTAAACATATGTGCTGGAGTAATTTTCATCATTGCTAATGTCTGGTCCCTGTGTAGCATAAGCTGACTGATTTGACAGTTCTGTCTCTGCATGTATGGGACTCTATGGCAGGGGTGGCCAACCCTGATCCAGGAACACCGCAGTGAGTGCAAGATTTTGTTCCAGCCCAGCTGTAACACAATTGATTTAACATTCTATGGTTCTAGGTTAAAGACCATGATTAGTTGATTGTTTCAAGCTGGCCTGGAACAAAAGCCTGCACATACTGCAGCTTTTCAGGACTAGGTATGGCCACCCTGGTCTATTCCAGTTTGACTCACTATGGTGCTATAAATTCACCTGTTAGAGGTCCTTTTTATGCCAATTACCAAACCCACAGATGCATGCCTTGATTTAGCTCTGTTCTCGGCCGTTACATGTGGCTTGAGCCTCCTTCAGCGCCCTGCATCTTTTCATTTATCACTCCAAAGATGATTTTGTTTTCAGTTGAAGAAGGTTCAAGCTGCACGTAACACCATGGACCAGACCTAGCCCTGCAATAGACTAGTGTCCTGCCCAGGGGGTGTACTTGTACGTCAAGCTGCCTCACGCTACAGAAACAGGAGATAGACTAGTGTCCTGTCCAGGGGGTGTACTTGTACATCAAGTTGTCTCACGCTACAGAAACAGGAGATAGACTAGTGTCCTGTCCAGGGGGTGTACTTGTACATCAAGCTGCCTCACGCTACAGAAACAGGAGATAGACTAGTGTCCTGTCCATGGGGTGTACTTGTACGTCAAGCTGCCTCACGCTACAGAAACAGGAGATAGACTAGTGTCCTGTCCATGGGGTGTACTTGTACGTCAAGCTGCCTCACGCTACAGAAACAGGAGATAGACTAGTGTCCTGTCCAGGGGGTGTACTTGTACGTCAAGCTGCCTCACGCTACAGAAACAGGAGATAGACTAGTGTCCTGTCCAGGGGGTGTACTTGTACGTCAAGCTGCCTCACGCTACAGAAACAGGAGATAGACTAGTGTCCTGTCCATGGGGTGTACTTGTACGTCAAGCTGCCTCACGCTACAGAAACAGGAGATAGACTAGTGTCCTGTCCAGGGGGTGTACTTGTACGTCAAGCTGCCTCACGCTACAGAAACAGGAGATAGACTAGTGTCCTGTCCAGGGGGTGTACTTGTACGTCAAGCTGCCTCACGCTACAGAAACAGGAGATAGACTAGTGTCCTGTCCAGGGGGTGTACTTGTACGTCAAGCTGCCTCACGCTACAGAAACAGGAGATAGACTAGTGTCCTGTCCAGGGGGTGTACTTGTACATCAAGCTGCCTCACGCTACAGAAACAGGAGATATGCTCTTGCTCCTACGAGCTGTTCTGGGTCGCATGTGCCAAGGCTCGTGCATGGCAACTTTCGCATAAAGCCTGATTCTAGGGCTTATTGGTGCCCTATGATTATTGTTGTTTTTTATGGGTTTTTGTTTGTTTGATATCACAGTAGTAGTATTGTGCAACTATGTGTGAGCACCCAACTGTTTTTGACCCACTAGTAAATATCATTTTTGGCCAATGTCACTCAGGTATATTAGCAATCTCCACACATGTTCAGTCTGTGTTTAAAAAGTATGTGTCTGTTCAGTGTGTTTTTAGCCATCTCTGTTTTTTGTTCTTCCTCACCTTTTCCTTTGTCTTTCTGTTCTGGTTTCTGTTCCCATTGGTCCAAATCAAGTTGTTCACTCGAAAGGTATGACAGGAGTCTATCCCGCACAGTGCATACCACAACCAGAATAACCTTGAATAATATGCATTATTTGCATTATTTACTTTTTAAGACCGCTCAATTCTTGCATTGTGTTTTAATCGATTAATATCTAATCACACACATAATCACCTTTGTCAACCTTCTGAAGTGGCTAAACACTGACCATACTGTTTTCAATTCAATCAACATCTTCCTCCGACGTATAAGGCTTAACCTACTAAAATCCTCCTTTTATTTCCATGATATTGGTGGACAGTAAACAAACAACTGATGTTGACATTTACGCAATTGATTTCTCTAGTCCAATTGTTATGTTAATTGGGCTGCGTAAGGTTTGTCTTTATAGAACAATGCTCAAAGATCAAAGATCAAGAGCAGTTTGTTTTGAAAGTCATTTCAGACACTGCAGCTTATTTTAGGAGAATAAAGTCTTCCCAGTTACTTTTTCCACCTTTGCTCCTCTCTCAAAAGTTAATCTAATCAGATAATTGGATCATTCTACACTCTCATTCTAAAGTCATTTTAAAGTGGAAGAATGCTTGATCTTTCTAAACCCTCTGCTCACTAAAATGTCTCGAGTGATAAGGTCAACAAACAAAAGCTGTCAAACCCGTGACTAAAGCTGAGCTTTTAAAACAACTTTGCCACTCTGGTAGATTTATTCAATTACACAAAGAGAAATAATAGGCTCATAATTAAGATGTAATACTTCCCTCTTGAGTGGATTTAGAGCTATGAACAATAGTTACGTATTTACCAGCTGCTATGCTAATCTCCTTATAATTGGATACATTTTACTGAATTTGAGGGCTATGAACATCTAATAAGGCCATTTCTACATTACGCTCACGTCTACTGTACTAAAAATCAAGGTTGTCATTTTCCATGCCTGTATAAGGCCAAAGTCTACATACGGTATTGTATGACAGTGAACTCAATGTTCTCACAATCCTTCTGCAGTATATTAATCGATTAAAACATAAAAAAATATCTCCTGCGCAGTTATCCAGTTTCTTCACATGTATTTCACTCTCCCTCTTTTCTTTGGTCTACTTATCTTCTCTAGAGTCTCTCTCTCTCGTACTTTTGTCCAGCACCTGTTTCCTCCATTCCTTTCCTGATTTTAGTCTCTCTCTCTCTCTCACTCTCTCACTCGTAACACCTGAATCTGGTCTGTTTGAGTTCAGAGGTTTGATTGTGGGTTGACTTGTTGATACTTTGGTATGGTTGCCTTGGTAATTCTCTGTTGATGACCTTGTGTGCCCCGTTGGCTTGGTGAGCCATGCTTTCAGGTAATCTCTGTCAGATTATATTGCCTTGTAGTTTGTCTACTAACTGGCCAGCCATACAGTACCACACCAGTACTTCACCGAAGAAAATATGTCAACACGGTCTGGTTTGTAGATGCATCCTCTCTACAATGAAGAGAAATAGACAACACCTCCAAATACGATGCAAAAACTGTTGAAGAGCTAAACTTCATTATTTTCTGTTCCCTCTTCTCTGGTAATGCCTTTCTGCTGTTTGCTATCTGGCTGTTGTAAGAGTCTAGAGAGCTAATGCTGGTTGAAAGCCCCTGATCCCTTCTGCATGACAATTCTCTCCCCCTACTGCAGAGGTAGAAGACATAGGGACATGATCTGAACTGAGATACGCACACCTACTATAACTTGGGCTTTCACACAAATACACTAACACCTGCAACGCTCAGACTTTTGTGTGTGTTTGAGCTTTATGCACAGATCTCAGATCAGAACATAGCCCAGACTGAGCAGCATGTGTATGATAATGCATTGGTTTGAGCATTTAAGGTCAGCGTACAGCTTCCCCAAAGACAAAGGGGCTCTGTAGCAGTTCTTCTAGACTACAAGATTTACTGCAGGGCTTTTTATATTTTAGCAAGCTTATATTATTGCACTCAGGTTGACCATTGCCAGTGTTTTTATATCATAGCTAAAGGCAAGTATCGATGTTGTTCCAAAATGAGTTTGTGAAAGTGCTTGTGTTCCAGTCTGCACTGAATGACCCCAGCTACAGTCTGTACTGTAAGAGAGACGACAGTGGAAAACTACAGAATCAACACTTCTCTTGTTGACAGTTGTTCCCTTCCCCAGTTTTCTTCTTACCCCTAACCCCTCTCCTCTCTCTCCCCTAACCTTTGGGATGGTAAGGACTCGCCTGCGTTGATGACCGTGTTGATGACATCACAGGCGGAATCTAACCTTTGACCTCTTGACCCTTTGCAGCAGCGACGAGGACAACAAGCCTCTGCAGGGCAGCCAGAACTCTCTGGACGGCGGGGTGAAGGAGAGTGACGACAGCCTGGTGGACTATGGCGAGGGAGGGGATGGCCAGTTCAACGAGGACGGCTCCTTCATCGGCCAGTACACTGTCAAAAAGGACAAGGACGAGACGGAAGGCAACGAGAGTTCCGAGGCCACCTCACCCGTCAACGCCATCTACTCGCTGGCATAGTCCCCCTGCCCGGCCTGGCCTGGGGATCTGAGGAACTCCCCCTGGCGGTCGGAGGGTGATATTACCACCACTACTACTACTACACACACACATACGCGAACACACACACATATGAATATAAGTGTATTAATATATAAAACACATATACACATGTAAACACACGCAGCACCTGCCTGGAGACTGTTTGACCTCTTAAACCGGAGGGAGAAACCATTCCTCTGAGAATTAAGGGGGTGTGAATGGAATGGAGTTGAAGTTACTGTGAGCCAAGCCATGACGTTCGGCTATTGACGTTCTATAGAAATGGCTTGCCAAGGTGAAGTTTGGTAATCTTCAACAGTACCAGTATCTCTATGCTCCTCCTTCTGCCCCTCACACAGACTGAGTGTGCCTAACGGGCAAGCTTCAGTTGTAGAGGACTAGGAGGAAACGCCAAGGTTTTCAACCATTTTGTGTGCCTCTAGAGCTTTCTTTGTTTTCAACGTACTCAGCTTTCCCCCCAAACCCCTCTCTTTCTCCCCACACACATCCTCACGCCCCCCTGTGTCTTTACCGAGCGTCCCTAGGGAAGGCGACACAGACACTCGTCCTGTGAGCATATCAGCTACGGACCACCAACATAGCAGGATGTTGGCAGATATGTTTATCACATTGATATTTTCACAGAGAGAGATGGTTTTTTGTTCTCAATTGATACAGCAGATGAGTCATTTGAATATATGAATGCTGTAAACAGTGCTAGCTCACCTTCTAGTTCACTGCAAAACTATGCATTACCAACACCTCATGTTTTTGGGTAAGGTCTGGTTATTAATTAAATTGTTTATTTTTCAGTGTTGACTCACAGGTTTAAAGAAGAATAACCTGCTTAATGAAATTATATTGTTCCCTTGCCTTCCCGCTGTCGTAAATGTACCTATGATTCACCTCCAAACTCAAGTCGTGTGGAGATATTAAAAACGGCCACAGTTATAGCAATGCTATTCCTGCCTCAAGCTTTTTTTATATAGTACAAGCCACTACAATGTCAGTTATAAATGACATTAAAAAATATATTTTATTTTCAAGCATGGTAGTACATTAGTGCACGAGACCTAGGACAAGTAGCTTGGAGAGGAGGTTTTACCTGCTTTGCTGTTTGTACATCTCTATGGCAACTGGCACTCCGAGGATTTGACTCACTTCCTGTTTACTTCATGGTTAGCATGGCTGTGATCCTTAGGCTTGATTGGCACCCCTTTTGTATGCTTCTTTTATAACAGTAGTTAGAGGCAGGCTGAATCTGCAAAGGCAGGACTTCTCAACCCTTCAGAACTTATTTAGAATCCTAATTTACTTTTGAACAATTCAAAATAAAACCAAAACATATTTTATGTCTTTGAAAATAGGTTACAGACAACTCTGTGAAGGTATTGAACATTGAACGTCCCTGTAGATTCTGCCTGGCCCTAGTCATCATTGACATGTAGCCATTATGTCAAGGAAGTGTGAAGAAGTTGGGGTGCACCAATACAGTGGTGAACTGCCATTTTACCACCGATACTGATACAGTGGTGAACCGCCGTTTTACCACCGATACTGATACATTGGTGAACCGCCATTTTACCACCGATACTGATACAGTGGTGAACCGCCGTTTTACCACCGATACTGATACATTGGTGAACCGCCATTTTACCACCGATACTGATACAGTGGTGAACCGCCGTTTTACCACCGATACTGATACATTGGTGAACCGCCATTTTACCACCGATACTGATACAGTGGTGAACCGCCATTTTACCATGTGATCTTTTCATTAGTAGAACTCACTAATGAGTCTTCCTTGATGTTTCACCTCTTAAAGTGGCAGAAAGCTCAGCACCCATATTTACAACTTATTACAACGGCACTACTAAAGTCTTTCATGTTAAATCAAATAGATCTTAGCTAATCAATGGTGATTAGCTAACAGACGTCACATTGTATTTCAGGTTTGTATTTCATATTTTAATTGATTCCCTTATGTTTATATTATTCATTAATATATTAGTAATTCACTTATTAATTGTTGAATACACATTTTTGACCGATTGACTTGGTCTCACATCAGAACCAACTCAGAACCCACGATAAAGAACTTTACTGAATTTGAAAATTGCCGTATGACATATTTTGTGGCGAAGGTTATTTCTGCTGTAAACGAGCAACATTCACTGTATGTCACCATTAAAGAGGTTGTGCTGATCTATTCACTGCTCTTCATGTTGAGTATTCATGTTATATTACTGTTAGTATTCCATGTTTGTATTATCATTTATTTCATATCAATTTCACATAATACAGGAATGTAACATTGCATTTGTCATACTGTAGCTATAGGTACACACACTGTAGGTCCTTTGTAAATATCCATGAGAAAAACAGCTTGATGGGTAAAAGAAAGAATCACACATCTGTATCCACCAAGAAAATGTACCTGGTGCATCTCATGATTGGGACTCAAAATGACTTCATCAATGTTGTCCCGATGAACTTCATTTGAAATGTTAAGAGATGGCTTGTGTCTCTCTGTCGGTAACTTTTCTGATCATCACTAATTCAAAAGAAAGAGTTGAGAATAAACAGTATATTGTGGAACAGGTATACAGGAGGCCTAGTCAGCCCCTTTATGGTGTAAATGAAAGTGCTCATGAAATGTATCATTCTCTGCACACATGTACGAAGCATATAAAAAAAGGCATTTTCTGAGTTACCGAATAGCCAATTTTGTTTTTGTATTAAGGCAAACCCGGGACTTTCTCAAGGCTGCACAGACTCATCATGCCTTTCACCTAACATGCCTGCTGCTCCACCCCTCCTGGTGACAGCCCAGTAACTGGTTGCCATTTTGAAAGGGATACATTTGGTCCTGTGCTTCAGTCCTTCAAAGAGATGTCTTTTGTCCTGCCTTCATCCTCACCCAAGTCTTGAAAAAAGAATATGCTGTATGTCCACCAACAGCCTCTGTGAACTGGTCCTCTTTAAACCTCCTTCTTTCTCCAGCTTCTCAAAGCAATCTCCACATAGAATTGTGACCCATTTGTTTTTTATGCGGTTGCTTTGTGATAAAGTTCACCATGACCTCTGGGTACAGTTGCCTACCATCTACAGACACCTGACCACTGTATAAACATGAGGAAACAGGAGACCAGGAGTGCTGGCAGAGACACAATACAGTGCCCTTCCTGTTGCTATATGCTCTTCTAAACAAAGCAAGACTAAGCGCACAGAGAGACAGTCCACTCTCAAACCTTCAACAAACCTTAAAGACTGCTGAATCACGGAATGTTAGATGACGGATTTAGAACTTCTAGTTCAGAACTTTAGCCTTGAGCTCACCGTTGTTTGTGTTTGGGTCACGATACTGTACAAGCTCTTTCCCTTGACAGCATTTGTCCTTTCCCTGTATGGATCCTAAAGGGGAATTAGTGAACTGGCTAGAAAACAATAAAAAGAGAATTATGCATATTTGCTGATACACAGTGCTTTCTTATGTCTTATTGTTTGTTTGTGCACGATGATTGTAGGTGCATACAGATGTAAGATATTAATTTGATCACCCTGCTGCAGGAGAACTTTACTGCAATGCAGGACATTTTCTATGTGGAGTGTATTTGAGGTTTAAAAAGGCTTCTGAAGAAATGTAGACATTTCAGACTTGATTTTCTCATTATGAAAAATGTATCAACCCCTACAAAAATGTCCATTCATTATAATCCACATAATAATTCACATTTCCTGTTGCTGCAGGATTATTTTTCTGTTATAGCAATCTGGCTCAAGTTAAGTTCCTACATCTGTATGGAGTAGTGTGTCTTCTCATTCCGTTTGTAATGTTTGCATCGTCTAGACACCACTCCTCCCCTACAATAGCAAAGGAACTAACAAGGGGTTACAGAAATGTAAGAGTATCTGTGTATTTTCACAGCTTTGAGTTCAGTTTATTTGTGATTCTGCAAAACTGGGATTTTATCCTTACAATGAGACGCACATAACAATTATAAAATTGGAGCTTGGATTATTATACTTGTTGTGGAATTATTTTAGTACATTTGTATTTCTCTGTTTACTTTTACAAGTGTATCAAAGCAGCTTCCCAGTCTTTCTTCTACTCACGAAATAACATATTTTGTAAGGTACATCTAATCAACATTAAAATGGCATATTTATATATTCACCATGTATGCGTGTATGATGAGATGTTGCAACTTCTGCTAGAGACACCTTCTTTATAGTAAAGCTATCTCTTTTTCTCTAACTCCTGACTTCTCTCTTTCTATTGTTTGGATTATATTAGACTACTGTTCTGTCTGTGTCAATACTACTGGCACTATTCAGTCACTTCCTGCAGTATGGAACACTTAGATATCCAGAAAACTAAGAGCAATATATTTCCTGAGTGTACATTTTAAACATATTTTTAAAACAATATTTTTGTACATTGAGTATTGCATTGAGTATTTGTAATAGCCTTGGTCAATAGCCTACGTTTTATTACAAATACTCAACACAACCTCCAAAAGGAATAAGTGTAAATACTGTATACTGGACAAAAATATTAGGTTAGCATAAATAAATATGTGGAACTTTAATCACGTTGCGCCTTGGTCCGTCTCTCCACACAACCGTGACAGAAGATCCTACCACAACACGACCAAGCAGCGTGCCCAGGAGGAGAAGGTATCCTGGGCTTGGGAGGAGATGAAGGAGGAGAAGACATCCTGGACTTGGGAGGAAATCATGTCAGGACATGAAAGCCTTCCTTGGAAGCAGACGCAGGGAGAGAAGGGAGGACAGCGACGATGCCGGGGTTCACGGCCACAGAGAAAGCCCAAAGGACAGCTCAAATTGTTTTTGGGGAGTGGCACACGGGGTGGGCGCCGGAGCTAGCGGTTGAGCAGCGGAGAGGGCCAGAGCCTGTGTGGGAGTCGATAGAGGAAGGTAATGAGAGACACCGGAGAGAGGTTTTGGCAAGGAGTATGCTGCAGCACAGGCGCGCTGAAGAGCACCTTCTCAGCCCGCCGCCATCTGTGCCAGCTCTACGCACCAAGTCTCCAGTACGCCTTCACAGCCCAGTATGTCCTGTGCCAGCTCCCCGCACTCACCGTGCGACGTGTGTCATCGTTCGGTACAATTTGTGCCGGCTCTATGCACCAGGTCTCCAGTGCGCCTCCACAGCCCAGTACGTCCTGTGCCAGCTCCCCGCACTCGCCGAGCGAAGTGTGTCACCGTTCCGGTACAATTTGTGCCAGCTCTACGCATCAGGCCTCCAGTGCGCCTCCCCAGTCCGGTACGTCCTGTGCCTGCTTCCCGCACTCACCCTGAAGTGCGTGTCACCAGTCCGGTGCCACCTGTGCCGGACCATTCCCGGGCCGGAGCTGCCGTCGCCGGTCCTTGGTCCGGACATTCCGGCGACGGTTCCCGGTCTGGAACCTCCTGCGACGGTCCACGATCTGGAACCTCCTGTGACGGTCAACGTTCCGGGACGTGCTGCGACGGTAAACGGTCCGGAGCTTTAAGGCAAGGCGTCCAGTCCTGCTCCAAGGCCGGCGCCTTCGTCGGCGCCGGTACCCAGCCCAGCCACGGCGCCCAGTCCCGCTCCATGGCAGGAGGCTTCCTCTGCGCCGATATCCAGTCCAGGCACGGCGTCCAGTCCTGCTCCATGGCAGGAGCCTTCCTCTGTGTCGGTTCCCAGTCCAGGCACGGCGTCCAGACATGGCGTCCAGTCCCGCTCCAAGGCCGGAGCCTTCCTCTGCGCCGATGCCCAGTCCAGGCAAGGGGGCCAGTCCCGCTCCATGGCCGGAGCCTTCCTCGGTGCCCACGCCGGGTGCGGCGTCCAACCCAGCTCCATGGCCGGGGCCCTCTACGCCAATGCCCAGTCAGGGCACGCCGTTATACCCGGCTCCATGGCCGGACCCGTGGTCTGGGAAGGGGCAAAGACCCGCACCGGAGCCACCGCCAACACTAGTCACCCCCTACCCTCCCCAGTTGATTTCAGGTTTTGCGGCCAGAGTCCGAACCTTTGGGGGGTCACTGTCACGCCCTGACCATAGAGACTTTTTATTCTCTAATTTGGTTAGTTCGGGGTGTGACTGGGGGGGGTGGGGGTGTTCCTATCTAGGTGTTTTATTTCTATGTTGGCCTGGTATGGTTCCCAATCAGAGGCAGCTGTTTATCGTTGTCTCTGATTGGGGATCATATTTAGGCAGCCATTTCCCCACTGTGTTTTGTGGGATCTTGTTTTGCGTTAGTGCATGTGGCACCTCTAATGTCACAGTTCGTTGTTTGTTTCTTTTTGTTTGGAAGTTTCGCGTAAATAAATATGTGGAACTTTAATCACGCTGTGCCTTGGTCCGTCTCTCCACACAACCGTGGCACTCCAATTTTGGGCTCACATTTGTTTACATCTCTGTTAAAGAAGCTGATTAATCAGCATTATCATTACACAGGTGCACGTTGTGCTGGGGGCAATAAAAGGCCACTCTAAAATGTGCTGTTTTGTCACACAACACAATGCCACAGATGTCTCAAATTTTGAGGGAGCGTGCAATTGGCATGCTGACTGCAGGATTGTCCACCAGAACTGTTGCCAGAGAATTTGTTAATTTCTCTACCATAAACCGCCTCCAACATCGTTTTAGAGAATTTGGCACCGATCTCAGAACCGCAGACCATGTATAACCACGCCAGCCCAGGACCTCCACATCCGGCTTCTTCACCTGCGGCATCGTCTGAGACCAGCCTCCCAGACAGCTGATGAAACTGAGTAGTATTTCTGTCTGTAATAAACCCCTTTTTTTGGTAAAAACAAATTCTGATTGGCTGGGCCTGGCTCCCAAATGGTAGGGCCTATGTCCTCCCAGGCCCACCCTTGGCTGTGCCTCTGCCCAGTCATGTGAAATCCATAGATTAGGGCCTAATGAATTTATTTAAATTGACTGATTTCCTTATATGAACTGTAACTCAGTAAAATCATTGAAATTGTTGCATGTTGCGTTTATATTTTTTGTTCAGTATAAGTTGTTTTTAATACTATACAGTGCCTTGCGAAAGTATTCGCCCCCTTGAACTTACCGACCTTTTGCCACATTTCAGGCTTCAAACATAAAGATATAAAACTGTATTTTTTTGTGAAGAATCAACAACAAGTGGGACACAATCATTAAGTGGAACGACATTTATTGGATATTTCAAACTTTTTTAACAAATCAAAAACTGAAAAATTGGGCGTGCTAAATTATTCAGCCCCTTTACTTTCAGTGCAGCAAACTCTCTGCAGAAGTTCAGTGAGGATCTCTGAATGATCCAATGTTGACCTAAATGACTAATGATGATAAATACAATCCACCTGTGTGTAATCAAGTCTCCGTATAAATGCACCTGCACTGTGATAGTCTCAGAGGTCCGTTAAAAGCGCAGAGAGCATCATGAAGAACAAGGAACACACCAGGCAGGTCCGAGATACTGTTGTGAAGAAGTTTAAAGCCGGATTTGGATACAAAAAGATTTCCCAAGCTTTAAACATCCCAAGGAGCACTGTGCAAGAGATAATATTGAAATGGAAGGAGTATCAGACCACTGCAAATCTACCAAGACCTGGCCGTCCCTCTAAACTTTCAGCTCATACAAGGAGAAGACTGATTAGAGATGCAGTCAAGAGGCCCATGATCACTCTGGATGAACTGCAGAGATCTACAGCTGAGGTGGGAGACTCTGTCCATAGGACAACAATCAGTCGTATATTGCACAAATCTGGCCTTTATGGAAGAGTGGCAAGAAGAAAGCCATTTCTTAAAGATATCCATAAAAAGTGTCGTTTAAAGTTTGCCACAAGCCACCTGGGAGACACACCAAACATGTGGAAGAAGGTGCTCTGGTCAGATGAAACCAAAATTGAACTTTTTGACAACAATGCAAAACGTTATGTTTGGCGTAAAAGCAACACAGCTGAACACACCATCCCCACTGTCAAACATGGTGGTGGCAGCATCATGGTTTGGGCCTGCTTTTCTTCAGCAGGGACAGGGAAGATGGTTAAAATTGATGGGAAGATGGATGGAGCCAAATACAGGACCATTCTGGAAGAAAACCTGATGGAGTCTGCAAAAGACCTGAGACTGGGACGGAGATTTGTCTTCCAACAAGACAATGATCCAAAACATAAAGCAAAATCTACAATGGAATGGTTCAAAAATAAACATATCCAGGTGTTAGAATGGCCAAGTCAAAGTCCAGACCTGAATCCAATCGAGAATCTGTGGAAAGAACTGAAAACTGCTGTTCACAAATGCTCTCCATCCAACCTCACTGAGCTCGAGCTGTTTTGCAAGGAGGAATGGGAAAAAATTTCAGTCTCTCGATGTGCAAAACTGATAGACTTCCCCCAGCGACTTACAGCTGTAATCGCAGCAAAAGGTGGCGCTACAAAAATGAACTTAAGGGGGCTGAATAATTTTGCACGCCCAATTTTTCAGTTTTTGATTTGTTAAAAAAGTTTGAAATATCCAATAAATGTCGTTCCACTTCATGATTGTGTCCCACTTGTTGTTGATTCTTCACAAAAAAATACAGTTTTATATCTTTATGTTTGAAGCCTGAAATGTGGCAAAAGGTCGCAAAGTTCAAGGGGGCCGAATACTTTCGCAAGGCACTGTACATATGTGTAAATACTTGGAGCTTGGTATATTTTTAGGATCAGTCCAGATTTAGCATCAAAAGTTTACCACTATTGGACCCTGGCCCAGTTTAGTTTTAGCCCACCCAACAGCCCTACCATAAGTCTAATTTTCTGATTCATCTCCTGATGTACGTAGGCCTACAGTGGATTACACCATTTGTAGAAAAGTCCCTGCATTATATCACTTCCTGGGTGCCTTGTCACTCATAGAGTTCACCCTTTTATTCACCATTCCTATTAAACTAGCAAGGCTACTGCTATCCCTCCACACTGACGACAAACACAAAAACACTGGTGAGATTAATACAAGCAGCACAACAATCAATCAGCTGGCAGGCTGAAAGAGAGAGGGAGAGCTGGAGCCGGCCGATGGCATGCTTTATTAAATAGTGCTGAATACATTCTGCCTGCCTTGACCCCCGCAAGGCTACTAAATATTAATGTCCTAACCACGCCGACATGCTGGCTTTCTAAAGAGAGCGACATACCTCTTCCTCTCTCCATCCCCGACTGTCACATAAACGTCACCCATAAAAGCCATTAGTGAACGTATCCATGGCTGGTGCTGACAGAACCTACACTAAATCAAATCAAATTCCCACAAACATAGAAATCTATACATCCACACAGTCTAACATAGAAATCTATACATCCACACAGTCTAACGGACGTACGTTTCCACACAGGGACACAGTCTAACGGACGTACGTTTCCACACAGGGACACAGTCTAACATAGATATCTATACATCCACACAGTCTAACATCGAAATCTATACATCCACACAGTCTAACGGACGTACGTTTCCACACAGGGACACAGTCTAACATAGAAATCTCTATACATCCACACAGTCTAACATATGTATGTTTCCATACAGGGACACAGTCTAACATAGAAATCTCTATACATCCACACAGTTTAACATAAGTAAGTTTCCATACAGGGACACAGTCTAACATAGAAGTCTCCACACAGAGACACAGTCTAACATAGAAGTCTCCACACAGAGACACAGTCTAACATAGAAGTCTTCACACAGAGACAGTCTAACATAGAAGTCTCCACACAGAGACACAGTCTAACATAGAAGTCTCCACACAGAGACACAGTCTAACATAGAAGTCTCCACACAGAGACACAGTCTAACATAGAAGTCTCCACACAGAGACACAGTCTAACATAGAAGTCTCCACACAGAGACACAGTCTAACATAGAAGTCTCCACACAGGGACACGGTCTAACAAAGAAGTCTCCACACAGAGACACAGTCTAACATAGAAGTCTCCACACAGAGACACAGTCTAACATAGAAGTCTCCACACAGAGACACAGACTAACATAGATGTCTCCACATAGGGACACAGTCTAACATAGAAGTCTCCACACAGAGACACAGTCTAACATAGAAATTCCCACACAGGGACACAGTCTAACATAGAAGTATCCACACAGGGACACAGTCTAACATAGAAGTCTCCACACAGAGACACAGTCTAACATAGAAGTCTCCACACAGGGACACAGTCTAACATAGAAGTCTCCACACAGGGACACAGTCTAACATAGAAGTCTCCACACAGAGACAGTCTAACATAGAAGTCTCCACACAGAGACACAGTCTAACATAGAAGTCTCCACACAGAGACACAGTCTAACATAGAAGTCTCCACACAGAGACACAGTCTAACATAGAAGTCTCCACACAGAGACACAGTCTAACATAGGAGTCTCCACACAGAGACACAGTCTACCATAGAAGTCTCCACACAGGGACACAGTCTAACATAGAAGTCTCCACATAGGGACACGGTCTAACAAAGAAGTCTCCACACAGAGACACAGTCTAACATAGAAGTCTCCACACAGAGACACAGTCTAACATAGAAGTCTCCACACAGAGACACAGTCTAACATAGATGTCTCCACATAGGGACACAGTCTAACATAGAAGTCTCCACACAGAGACACAGTCTAACATAGAAGTCTCCACACAGGGACACAGTCTAACATAGAAGTAATTACACAATGTGACAACCCGAAAGACAAACCTAACCAGCCAACATTTCCCACCTCCTCAGAACAGATGCTCTGTGAGCTCCACAGGGGAAAAAAGAAGCAGATGTTCACAACACCAGGTAGCATATCACATTACTACTGTACCTGTCTAGGGACAACTCAACACACACTTTGTCTGATTTAATCTACCAGAGTGCTCAACCTGGTCTCAGAGCATTTCGTATTATTATTCTGTAGGTAAATCCTAGACATTCAATTTAATATGATATGTTTTATGAATTACAATTTGTATTATATGTTACACATTTGTTAAATGTACAATATGTTACGATTTAGCTAAATGTACAATATGATACGAATTTTCTAAATGTATATGTCACAAATTCTACCTAGATGGCTAATGTTAGCTAGGTGGCTAATGTTAGCTAGGCTAGGGGGTTAGGAGTTAAGGTTAAGTTTAGAACTTAAATTGAAGGGTTAGATAAAATGGTTAAGGTTAGGGGAAGGGTTAGCTAACATACTAAGTGGTTGCAAAGTAGCTAAAAAGTAGTAAGTAGTTGAAAAGTTATTAGCTAAAATGTTAAAATTGTCCTTGATGAAACTTCCTTTTGGTTGCTAGATGTTTGCATTATATGCCCACCCACCTATCCATCCAACCGACCAGCCCGACCAACCACCCTACTTTCATTTTTGCCTTAAGTAACCATTTGTCTTATGTAACCATACCAAACGTAACCCATCATATTCATTTGAGTGTCCCAGATTTACATTTACTATGTTACGGCTAGTCTATGAGACCAGGATGAAGTGCGATAGTGCTAATGTTTTGCCCCTCTCTGTGGATCAAGCTATAGAGACATGAATCTCCTTTAAACTAAACTAAGTTATTTAGGCAGAGTATTTATTATGGTCATGTTGTGACAGATTTTCATTGATTGATATTGTCATCATGTAGACTACTATGCTGTGTCTTAGATTTTGTTTGGCCTCAAATCCAAATTATTATTTAGCGATCGATAATGAGAGCCCATCCATAGGGTATGAGATTACTGCCAAAACCCCCCACCCACTGCTCCACTGAAATTGTTATTTATGTTAAATCAGCTTGACCTGTTCATTTTGCAAATGCACTCCACTGGCAGGTATTTGTATCACACACACCAAGGAGTAAATTGGAACACATGGCTGCTGTTGCGTTGAATGAATTCATTTCCAAGGGGGTTAAAATCGCAGTGTTTCTTTCCTGCAGCCATTAAAAGATAGATGACATGAAGAAAACACACAAAGCATTTTTGACAACCTGATTTATCTGTGCTCCTTACGCAAGGCTTGTATGATGCATCTACCCAGGGACTGTCCATACAAAGTGGACTTTGACTGGAGTCAAAGTCCACCCTCTGGAGTGAATTCATCTTCAGCGTCCAAATGGTACCCCATTCCCTTTATAATGTACTACTTTTCCACACAAAGGTAGTGCGCTATATAATGAATAGAGTTCCATTTGGGATGCATTCATCACTTCTTCAGTGCATTCTGGAGTTGATTGAAAGGCAGAGGAGGTTAGAGTACCTGGTCGATTCCGTTGATTATCACAACACTTATCAAAACACACATCTGGTGCATCGTACATACTCAGCAACCCCAAACAGCCAAGCAAGGCTCCCTGGTTCATGTGGCCCATAAAATGAATATAGAAGCAGAGGAGCTTAGAGAAAAGAAAACAATGTATTGCGATGTTAAAGATGTGGAGCTGTGTAGATGAAGAGTACAGAACAGTAGGTCCTGGTGGGGGTTAGGAGCTGAGCTGTAGACAGACATAGTAGACCAAGGATACTGGATAGAACAACGGCTAGATGTGCATGCATGTAGATAATTATGTGTAATCTACTGTATGATAGGCTGGAGGTCAGGAGTGGTAGCGTGGTTGGAATAACCTTGAAACAGTGTATCAACTATTACGTAAGCTAGATGCAGGTATTGCACAGCCTTGAAAACAACATGTTATATCAGTTAAGAGTTGAAAGCTTTTGTGGTATCTCTATATCTCTATCTCTATATCTTGCTCTATCTCTCTCTCTCTCGCATGACGTAACAATGTACATATTGCCAAAGTTTACTTTGCATCTTTACAATATGAAAATAATAAGAATCAAAATTGTCAACGGGACAACAGTAACAACAATGACCAAGGGTCAAAATAGCCATACATTGAACAATAACAATAGGCATCCGATGTCGGATGGGGCCACAGTGTCTCCAGACCCCTCCTGTCTCAGACTCCAGTATTTATGCTGCAGTAGTTTATGTGTCAGGGGGCTAGGGTCAGTCTGTTATATCAGTATTTCTGTTGTCTTATCAGATGTCCTGTGTGAATTTAAGTATGCTCTCTCTCGGGGGACCTGAGCCCTAGGACCATGCCTCAGGACTACCTGGCCTGATGACTCCTTGCTGTCCCCAGTCCACCTGGCCGTGCTGCTGCTCCAGTTTCAACTGTTCTGCCTGTGGCTATGGAACCCTGACCTGTTCACCGGACGTGCTACCTGTCTCAAACCTGCTATTTTCAACTCTCTAGAGACAGCAGGAGCGGTAGAGATACTCTGAATGATCGGCTATGAAAAGTCAACTGATATTTACTGCTGAGGTGCTGACCTGTTGCACCCTCAACAACCACTGTGATTATTATTATTTGACCCTGCTGGTCATCTATGAACATTTGAACATCTTGGCCATGTTCTGTTACAATCTCCACCCGGCACAGCCATTAGAGGACTGGCCACCCCTCATAGCCTGGTTCCTCTCTAGGTCTCTTCTTAGGTTATGGCCTTTCTAGGGAGTTTTTCCTAGCCACCGTGCTTCTACACTTGCATTGCTTGCTGTTTGGGGTTTTAGGCTAGGTTTCTGTACAGCACTTTGTGACATCAGCTGATGTAAGAAGGGCTATAAATACATTTGATTTGATTGATGTGCAGGTTGGTTGGTCTGTCAGACACTGTCCCTCATCTTATGGCAGGCAGCAATGTAGTGCGCTGCCAACCCACAGCGTCCTCTCTGCGTCCTCCGCCAACAGGACGGGTAGCCTATTCTCATCAGAGAGGTCTTAGAAACCTTGAATAATGGTTTCAAATTTGGGGACATGAAACTCTCTACATGTTTTATATTTTTTACATTTTGTCAGGAAATGCAGCTCTGTCTCAGGTTCTGCTGTTGTTCAGTGGTTGCACAGCCTTTCCTCTACAGGGAGCCAGGTTGTCCTGTGTGTACCCTTCTCAATGGCAAGGCTGTGCTCACTGCCTGTACTTTGTCAAGGTTTTTCTAAGGTTTTGATCAGTAACCATGGTCAAATAGTTAGCCACGGTGTACTGTCCATTTAGGGCCAGATAGCACTGCATTTTGCTTTGTGCTTGTGTTTCCCAATAAACAATGACATTTTGTTTTGACTCTGTTGTAATTTGTTTTATTCTGATTGATTGGATGTTCTGGTCCTGGGACTTCAGTGTGTTGGTTGAACAGGTTTGTGAACTCAGCCCCAGGACCAGATGGATGAGGGGATTATTTTCTTTGCTCAGCTCTTGACATTGCAGGGTTTGGTAATGAGAGGGGGTCACTGTATTTTAGATGTTTCCAAAACTGAATTGCTCTTTTTGAGTTTTTATTATTAGTGGGTATTGGCCTAATTCTGCCCTGCATCCATTGTTTGTAGTTTTTGTCTGGACATGGAGGAGAATCTTATTGAACTCTGCATGCTGGGTTTCAATGGGGTGTTCGTCCCATTTGGTGAAATCTTGTTTTGCAAGTAGACCCCACACCTCGCTGCCATAAAGTGCAATTGGTTCAATTAGTTTTAACCAAATTATTATTATAAAAGTATTTCAATTTGAATTTGATTTTAATGGCGTAGAATGCCTTGTGTGCTTTCTCAGTTCATTCGCTGCATCATTAAGGTGTCCAGTTGAGCTTATTTTTAAACCTAAGTAATTGTTGTGTGTGCAGTACTCTATATAGGTTCTTACCAATTTTAATGCTGCACCTATTGCCAGTATACATTGATTTAGTTATGTCATATGTTTTACCCCCTACACCACTCAATAACTTGGTTGAACAGTCCAGTATGCCAAATAGAATCAATTGCTTTTTGGAAGTCGATAAAGCAAGCGTATATTTTGGTGGACATGTTTATCTATCAGGGTGTCTAGGGTGTAAATATGATCGGTTGTACGATGTTTTGGTATAAATCCTATTTGGCTTTTACTCAAGACATTGTGCTTATTAAGGACGTTTAGAACTCTTACATTTATAATACTACAGAAAACCTTGCCCTGGTTACTGTTCACACAAATGCCTCTGTAATAGTTAGGGTCAAATTTGCCTCTGTTCTTAAAGATTGGGGTTATGAGTCCTTGATTCCAGATGTCAGGGAAATAGCCTACACTCAGCATTAAATTAAACAGCCAATTGAAATTTTGCACTGGTGATTTTTAGCATCTCATTTAGGATGCCATCAGGTCTGCATGCTTTTTTAAATGTGAGGGCCTGAAGTTTCTTATAGAGCTCCTGGTCAGTAATTGGGAAGTCCAGTGGATTTTGATTGTCCTTTATAGCTTTTCTAATCCATTCAACTTCTCATGAATTTGACGTTGTTCTGCGTTTGTGTCAATTTGAACGGTGTTGTAGAGAGTTTTAAAATGGGTTGTCCATATGTCACCATTTTGTATCGATAATTGCTCTTGTTTTTATTTTTTGAATCTTTCTCCAATTTTTCCAGAAGTTGATGTGTTTATGGACTCCTCCATTAGTGTCAGCTGTTTGCTGTTGTACTGTGCTTTTTTGGTTACGAGTGTACGTTTATAGAGTTTTAAAGTCTCACAGTAATTAAGGCGTAATTCACCATTATCTGAGTCTCTGTGCTTTTGGTTGGATGGTGTTCTAAGTTTTTTCCTTGGAATTTTACAATCTGCATCAAACCAGTTGTCATCTGTGTCTTTTTTTTTTTTTTTGATCAATTTCATTTATGCTTCTTTTGCCATTTGCCTGAATATATAGTTGATGTTTTGTACTGCCAGATCGATGCCTTCTTTACTGTGAGTGAATGTGGTATCCAGAAAGTTATCTAAGAGTGTTTGGATATTTTGGCTACAGGTTGCTTTCTGGTATTCTTCTGTGCTGTTTTGGGCCCATCTGTATGACTTTCTGATGTTGTACAGTTTACTGGGAATGTGGGGTTGTTTTCATGTCTGTTCTTTTGTGGAACATCGTAATTTGGCTGTGATCAGACAGAGGTGTTAGTGGCTTGACAGTGAATGAGCTGAGAGAGAAAGGGTCAATGTCTGTGATCATATAGTCTACTGTACTGTGGCCAAGAGGTGAGCAGTAGGTGAATCTCCCCAAAGAGTCCCCCCGTAACTTACCATTGACAAAGTACAGACCCAGGCTTCTACAGAGCTTCAACAGATACCTTCTGTTTTTGTTGATGGTGCTGTCACTGTTGTTTCTATGGGGGAGATGAAGACAGTTAGAAACAGTATGGCCTGTAATAAAGCTGTCCCCCCTTGTGGTCGTTAGATCAGGTAGGGGTCCTGTGTGCACATTTGTATCCCCACAGATGAGCACATTTCCCTGGGCCTGGAAATGGCATGTCGCTACCTCAAGGGTGGGAAAGATCTCCTCTGAGTAATATGGGGATTCTGAGGGGGGGATATATTGCGCAAAGGAACACATATTTTTCTGTCAGTACAAGTTATTTTTTCCATTTTAACCAAATGTGATATTTACCAATTTTGAGGGGATCAGTTAGATTTTGTAGTTCGGATTTGTACCAAACGATCAATCCTCCAGATTCTCTGCCTCTATTGACAGAGCTGTGTTTCTGTGACGGCACAATTACCTCTCTGTAGCCTGTGGGACAGTGAGTGACAACGTCAGCCTTACACCATGTCCCCTGCAGAATGATGATGTCAACATCTTTAAGATTTAACTCCAGTGCTAAACTCTTCAGTCCAAAGGTTGATGAGTTTAGGCTCTGAATGTTCCACATGCTAACTGATAGTAATTTCATGTTGCAAAAAGAAAGAATAGCACAGTAAGAAATACAGTAACTACTAACTAATAAATTGTTGACAGTGAGATAAACAGGATAACAGCAAATATTTTTACGTTATATATATATATATATTCCTATTCAATGAACAAGTAAACTTTTAGTACAATAGGTGTGTGTGTGTGTGTGTGTGTGTGTGTGTGTGTGTGTGTGTGTGTGTGTGTGTGTGTGCGTGTGCGTGTGTGTGTGCATGCATCCGTGTGCACGTTTAGTGCAGATGTATTGGAGGAGCTGTTTAATCTCACTCAAGCCTACAGGGTTCTGCTGTCCTCTGATAACCTCTGCGTAGCTGCGCTGGTCCTGCTGTTGGGCCCTGTGGAGTGGAGGGGGGGCTGGTCTGAGCCAGGGGGCTTCCTCTCTGGTCTGGTAGAGGTGGAGGTCTGGTGTGGGGTAGTAGGCTGGGCCCGGTCCAGTCTGGCTGCTCTGATGGAGGTGGTGATGCTCTGGTGGTGGGTGGGGCCTGTGGGGTGCGCTGGGTCTGGTGGGGCGTTGAAGGGGCCTGGGGCTCCTTGTTGGTGCAGTGGTCTGGTAGGGGTCTCTGGGTGGTTCTCTGTCCAGTGCGGCATGGGGTGTTTGTCTACCAAGTGCAACGTCCTTCAGAGACTTGGCAAACATCCCTACTGTCTGCTTCCTCAGGTGGGAGTGGTCGTGAAGGTGCTCTGGGGTGATTGTTGGGTGGTGAGCAACGTGCACGTTTGAGAGTAGACCACACCCTCTGGTGATTTCAGAGTAGACTTTCTGAATGGTACAGGGATGAAAGTCTTTGCGGGGCAGCAGAGTGGAGATGGTGATGTGGGAGTTGGGGAACCGCTCAGAGGCCCTCTCTGCTACTCTGTTGACCAGGTTGCCTACGCTCTCCTGCTCCTCTCGCAGGTTGTTGGTGCCGGTGTGAATAATAATGTGGCCTGGTGTGCCAAAAGTCAGGCTGGGACAGGATGTGGAGTGCATCCTGTGTTTTGGGGCATCATATTTTGGACACCTTGTTGTGGGGGAAGAGTTTATCTTCTTGGATGAATTTCCCATTTGAGTCAATGAGGATGGCCACCTCAGTGGGATTTACCAGATTAGTGCGTTTACAGTCTGGGGCTGGAGTACACATGGCCTGTGTATAAGGAGGGGTGTGTGGGTGTATTAGGGGGGGCCAGAGAGCTTCTCTCTGTAGTAGGTGTCTCCATGTGAGCCTCCTTGTTGACTGGGGGTGTGGGTAAAGGGTTGTCGGTATGAGTGGGTTGTGGGTAAAGGTGGGTCAGTGGGGTTGTTAGGGGTGGTGAGTGGCTGCAGCTTCTCTCTAGGAGTCTCTACAGTCTGTTCTCTGTGCTGTAGCACCCTCTTGATGACAGGCAGCTCCTTTGCCATCTCCTTTACTTGCACCAGCTCTCTCCTCATGGTGGCCTTTACCTCCTCAAGCGCTGTGGTAAGGCTCTCTATCAGCTCCTGGACAGAGTTCTTCAGCTGGGTCCTGCACTGGTTGATCTGGTCTTGTAGAAGCTATGTGTCTGGGCTGGTGGTGGTATAGCTATGGGGCTGCCTCTCTCTCTCTCTCTCTCTCTCTCTCTCTCTCTCTCTCTCTCTCTCTCTCTCTCTCTCTCTCTCTCTCTCTCTCTCTCTCTCTCTCTCTCTCTCGTGCATACGGTACATGCTGAGTTCAGACGAGTGTGGTGAAGGGAGGCAGGCCATAATAATGAGTTACCCTGCTGACAATGTAAACCTCTTAGAGACCTAGAAAAAAGCACCATGCAGTATAAGCAAATCTAGCACCCAGCTTGATTTAGAATTATGATTGGAGTTTGTCAGAGCCCAGGCTGTTCTGGGGTTGTGTTGAGTTACTGTAATTATATCACTTGAGATACAGTACCAGTCAAAAGTTTTGACACACCTACTCATTCAATGATGGAATGTCATTTCTCTTTGCTCATTTGTGCTGTTCTTGCCATAGTATGGACTTTTACCAAATAGGGCTATCTTCTGTATACCACCCCTACCTTGTCACAACACAACTGATTGGCTCAAACGCATTAAGAAGGAAAGAAATTCCACACCTGTCAATCGAAATGCATTCCAGGTGACTACCTCATGAAGCTGGTTGACAAAATGCCAAGTGTGTGCAAAAGGTGGCTACTTTGAAGAATATAAAATATGTTTAACACTTTTTTGGTTACTACATAATTCAATTTTCTAGTACTGTATATCCATCATGCCTGCATCATGGGCAGGAATAACATACTTTGCACAGGAGGTTGGTGGCACCTTAATTGAAGGGTACGAGCTCGTGGTACTAGCTAGAGTGGAATATATCACGGGAGCTTGCCAGGGCTGTAGATGTCCTTAATCTTCAACATTTCGGCCCTTCCCATGAACCATAGCCTTGTTCATCTCTCTGACTGTTTGTCTGTATTACCCATTTCACATTATTGTTCAAACTGGAACCGTGCTGTGCTGCCTCTGATATTGTCTTTCCACATCATGCTTTCTGGCAACGTTCAACTATGGTGGAAGTGTAACCAGTAGAGGTCAAAAAGGTACTCACACTCACAACCATGAAATGGAATAACTCGAGGAGGCCGAGATGCTAAAATAATATACTTAATTTAATCCAAGCTCGAAAGAATACAAATAGTGAAAGTGCAAGGTGCTTTAAAAATAAAACACAAGAAGGAGCATATGTTTCAGGCTCATGCCTTCATCAGCACTGTACAAACAAATTAAGGAGACATGTACTTTAAGAGGATGTGTAACCAGGCCAGTCCAGCTCAGCCTAAGTCGCCTATCTCTCTTCCTGTCATTCAGTAGACAGTTGAAGCTCCATCATAGTTCCCCCTAGTCCATCTATGTCCACCCTAATGAACCTTCTTCATTAGGACACTCCATCCTGTGTTTTAAAATAGGATTATCCAGGCCCGAACATTGTACACATCCCTCATAGTTATAAATGCATCCTTCCACCTTTTACCAATTAATCAGGGTTATTTGTTGGCCGTTGTTCATTAGTCTGAGAGGAGGGGGAATAATAAAGCGTCGGACTGGGTGCAATATGGTGTGTAATGCCATTATTGTTCATTTGTCATGGGGAGCTGTTTTAGCGTTGCACCACTCCCTCCAAGAGCTTAAAAGCCACTAAGCCACAGCATCTATCAGTCGGGCCTGAATAATTCATGTCACTTAAAGCATCTGACCAGAGAAAGAAACAGATTGCTAGAGAAGGAGAAACACAGGATCTTAGAGAGGAGAGAGGACACAGGATCAGAAAGAAGGGTTAGGAGAGCTAGACAGGACCAATGAGAAGGTATAGGAGATAGTCAAAACAGGGCCAGAGAGAAAGACAGGACCTTTGTGAGTGAGAAAGACATGATCTTAGAGACAGAGTAAGAAAGGACTAGAGGGAGAAAGACAGGATCTTAAAGACAGAGTAAGAGAGGACTAGAGGGAGAAAGACAGGATCTTAAAGACAGAGTAAAAAAGGACTAGAGAGAGAAAGACAGGATCTTAAAGACAGAGTAAGAAAGGACTAGAGGGAGAAAGATAGGATCTTAAAGACAGAGTAAGAACGGACTAGAGGGAGAAAGACAGGATCTTAGAAAGGGAGAGAGACTGGATCAAAAAGATGGAGAGAGAGAGGATATTAAAGAGGGGATCGGAGACTGGACCAGCAAGGGAGAAACACAGGGCCTTGGAGAGGGAGAAAGACAGGACCTGAGAGAGGGAAAGATAAATAATTAGCGACAAGAGAAAGACAAGATCTTAAAGAGGGGAAAGATCCAGAGAGGGAGAAATACAGGGCCTTATAGAGGAGAGGGGAGACAGGATCAGAGAGGATAAATACAGGATCTTAGAGAGAGGGAGAGAGATGTGAATAGAGAGGAGAGGGAGAAAGGATCAGAGAGAGAGGGAGAGAGATGTGAATAGAGAGGAGAGGGAGAAAGGATCAGAGAGGGGGGGGGGGGGGGGGGGGGGGGGACAGGACCAGAAAGAGAAGAGGGAAGACAGGGAGCAGAGGGAGGGAGACAGAAAGGGGAGACTGGACAAGAGAGAGGAGAGGAGATGGGAGCAGAGGGAGGGAGACAGGACCAGAGAGAAGAGAGGAGACAGGGAGCAGGGGGAGGGAGACAGAGAGTAGGGAGACAGGACCAGAGAGAGGAGGAGAGACATTGAACAAAGGGAGGGAGACAGAGAGTGTGGAGGCTAGACCAGAGAGAGGAGGAGAGACAGTGAACAAAGGGAGGGAGACAGAGAGGTGGAGACTGGACCAAAGAGAGGAGGAGAGGGGACACAGGCAGCAGAGGGAGGTAGACAGAGAGGTGGAGACTGGACCAGAGAGAGGAGAGGGGACACAGGGAGCAGAGGGAGGTAGACAGAGAGGTGGAGACTGGACCAGAGAAAGAGATTGATACAAGTAACATTTTCTCAAACTTTTGTGATGGACAACACAGTTTGAAGCTTGTCTTGACTTGTGTTGACGTATGCTTTCCAGCAACGCATGTGGAGAAAGGCTCTCAATGAAAAACAATGGGTAATTTTCAGCCATTTGAGAACGCTTTGTTCCTCCATCCATCATCAGTCATCCTTACATCACCTCTTCCTCATTGTTTAATTCCAATACATCTCTCTCCACACCTGCCTTTTTATGACTCTCTCCTCTCTCCTCTCTCCTCTCATCCTTTCTCTTTCTCTCATCCTTTCTCTATGACTATCTACTTTCTCCCTTTCTTCATATTTTCATGCTTCTCAGGAAATATATTATCCTATATTCTCCATTTTAGGTTAAAAAGTGAATGAACTTACATTACAAGTGCAAATGATCACAACAATAACAACATCATTATCAATGATAGCAAAACTAATTAGATGAAGAATTATTAAGCAAAACAAGAAAAATATAATGAAATTATATTAACAACATCCATCTCTCCTCTTTAATCTCTATTTTTTCACGTCTGTCTTTTCTTCCCTCCACCTCTCCCTTTTTGCCTCCCTCCATCCCTCCCTCCCTCCATCCCTCCCTCACTCCCTCCCTCACTCTCCAGGTCCTGTGGGTCACAGCAGAGTTGCTTTGTAATGAGCTGCTTGTGAACCCACTGGGCAGATGCCAGTGGATAGTCAATAGATCATATGACAGACTGGGACCCCCCTCCTTCCTTGCCTCTGTCTTCCCCCCATCCTGCCCACACCCTCTCTTTTCCCTCTCTCCCCTCTCTCCTTCCCCCAGCCCCAACATGATGCCGCATGGTTAGCGTTGCTAGCCCGAGACAGACACTATAGCCAACAGACAGCATTCCCACTGGGAATACCAGACCCTCTCTGTCAGCCTGATGGGATGGGAAGAGACGGGGGTGAGGGGGATGGCGGGGGGGTTAAAAAAAACACATATTTTATTAATTAGGTGAACTCTTAAAGTGATCTTTATTAATTATTCAAATATTAATTTCATTACATGTACTGTCACTCTGTTTCATCTGGACCAGTGTATTAAATGCAGTCAGACTGTTAACAGCTTACCTTGGTTAATATCATGTTCACGTCGGTTTATATAGCGTTGTTAACTCTAGAGTCAAATGCTGCTGAAAACAGGACAGTTAGCTCTAACACCTTGAATCTTACAGTATAGATGCATTTGATTCATATCTGATTGTTGCAAGTACTGTTGACACGTTAGCACTTTGAGATAAAAATTAAAAAAAGTCATCTCAATGACAGCATTGTGAGTGTGTTTTAGATATGAAGAGCCTTTATATTTGACTCACAGCTGAATAAATATGTAGCTTGACTGTCAATCTGCCAGTGTCTGCATGCCAAATAAAATGAAATGTTATTGATCGCACACACATATTTAGCAGATGTAATCGCAGGAGTAGCGAAATGCTTATTTTCCGAGCTCCAACAGTACAGTGATACCTGACATAGCAAAACAATACACGCATATCCCCAAAAAAGTATGAAAGGAATTAAGAAATACAGAAATATTACAAAGAGCAAAGTCAGAGTCTGGAATAGAAATAAATATGTACAGTCATGGCCAAAAGTTTTGAGAATGACACAAATATTCATTTTCACAAAGTCTGCTGGCTCAGTTTATATGATGGCAATTTGCATATACTCCAGAATGTTATGAAGAGTGATCAGATGAATTGAAATTAATTGCAAAGTCCGTCTTTGCCATGCAAATGAACCGAATCCCCCAAAAAACATTCTCTCTGTTACTTGAACTCTGTGAAGTGTTTATTTGGGTTGCAATCTGAGGTGCAGTTAACTGTAATGAACTTATCCTCCGCAGCAGAGGTAACTCTGGGTAGTCATTCCTGTGGCGGTCCTCATGAGAGCAAGTTTCATCATAGCAATTGATGCATTTTGCAACTGCACTTGAAGAAACTTTCAAAGTTCTTGAAATGTTCCGGATTGACTGACCTTCATGTCTTAAAGTAATGACAGACTGTTGTTTCTCTTTGCTTATTTGAGCTGTTCTTGCAATAATTTGGACTTGGTCTTTTACCAAATAGAGCTCTCCTCTCTATACCACCATTACCTTGTCACAAACTCAGTAAGGAGAGAAATTTCAGAAATGTACTTTTAACATGGCACACCTGTTAATTGAAATGTGTTCCAGGTGACTACCTCATTAAGCTGGTTGAGATAATGCCAAGACTGTGCAAAGCTGTCATCAAGGCAAAAGGTGGCTACTTTGAAGAATCTCAAATATAAAATATATTTTGATTTGTTTCACACTTTTTTGGTTACTACATGATTCCCTATTTGTAATTTCATACTTTTGATATCTTCGTGATTATTCTACAATGTAGAAAATACTAAAAGTAAAGAAAAAGCCTTGAATGAGTATGTGTTCCCAAACTTTTGACTGGTACTGTATGTATGTCCCCAGCCAGCCCATCCACTCACTGAACCCATATTTACTTTCAATCTCTTTTCGATTTTTAATTTGATTATACCTTCCGGTAACCTGCCTCACCCAATGTGATACGGAATCGCTATTATTTTTTATTTTTAGGACACATTCAAGAACCTCCAGAAGCCAACCAGCTAACTAGCTACAAGCTACTTAGTCATTGTTAGCCACTGCTAGCGGCTTTTACCTTCTGCACAGCCAGCCAGTTTTTTTAGCCTGGATAATACTCGCCAGTCTAGCTTCCCTGTCCCATCCACCGCTGCCCCCTGGACACTGTGATCACTTGGCTACATAGCTGATGCCTGCTGGACTGTCCATTAATCACGGTACTCCATTCTGTTTGTTTATGTTTTATCTGTCGGCCCCAGCCGCACTCAGGCTCTGTGTGTAGTTAATCCGACCCTCCCTGCCTAGTCAACGCCATTTTACCTGCTGTTGTTGTGCTAGCTGACTAGCTGTTGTTGTCTCACCTACTGGTTTAGCTAGCTCTCCCAATTAACACCTGTGATTACTGTATGCCTCGCTGTATGTCTCTCTCAAATGTCAATATGCCTTGTATACTGTTGTTCAGGTTAGTTATCATTGTTTTAGTTTACAATGGAGCCCCTAGTTCCACTCTTCATACCCCTGATACCTCCTTTGTCCCACCTCCCACACATGCGGTGACCTCACCCATTACAACCAGCATATCCAGAGATACAACCTCTCTTATCATCACCCAGTGCCTGGGCTTACCTCCGCTGTACCCGCACCCCACCATACCCCTGTCCGCGCATTATGCCCTGAATATATTCTACCATGCCCAGAAATCTGCTCCTTTTATTCTTTGTCCCCAATGCTCTAGGCGACCAGTTTTGATAGCCTTTAGCCGCACCCTCATACTACTCCTCCTCTGTTCCGCGGGTGATGTGGAGGTAAACCCAGGCCCTGCATGTCCCCAGGCACCCTCATTTGTTGACTTCTGTGATCGAAAAAGCCTTGGTTTCATGCATGTCAACATCAGAAGCCTCCTCCCTAAGTTTGTTTTACTCACTGCTTTAGCACACTCTGCTAACCCTGATGTCCTTGCTGTGTCTGAATCCTGGCTCAGGAAGGCCACCAAAAATTCAGAGATTTCCATACCCAACTATAACATTTAACCGTCAAGATAGAACTGCCAAAGGGGGATGAGTTGCAGTCTACTGCAGATATAGCCTGCAAAGTAATGTCATACCTTCCAGGTCCATACCCAAACAGTTTGAACTACTAATTAAAAAAATGACTCTCTCCAGAAATAAGTCTCTCACTGTTGCTGCCTGCTACCGACCCCCCTCAGCTCCCAGCTGTGACCTGGACACCATTTGTGAATTGATTGCCCCCCATCTAGCTTCAGAGTTTGTTCTGTTAGGTGACCTAAACTAGGATATGCTTAACAGCCCGGCAGTCCTACAATCTAAGCTAGATGCCCTCAATCTCACACAAATCATCAAGGAACCCACCAGGTACAACCCTAAATCTATGAGGGCACCCTCATAGACGTCATCCTGACCAACTGGCCCTCCAAATACACCTCCGCTGTCTTCAACCAGGATCTCAGCGATCACTGCCTCATTGCCTGTATCCGCTACGGATCCGCTGTCAAACGCTCCCTAAAACACTTCTGTGAGCAGGCCTTTCTAATCAACCTGGCCCGGGTATCCTGGAAGGACATTGACCTCATCCCGTCAGTTGAGGATGCCTGGTCATTCTATAAAATTAAGTTCCTCACCATTTTAGATAAGCATGCTCCGTTCAAAAAATGCAGAACTAAGAACAGATACAGCCCTTGGTTCACTTCAGACCTGACTGCCCTCGACCAGCACAAAAACATCCTGTGGCGGACTGCAATAGCATCGAATAGTCCCTGCGATATGCAACTGTTCAGGGAAGTCAGGAACCAATACACACAGTCAGTCAGGAAAGCAAAGGCCAGCTTCTTCAGGCAGAAATTTCCATCCTGTAGCTCTAACTCCAAAAAGTTCTGGAACACTGTGAAGTCCATGAAGAACAAGAGCACCTCCTCCCAGCTGCCCACTGCACTGAGGCTAGGTAACACAGTCCCCACCGAAAAAAATCCATGATTATCGAAAACTTCAACAAGCATTTCTCAACGGCTGGCCATGCCTTCCTCCTTGCTACTCCAACCTCGGCCAACAGCTCCGCCCCCCCCCGCAGCTACTCGCCCAAGCCTCTCCAGGTTCTCTTTTACCCAAATCCAGATAGCAGATGTTCTGAAAGAGCTGCAAAACCTGGACCCGTACAAATCAGCTGGGCTTGACAATCTGGACCCTCTATTTCTGTCGCAACCCCTATTACCAGCCTGTTCAACCTCTCTTTCATATCGTCTGAGATCCCCAAGGATTGGAAAGCTGCCGCAGTCATCCCCCTCTTCAAAGGGGGAGACACGCTGGACCCAAACTGTTACAGACCTATATCCATCCTGCCCTGCCTATCAAAGGTCTTCGAAAGCCAAGTCAACAAACAGGTCACTGACCATCTCGAATCCCACCGTACCTTCTCCGCTGTGCAATCTGGTTTCCGAGCCGGTCACGGGTGCACCTCAGCCACGCTCAAGGTACTAAACGATATCATAACCGCCATCGATAAAAGACAGTACTGTGCAGCCGTCTTCATCGACCTTGCCAAGGCTTTCGACTCTGTCAATCACCATATTCTTATTGGCAGACTCAGTAGCCTCGGTTTTTCTGATGACTGCCTTGCCTGGTTCACCAACTACTTTGCAGACAGAGTTCAGTGTGTCAAATCGGAGGGCATGCTGTCCGGTCCTCTGGCAGTCTCTATGGGGGTCCCACAGGGTTCAATTCTCGGGCCGACTCTTTTTTCTGTATATATCAATGATGTTGCTCTTGCTGCGGGCGAATCCCTGATCCACCTCTACGCAGACAACACCATTCTGTATACATCCGGCCCGTCCTTGGACACTGTGCGATCTAACCTCCAAACGAGCTTCAATGCCATACAATACTCCTTCCGTGGCCTCCAACTGCTCTTAAACGCTAGTAAAACCAAATGCATGTTTTTCAACCGTTCGCTGCCTGCACTCGCACGCCCGACTTACATCACCACCCTGGATGGTTCCGACCTAGAATATGTGGACATCTATAAGTACCTAGGTGTCTGGCTAGACTGCAAACTCTCCTTCCAGACTCATATCTAACATCTCCAATCTAAAATCAAATCTGGAGTCGGCTTTCTATTCCGCAACAAAGCCTCCTTCACTCACGCCGCCAAACTTACCCTAGTAAAACTGACTATCCTACCGATCCTCGACTTCGGCGATGTCATCTACAAAATAGCTTCCAACACTCTACTCAGAAAACTGGATGCAGTTTATCACAGTGCCATCCGTTTTGTTACTAAAGCACCTTATACCACCCACCACTGCGAACTGTATGCTCTAGTCGGCTGGCCCTCGCTACATATTCGTCGCCAGACCCACTGGCTCCAGGTCATCTACAAGTCCATGCTAGGTAAAGCTCCGCCTTATCTCAGTTCACTGGTCATGATGGCAACACCCACCCGTAGCACACGCTCCAGCAGGTGTATCTCACTGATCATCCCTAAAGCCAACACCTCATTTGGCCGCCTTTCGTTCCAGTTCTCTGCTGCCTGTGACTGGAACGAATTGCAAAAATCACTGAAGTTGGAGACTTTTATCTCCCTCACCAACTTCAAACATCTGCTATCTGAGCAGCTAACCGATCGCTGCAGCTGTACATAGTCTATCGGTAAATAGCCCACCCAATTTTACCTACCTCATCCCCATACTGTTTTTATTTATTTAATTTTCTGCTCTTTTGCACACCAATATCTCTACATGTACATGACCATCTGATCATTTATCACTCCAGTATTAATCTGCAAAATTGTAACTATTCGCCTACCTCCTCATGCCTTTTGCACACAATGTATATAGACTCTCTTTTTTTCTACTGTGTTATTGATTTGTTAATTGTTTACCCCATGTGTAACTCTGTGTTGTCTGTTCACACTGCTATGCTTTATCTTGGCCAGGTCGCAGTTGCAAATGAGAACTTGTTCTCAACTAGCCTACCTGGTTAAATAAAGGTGTTCTCAACTAGCCTACCTGGTTAAATAAAGGTGAAATAAAAACATTAAATAAAAATGTATGTGAATCGTCTGTAGAGACAGTATGGACAGTATATGAATAGAAAAGGTTTGTACAGTTAGTTATATAGGATAGCCTTGTCTAGAGTCGAAATGGTAGCAGGTGAACAAGCAGTGGCTCAGGTGGCTGAAGTCCTCGATCATTTTCTTGGCCTTCATATGACACCGGGTGCTGTAGATGTCCTGGATGGCAGGCAGTGTGCCCCTGGTGATGCTTGGGCTGACCGCACCACCCACTGAAGAGCCCTGCGGTTGCAGACAGTGCAGTTGCCGTACTAGGCTGTATCATGCCACAGTGGTTGCAGAATGGAGTTCAGACAAATGCCAGCTTCACTTAGACTGATTAAACTGAATCAACAAAAGGATGTGTATGGCTGCTGGATCTGCAAGGTCATTGTTTAACAGAAGTTAAGACTCAACACTTCCAAAGTAAAGTTTGGCTCGTGGCGGGAGAGATATCTTTTACTTAGAGCAACTTAGAATAACTGCAGAGACAGATAATATGAGCCTCACAAATAAAAGATTCTTCAATCATAACCCAGTGCTAGAATATAAATAGTTTTGAGGAGTATAGATTACAATAGAATAGATACAATAGTTCAGCAAGAGTAAAGAATTTTAAAAAATGAAATCTATAATCCCCCCTCTTGTTGAGTTATGAGTCTAGTTATTGAGGACTATGAGAGCTGTGAGATGCTAGACCCCCTAGGCGCAGGCCATGCTTCTCAGACCAGGGAAGGTCAAAACACTAACAGGATTATCATGTTGTTAGGGTCAGTCAGTCTGGTAATAAGTGGATGGACTCTGACATGTTGGGCGTATTGGAAGCTGAAAAGGTGATTGATCGTGGCAGTTCGAATTGGTTCCCCTCTTTAATTCCAATAAGGAGCTCTTCATTGACTAGCCTGGTTTGAAAGGGGTAATTCTGTACTGGTAAGATGTCAATCACTCTTCTACTACTCTTCTGGTTGTTGCTAGCTGAGTTATTGTTTCTGTTCTTAAAGCAATGGAATGTTGATTTACTTGAAGCTAAATGTTGTGATGGTCAAATCACACAGCTGTAAATTCTTTCTGCCTCTGACTGTCTCTGTCTCTCTCTCAGCAGATAGACTGAACCCCCCCTTCCAGTTTTAAAGCTTACTTTAAATCCTGCAATTCAATACATTTTGTCATGGGATGCAGAGACAAATTTGCCGTTTTGAAGCTAAATTTCTTGCAATTCTATACATTTTGCCATGTCTAATGTGTATTCATGTGATATTTGAGTTTCTCGAACGTTATTACAAAAACTATGGGGTAAAAAACCTAGATAAAAAATGTTAGCTAACATGGGTTAGTTTATCTGCATATTTCTGACAAGTTATAAACAGCTCTCTAAGTTATGCAATGACTGACATGACAAGAGGACAACTGATAATTCACTACCCAATTTTGAAATTGCACCTTGTGTATTCTACTATTACAACTTTCAAGAAAGAGTAAGTTGAAAGCCAGACCAATGGTTCCCCACAGTTTTGAACCACTGATCTACAGTGTTATGCCAGTCTGTCAAATGAAGAGGAACCTTCTTCTCTTTAATTAAAGAGAGACCTATCAGCCTACAGCTCACCCATCAACTCCAGTTACCATTACTGTCTGGCTCTCTCTTTCACCTCCGTATCAGACCTCCCATCGCGCTGGACTTCAGAGACACTGACTCCTTTTCTTCTTTTCTCTCCTCCTTTCCTCTCTTCTCATAGGAGCCGGGCCTGCCTCATCTGCACATCTCTTTCATCCTGCAGAGCTCATTCGAGTCGAACCACACGGAAAAAATGGGATGTTTATTAATTTCCAGAAGCAAGACACGGCTCACAGTCTATTGAGATGAAGGAAGGGGCCCCATCTGAGCTGTGTGTGTGTGTGCAGTATAAACAAGCACTAATTTGCTTGTTTACTAGTTGGTTATGTCATACTGGAAGTCAATATACTGTACAGCCGTTGGCTTGAACTAACTGAACACAAAGCAATGGCATCCTCAAAAGCATCCTCTCACCCACTCACTCCCTCAACCCCTCCACCCCTTAGACCGACCTTCAGAGACCATTGTCTTCATCTGACAAAAGAGGATGCCTAGCCCCCCCCCCCCCCCCCCCCCTACTTTACTGGATCAATGGTACTGTTCCCTCATATTCTCTCTGTCCAGATAATGGAGTGTAATGGGTCCAGTCCCATGGGACACATCCACTCGGAGGTAAGACAGGGGGATTTGGGGAGTTGAGATGGAGAGGTACTGTAGGGGGCCTCATCTGTTGTGGGTTCCTTAAGACAGCTCTCCCCTGTTTCTCTATCATAATTGAATCACCATGTTTGATTGACATGGCCATATTGAAGTATTAATCAGTGTAGGGTTACGGATGTGACCATCTGCGCATCACAGAAAACAACCCAGGTCTCAGTGGATCAATAGTCATGAATCATGATCAATGGAAAGAGGAAGACCATGTCCTGTATAAGACCCTCTCCTCTATAAGACAATCTCTTCTATAAGACATTCTCTTCCATAAGACACCCTCTTCCATAAGACCATATCTTCTATAAGACCTTCTTTCTATAAGACCATCTCTTCTATAAGACACTCTCTTCTATAAGACACCCTCTTCTATAAGACCTTCTATTATATAAGACAATCTCTTATATAAGACTATCTCTTCTATAAGACACTCTCTTCTATAAGACCTTCTCTTCTATAAGACCTTCTCTTCTATAAGATATTCTCTTCTATAATACCTTCTCTTCTATAAGACCATCTCTTCTATAAGACCTTCTATTATATAATACCTTCTCTTCTATAAGACCATATCTTCTATAAGACCTTCTCTTCTATAATACCTTCTCTTCTATAAGACCTTCTCTTCTATAATATCCTCTCTTCTATAAGACTTCTCTTCTATAATACCTTCTCTTCTATAAGACAATTTATTATATAATACCTTCTCTTCTATAAGACAATCTCTTCCATAAGACAATCTATTATATAAGACCTTCTCTTCTATAAGACTTTCTTTTCTATAATACCTTCTCTTCTATAAGACAATTTATTATATAATACCTTCTCTTCTATAAGACAATCTCTTCCATAAGACAATCTATTATATAAGACCTTCTCTTCTATAAGACCTTCTCTTCTATAAGACAATCTCTTCTATAAGACCATCTCTTCTATAAGACCTTCTCTTCTATAAGACCTTCTCTTCTATAAGATCATCTATTCTATAAGGACAATGTTATATGAACACTTCCAATAATCTCACTGCTGGATCTAAGAGTTGCTTTTGAGAAGGATATAAAAGTACTTTAAGAATGTATAATAGTTTGATATCGTAACAAAGGTGTTCCAGGGTAAGAACAGAAGCAATAAGGATGCAGATACAGGCTTAAGGTTTCACACTTGGCACAGACGTCAATTCAATGTCTATTCCACGTTGAAATGACGTGGAAGCAATGTTGATTCAACCAGTGTGTGTGCCCATTGGGATCTGTCTGACTCGATGTAACACTTCTGTCTGCCTTTCCTCTCTGTCTCTAAAGACTTCACTCACCACATCTTTACATCGACTAACAATGAGATGTCTGAAAAACACTCATTATAAGAGTTCACTTCTAAAATCGAAGCACTTGGGAAATACAGGGCCTTATTAATAACTCTATTGTAAGGCAATTCCTGAAGAGTTGAGTGGTTGATGGAGAGTAGAGTGGGTTTTCTGAGTTGCTAATCAAATAACTGTATCCTTTCCTATGTTTTGTAAAATATCTGTTTATCTTAAGTGCTCGTGGGTGTGTGGGTGGGTGTGGGTGTGTGTGTATAGCGCATTGGGATGTGTGAAACTTACTCCTCAGCCTGTAGTGTCGCCACTTGCGCAGCTGAACTGCTAGCTTTTCGCGTGGTGCCGACTGATAAGATGCTTCAGGAAGGCGGTGATATGTGCTAGCAAGGCAGAGGTCCTGGGTTCGAGCTTCAGTGGGAGCCAAATCATGAGGAAGTGGTACTAAGCAAGCAGCGTGACGTTCTTTACAGTGGGCCTGTGACCTGCATCTACAGCTACGCTCAACGCTGTTTGCAGCTGTTTCTTGGTATCTGGACTGATGATTTAAGAAATGAGCAATAGAAATTGGCTTATTTTATAGGAATAGGTCACGTCTTTCATTAAACAGCAGAAAACAAATCATTCAGTCAGCATTCATACAGGTTATAGAATATGGTGATATTGTCTAAATGAACGCCGCTGCCACTGTATTGAAGCCATTGGAAGCAGTGTATCATAGCGCACTATGCTTTATTACAGGCGATAGGTTCAGTAATAGGGTTGAATGGCGGGAACCCGGTTACCAAGATTTACTGAGATTTACCGTCCAAAACCACTCCCTTACCCCTGGAAAAATAACTGATGATAATAAATGATAATAAATTATTTATATATGAACAGCATGGCGTGAAATGGAACGGTTAAATGATATGCGATCTCTAAATCTGGCTACGGCCTCTGCATGGTGAATCAGCGCTCAGGGTGGGGACAGACAACCCGTCTCAGTATGGAGCGCAGTTCACAATGCATGTTGACCTATTATCTGATCATGGTTACTTTTGTTCTTGTGATAGGTAGGCCTACATTTGATGCAGCACAGCCTATGCTACAGTAATATAAAGACTGAATGCGCATTTAATTTACCCATCTCCATCTGGTTTTTGCGGGACACTTATATGTTTTAATGTTAAGATACTTTTTTTGTGAAATTGCAGCTGCAATACCGTTGCTTTAAATCTGCCTAGTTAAATAAAGGTTTAAAAAATAAAAAATAAATCAGTGCACGCACGAGCACTCTCTCGCAGTCTTTCTCTCTCCCCATCAACTCCATTCAAATTGCATCCAAAATAGATCATCCTGTTCTAGATTAATATATAGACCTATATACAGTGCATTCGGGAAAGTATTCAGACCCCTGAATAAAATTTACTAAATTGTTTTTTCTGATCATCAATCTACACACAATACCCCATAATGACAAAGGAAAAAAAGGGTTTTAGAATTTTTTGCAAATGTATAAAAATAAAAACAACAGAAATACATTTACATAAGTATTCAGACCTTTTACTCAGTACTTTGTTGAAGCACATTTGAACAGTGATTACAGCCTTGAGTCTTCTTGGGTATAACGCTACAAGTTTGGCACACCTGTATTTGGGGAGTTTCTCCCATTCTTCTCTGCAGATCCTCTCAAGCTCTCTCAGGTTAGATGGGGAGTGTCGCTGCACAGCTATTTTCAGGTCTCTTCAGAGATGTTTGATTGGGTTCAAGTCAGGGCTCTGGCTGGGCCACTCAAGAGCCCTGTCCCGAAGCCACTCCTGCGTTGTCTTGGCTGTGTGCTTAGGGTCGTTGTCCAGTTGGAAAGTGAACCTTCGCCCCCAGTCTGAGGTACTGAGCCCTCTGGAGCAGATTTTCATCAAGGATCTCTCTGTACTTTGCTCCGTTCATCTTTCCCTCGATCCTGACTAGTATCACAGTCCCTGCCACTGAAAAACATCCTCACAGCATGATGCTTCCTCCAGGTTTCCTCCAGACGTGACGCTTGGCATTCAGGCCAAATAGTTCAATCTTGGTGTCATCAGACCAGAGAATCTTGTTTCTCATGGTCTGAGAGTCTTTTCGGTGCCTTTTTGCAAACTCCAAGTGGGTTGTCATGTGCCTGTTACTGAGGAGTGTCTTCCTTCTGGGCACTTTATCATAAAGGCCTGAGAGGACTCTAACTCTGAAGCTTATAAGAAATCCCGCTATGCCCTGTGACGAGCCATCAAACAGGCAATGCGTCAATACAGGATCGATGATCCAGGATCAATGATCGAATTCTACTACACCGGTTCCGATGCTCGTCAAATGGGGCTTGCAAACTATTACAGACTACAAAAGGAAGCACAGCAGAGATCTGACCAGTGACACGAGTCTACCAGACAAGCTAAATAACTTCTATGTTTGCTTCGAGGCAAGTAACACTGAAATATGCATGAGAGCATCAGCTGTTCCGGACGACTGTGTGATCACGACTGTGATCACGCAGCCAATGTGAATAAGACCTTTAAACATGTCAACATTCAAAAGGCCGCAGGGCCAGATGGATTACCAAGACGTGTACTGTAAGCATGCGCTGACCAACTGGCAAGTGTCTTCACTGACATTTTCAACCTCTCCCTGTCTGAGTCTGTAATACCAACATGTTTCAAGCAGACCAACATTGTACCCTGTGCCCAAGAACACTTAGGTAACCTGCCTAAATGACTACTGACCCGTAGCACTCACGTCTGTAGCCATGAAGTGCTTTGAAAGGCCGGTCATGGCTCACATCAACACCATTATCCCAGAAAACCTAGACCCACTCCAATTTGCATACCGCCTCAACAGATCCACAGATGATGCAATCTCTATGGCACTCCACACTGCCCTTTCACACCTTAACAAAAATAACACCTATTTGAGAATGCTATTCATGGACTACAGCTCAGCTCAGCTCAACACCATAGTGCCCTCAAAGCTCATCACTAAGCTAAGGACCCAGGGACTAAACACCTCCCTCTGCAGCTGGATCCTGGACTTCCTGACAGGCCACCCCCAATCATCTCCTTTGTCTCAGAAGACTGAATGTATTTAGAATGGGTCCCCAGATCCTTAAAATGTTCTACAGCTGCACCATCACTGCCTGGTATGGCAACTGCTCGGCCTCCGACCGCAAGAACATCTAATCAAATGGCTACCCATTCTACGCTGCTGCTACTCTCTGTTTTTATTTATGCATAGTAACTTTAATAACTCTGCCTACATGTACAGTACACATTACCTCGACACCGGTGCCCCCGCACATTGGCTCTGTACCGGTACCCCCTGTATATAGCCTCGCTATTGTTATTTACTGCTGCTCTTTAATTATTTGTTACTTTTATCTCTTGCTTTTTTTAGGTATTTTCTTAAAACTGCATTGTTGGTGAAGGGGCTTGTAAGTAAGCATTTCGCTGTTGTATTCAGCGCAGGTGACAAATAAAATTTGATTTGAGCTCTGGATCTTTGTGAGAGTGACCATCAGGTTCTTGGTGTCCTCCCTAATCAAGGCCCTTCTCCCCTGATTACTCAGTTTGGCCGGGCGGCCAGCTCTATGAAGAGTCTTGGAGGTTACAAAATTCTTCCATTTAAGAATGGAACACATACACATACACATACATACATACATACACAAACATTCGTACCCCAAAATAATAATATACACTAATTTAAAATATACATATACATAACAATAATAAAATGCTAAGATCATTTAAAAAAAAAATATATAATTATAATTATATGTACGCACACCTACACATAGACACAAGCACCATAGAAGGCTGGGGGGAATCTAATTGGGAGAGCGGACCACGGCTATGACAGAATCAGAACGGCACAAAACACCAACTTAATGTCTAGGTGTCTGCGTCTGCCCCGCCCCAACCATCACCCCCAGTCCCCTGCAATAATGCAAGAATTGAAAAATAAATAACGAAACAAAACAAAAATGGGGGAATATAAGTATATCCATACGAAAGTGTCAATGATCAAACCTGGAAGACCCCCAAACAGGCATCGCTCTGAACTCCAACGACAGGTCAGTCATCCAGCTGGAATGAAAGTAAAATTAACGTTAAATGAGAGCTCTGACCGCCCTCCATTGGTCGGCTCAGCGTCTTACATGTTCGGTAGCCCTTGCTGAGACAGTTTAATAAGGTTTCATGAGCAGTCCATGAGCAGCCCGTAACACACAATGACAAGGGAATTGGTATATATTCCCGGATAAACTTCTCTGCATCCAAAACCAAGGAGAGCCAAATCTTCTCACCGGAAGGAGGGGTAATTCTGAGTCTTGCAGGGAAGAGCAAGGCTGGGCGAAGATGGAGTTTGTAGAGTTTGGTCATGACATCGCCGTAGCTGGAGCGACCTTTGCCTCATCGGGCACGTAATCCTTATAGACACGGAAGGGGTGTCCTTTATGTAACAGATTACCCCTCATTCGAGCCTCGCGCAGGATAAGATCCTTGGTCTGGAAACTGTGACAACAGATGATTACTGGGTGAGGACGTTGGCCTGGACCAGGCACTGGGACAAGAGCGTGATGTGCACGGTCCAGCTGGGGATCCGAAGCCAAGACGTCCCATCCCGTTGCATCACTCAATAGCTTGGCGAAGAAGTCGGTGGGACGAGTGCCAGCCTCCACCCCCTCTGCCAGACCAACAACGCGAAGGTTATGACGTCAAGATCGGCCCTCTAGGTCGACCACTTTCAAAGAAAGCCTCTGCACACTGTCCTGCAATGACGTGCATAGCTTCTTTAACTCGGCGATCCTACCAGCGTTGAATTCATAAGATTTCTCAAGGTCCACAATAATCTGAACCTGCGAAGCAACCGTTCGAATGATGCTCTCGATTTTGGTGTCCAGATCAGCAATAGTAGCCTTATAATCCTCAGCTATAGCAACACATAGTTCTCCCAGAGCCAGGGTAAGTTCTGTAAGTGTCACGTTGTTACCTGCGCCTTCCGCCATGTCTGTCTCATTGTTTGGTGGGGAATAGGCCTCCAATGTGGATTTATTGTCCTTTACTCTGCATTTTCACATAGAAATTTACAATATTGTATTAGAAAGAGACGTTTGTTGTAAAAAGTACCATAAAGTAGTTTAAGTTAGATTGTTTCACAAAAAAGTTCCAGGAGACTCTCTCACACACAGCCGTTCACTCCAACATGCTAGCTCCGCCCCCGCTAATGTTCAATATGACCTTTTACTTGCCTTTCTAAGAGGATAGTCTCTCAATTTTTTTTTATTCTGGTTGGTTTTTCTTTGGATTTTCTCCTACCATATCTTTGTGTTATATTCACCTACGTTATTTTAACATTTCTAAAAACTTCAAAGTGTTTTATTTCCAATGGTACCAATTATATGAATATCCTGGCTTCAGGGCCTGAGCAACAGGCAGTTTACTTTGGGCACGCACGTCATTCAAATGGAGAAAAAAGGGGCCCAAATTAACATGTGGATAGAAATTTCGTAAAACAGATTTGTTTTCCTGCAATAAAGTCCCCGGCCACTAGGAGCGCCGCCTCTGGATAAACGTTTTCCTGTTTGCTTATTGTGGAATACAGCTCATTGAGTGCGGTGTTAGTGCCAGTATTGGTCTGTTGTGGTATGTAGACAGCTATGAAAAATACAGATGAAAACTCTCTAGGTAGATAGTGTGGTCTACAGTTTATCATGAAATACTCTACCTCAGGCGAGCAAAACCTAGAGACTTCCTTAGATATGTGAACCAGCTGTTGTTTACATATATGCGTTGTCTGCCCCCCCTTGTCTTACCAGACACAGTTGTTCTATCCTGCCGATACAGTGTATATCAGGCCAGCTGTATGTTGATAATGTCATCGTTCAGCCATGACTCTGCGAAGCATGAGATATTATATTTTTTAATGTCCCGTTGTTAGTTTACTCTTCCTCGTAGGTCGTCGATTTTATTTTCCAATGATTGCACATTAGCTAGAAGAACGGAAGGCAGGGGGTGTTTATTCGATGCCTACGAATTCTCAGAAGGCAGTCTGACCTCCGTCCTCTTTTTCTCCGTCTTCTCTTCACTCAAATGACAGGGATTTGGGCCTGTTCCAGGGAAAGCAGTATGTCGTTCATGTTGGGCTCATCGAACTCGTTAAAGGAAAAAAAGGTTCTGCCAGTTCGTGGTGAGTAATCGCTGTTTTGATGTCCAGAAGTTGTTTTTGGTCATAAGAGATGGTAGCAGCAACATTGTGTTCAAAATAAGTAAAAAAAATAAGTTACAAACAATGCAAAAAAAAAATAACATAAAAACACAATCGGTTAGGAGTGTAACGATTCTCGTCCTCTACTTCTGAGGAGGAGTAGTAAGAAGGATCGGAGGACCAATGCGCAGCGTGGTAAGTGTCCATATTGTATTTATTATATGAACACCAAACAAAATCAACGAGAACGAAACAAAACAGTCCTGAACGGTGAAATACAAAACATCAACAGAAAATAATCACCCACAAAACACAGGTGAAAAAAGGTAAGTATGATTCTCAATCAGAGACAACTAACGGCACCTGCCTCTGATTGAGAACCATACCAGGCCAAACCCAAAACACAACATAGAAAAACGACCATACTAAAACAAAGACATGATAAAATAACTAAGGTCAGAACGTGACAGTACCCCCCCCCCCCCCCCCAAAGGTGCGGACTCCGGATGCAAAACCTAAACCTATAGGGGAGGGTCTGGGTGGGTGTCTGTCCGAGGTGGCGGCTCTGGCGCGGGACTTGGACCCCACTCCACTATAGTCCTTCTCCGCCTCTTTACCCGCCTCTGTGGCCTCTTTAACGCGGCGACCCTCGCCGCCGACCTCGGACTGGGGACCCAAGCCACGGGTCCCGAATGGACGGGAGATTCCGGAAGCACCGGACGGACGGGAGATTCCGGCAGCACCAGACAGGCGGGAGACTCCGGCAGCTCCAGAGTGAAGGGCGATTCTGGCATCGCCGGCATGACAGGCGATTCTGGCAGCTCCTGGCTGACGGACGGCTCTGGCAGCTCCTGGCTGACTGACGGCTCTGGCAGCTCCAGGCTGACTGACGGCTCTGGCAGCTCCTGGCTGACTGGCGGCTCCGGTGACAGGCGGAAGCACCTGTAGGAAGGAGACGGAGAGACAGCCTGGTGCGGGGGGCTGCCACCGGAGGGCTGGTGCGTGAAGGTGGCACCAAATAAACCGGACCGTGAAGGTGCACTGGAGCTCTCGAGCACCGAGCCTGCCCAACCTTACCTGGTTGAATGCTCCCCGTAGCCAGGCCAGTGCGGCGAGGTGGAATAGCCCGCATTGGGCTGTGCTCCCCAGCCCGAGGAGACGCACTGGAGACCAGATGCGCTGAGCCGGCTTCATGGCACCTGACTCGATGCCCACTCTAGCCCGGCCGATACGAGGTGCTTCTATGTACCGCACCGGGCTATGCACACGCACCGGAGACACCGTGCGCCTCACGGCAAAACACAGTGCCTGCCCTGTCCCTCTCTCTCCACGGTAAGCACGGGGAGTTGGCGCAGGTCTCCTACCTGACTTCGCCACACTCCCCGTGTGCCCCCCCCAAACAATTTTTGGGGCTGCCTCTCGGGCTTACAGCCGCGCTGCCGTGCTGCCTCCTCATAACGCTGTCTCTCAGCATTCGCTGCCTCCAGCTCTGCCTTGGGGTGGTGATATTCCCCAGCCTGTGCCCAGGGTCCTTTGCCGTCCAGGATCTCCTCCCATGTCCAGGAGTCCTGAGATCGCTGCTGCTGCTGCCCGTTACCACGCTGCTAGGTCCTTTGGTGGTGGGTGATTCTGTAACAATTCTCGTCCTCCTCTTCTGAAGAGGAGTGGTAAGAAGGATCGGAGGACCAATGTGCAGCATGGTAAGTGTCCATATTGTATTTATTATATGAACACAAAACAAAAACAACGAGAACAAAACAAAACAGTCCTGAATGGTGAAATACAAAACAAGAACAGAAAATAATCACCCACGAAACACAGGTGAAAAAAGGCTACCTAAGTATGATTCTCAATCAGAGACAACTAACGACACCTGCCTCTGATTGAGAACCATACCAGGCTAAACGCAAAACACAACATAGAAAAATGAACATAGACAACCCACCCAACTCATGCCCTGATCATACTAAAACAAAGACATAATAAAATAACTAAGGTCAGAACGTGACAAGGAGCACATAAAACATCAGCCGTCTTCTCCGTCTTTGAATAGCTTGCTGGACATTATTTTTTTAGCATTGCTTATAACAATAGACTAATCGAAGAGGGACACCAGCTCTTGTTTGCTGAATGTTAAATACAGCATCCAATAAAACTCACGGGCAGCTTGAAATAATTGAACGTGCAAAGCCGGCAGGCTATAGCAGTGTCATTAGAATGATGAAGATGAGGACAACAAAATGTATTTCATGTAACTGTTGAAAGCGAGGAAGGAATGAAGCAACAATAGAGAGAGAAAGAGGAGGTAGGCTAATACCATTAGAGGAAATATTATGAAAGGCATAAATGTGTCAGCCTACTAATTATACAAATAGGCCCTATTATATTTCCAAGTTAAAATTGATATCAAATTTGGAAGCCTATATCTGCAACTTTTTAGGCCGCAAGTGATGCACCAGAATCGTATGTTCTCTCCCTGCTTTATCATGGTTTGAATGAGGTGCATAATCCCAGTCCATATAACACAGTATAATACAAAACAGTGCAGTAATGCAGTTCACACTCAAAAAGTTTAGACTACCGGAGCTAGTTTCATTTATTTCCCCAACAGAGCATATACTGTAGCTAGCTACATCTACAGGCTTTTATGTTTTTCTGTCATGTGTAATGTGCAGTAGTCTATATCATATGTGTATTGGATAAAGGCACAATCATTTGGGCTTTTTTGGGCTTAGGCTCATTAAATGTCTTTAATGTAGGGTTCATAAAATGTATTTAATGTATGGCTCTTCATTCATAGACACTCTTACTGACAGTTGTGGCTGCTTTGTGTGATGTATTGTTGTCTCTATCTTCTTGCCATTTATGTTGTTGTCTTTGGCCAATAATGTTTGTACCCTGTTTTGTGCTGCTACCATATTGTGCTGCTGCCATGTTGTGTTGCTACCATGCTGTGTTGTCATGTGTTGCTGCCATGCTATGTTGTTGTCTTAGGTCTCTCTTTCTGTAGTGTTGTGTTGTCTCTCTTGTCGTGATGTGTGTTTTGTCCTATATTTTGATTTAATTAATGTTTATTTTTGATCCCAGCCTCCATCCCCGAAGGAGGCCTTTTGCCTTTTGGTTGGCTATCATTGTAAATAAGAATTTGTTCTTAACTGACTTGCCTAGTTAAATAAAGGTTAATTAAAAAAAATATATATTAATCAGACTCAAAATTCATGCTTGAATTTTCCATCAAATCCAGACATAGGCCTATGTATATGGTTTATAATGCTTTTGAATGACACTTCCGGTTTTGGTGAAAAAATCCTGGGTTACCAAGGAGAAAAGTGATTCATTCTTGGGATGGAACATTTGTAAAATACAGGGAAAATATTCAACCCTAACCAAGATCACTGCATTCTGCATCAGAAAGTAGGCTGGCCCTCTCTTTAGATTGATGCATTGCACTCTTTTTGTAGTCCCAAACAAAGTACAACTTATAGTTGTATAACTTACAGCTTTATATAGTATACATAAGGCTTCATACACACTACATGAATGCTTCACAAATCATCCATGAGCGTATGTTATACTCTATAAATGGTGTATAAACATACACAGTGTGTTATTTCACATTTGGCAATTCACCTTACAGTTGGAATTATTATGTTACCCTTCACACAGCATTTATCAAGTATGACATATCCTGAAAGATGATTTCTGAAGCATTTATTTAGGGCTTATGAAGCCTTTATGTATGCAATTTAAAGTCTTTATAAGTTTATACCATTTTTGTTTATAAAGCCCTCCTGAATAAACTTCCTTATTGTTAAGTTACAGACGTACAAAATACCAGACGCGGTCTCAGGGATGGCTAACTCTGGAGATCTGCCTGAAGATTTATTGCACTTTGCTTGATGAATGGTCTCTAAAGCTGGATGAATTGGTGCCTCTGGGGGAATTCAACAGGCTGATTGAGTACCTTTTAAATAAAGAATGTGTTTGTTTTCTATGATTGTGTTTAGCTTTTCATGTATTGATGTGCATATTGGGATGTGTGTAGTGCATTGTGATGTGTGTAGTGTATATTGATGTGTATTGTTGTGTATCCATGGCTCATCTGTGAAAGAGACTTTGTTCTCAGCATGACTCCCTGCCGAAATAAAAGTTTTGAAAAAATCAATTTGAGGGGTGAATGTAGCACATGAGCATGTGTGAAACTTTCTCCTCAGTCTGAAGTGTCGCCACTTGCACCACCGAATTGCTAGCTTTTCACATGGCGCCGACTGGTAAGACAATTCAGGAGGGTAGGCACGTATGCAAGGCAGAAGTCCTGGGTTTAAGCTTCAGTGTGTCGAATCAGGAGGAAGTGGTATTCGCTACGCATGCAGCGTGACGTCCTTTACATGAGTGTGTGTGTGCCTCCATGTGTGGGTGGGGGTGAGGTGCATGTTAATCTGTAAGTGAGTTAGACAGTCCTCACAGTGGGAAGCTGAGGTGTTGGTATTGTTGTTCTGCCTGGCTTGGCACAGGTGTGTGCTGACTCGATAACACCAATCATGCGCCCCTGATGCGCCCCCTCTCTCTCTCTCTCTCTCTCTCTCTCTCTCTCTCACACACACACACAGACACAGACACAGACTCCCAAGTGCGCGGCCACCATATGCCTTATAGGCAGATGGCACGCAGTGCCAACGTGGCTGTTGATGAATTCCACTGTGGGGGATTCTATTATCAGGTTGACTGCTTGGACAGTTTGTAAAGGTAAGGATGCTGAGAATGGGACTTGGGACTGTGGTTCCACCCCCACTGGTCCTCCTGTCTGGTTAACAAGAGTTAAAGGAAGGTTTCAACTGAACACACAATGAAAAAGATTCTCTGCCATAGGCCTTGTTACAAAGACTGCTTTAAGTGTTATTATGACATATAGTGTGTGCTGTTTCTGACACCTATGCTGAGCCGTTCTTAATCACCCCCTTGTGCTTTCCCTATATGTGAAACTTTGTCACCATTGTTAAATGAAGAACAGTGCTTTCCTTTTGAGAGGAGAAAACAGAGTAGTTACTCAGCGAAACGGTATGAGGGTGTGATGCCCGGGGAGCTGGTGTGAGACAAGCAGGTTGTAATCAGTGTTGTGTCTCACATCCAGTTTCAGACAGAACCCTGATGGGAGAAGAGAGATGAGACCTCGCTAGAGAGGTAACATCTGGAGCTCTGGAGACCTCTCTAAACCACACACACACGCACAAACACACACACACACACACATACACCATCCCGGATGGCAGGGCCAGGGATGGCTGAAGTTTCAGTGACCAGGAGCACTCTCTATCATGTTGGTGTGTGACGTGTGTGTGCGTGCCTGTGTGGATGTGCTGGCTACAAGTATTACATCCTTTGAAAGTGACGAAACAAAATATATTTCTCCCACACCTCCACCACAATCATATTACACATTTACTCGACACCATGGTAATTTCCCGCAGATCTTAGTCTCTTTCTCAACACAATCCCCCAGCCTCTGTCTTTGTCCTGCAGCGAAGATGACATGTTTTCTTTTTCCAATCTGGCAGCCAGGCGAAGCAGCTTTACTGGGGCTCAGTGATGGAATAACTGCTCTCTCTCTCAGGTGGAGGCTGTAGGAGCAATCTACTGTAGCGCTACAACAACATCAGTTTGTAGAACAAACCGGGCCAGATTGGTCTCTCTTTAAGCCCAGAGGGAGTCCATATCTCCTGGCCTGGAAAGGCCTGGGTGGGCTGGTCAGTCTGTTGTGGTGGTGGTGTGAGGGTGGAGAGTGGAGGGTTGAATAGGCTTTTTTGGGTGATTAGGTTGTTGTTGACAGAGGTTTGGGTCAATTCAATCTTCTTACGGGCGGGGAAGTGAGTGGTAATTCAGTCCATGAATTGGAAGACTTTCAAAATAACAAGCAGTTTTCAAGTCATGTAAAAACAGATGAGTATTGTGAATGTGTGAGTGGCTCTCTGATGAGTCTGGTGCCAGTCTGTTTGAGTGTGTTTGTGTGTTCATCAGTTCAGTAATGAGATGGTTAGTTCAGAGGGATGGGTACACGCTTAGAAAAAAAGGTACTATCTAGAACCTAATAGGAGAACCCTTTGAAGAACCATTATTGGTTCCAGGTTTAACCCTTTTGGTTCCAAGTAGAATTGTTTTGGGTTCCATTTAGAACCCTCTGTTGAAAGGGTTCTACATGGAATGCAACATGGTTCTACCTGGAACCAAAAAGGTTTCTCCTATGGGGACAGCCAAGAACCCTTTTGTAACCCTTTATCTAAGAGTGTAGCCTAGACTGGATCAATGCTAGTGCTGTAGACTAGTGTCACGCCCTGATCTGTTTCACCTGTTCCTGTGATTGTCTCCACCCCCTCCAGGTGTCGCTTATTTTCCCCAGTGTATTTATCCCTGTGTTTCCTGTCTCTCTGTGCCAGTACTTGATTATTTATATTTTGGACTAATTTTACTTTTACTCCACTACATGCATAAAGAAAATATTGACTTTTTACTCCATACATTTACCCTGAGACCCTAAAGTACTCGTTACATTTCGAATGCTCAGGCAGGACAGAAATATGATCAAATTCACACACCTATCAATATAACACGTTGTAATTCCAACTGCATCAGATCTGGCGGACTCACTAATACTGTGTTTGTAAATCATGTCTGAGTGATGGAGTGTGCCCTTGAATCAAATCAAATGTATTTATATAGCCCTTCGTACATCAGCTGATATCTCAAAGTGCTGTACAGAAACCCAGCCTAAAACCCCAAATAGCAAGCAATGCAGGTGTTGAAGCACGTTGGCTAGGAAAAACTCCCTAGAAAGGCCAAAACCTAGGAAGAAACCTAGAGAGGAACCAGGCTATGAGGGGTGGCCAGTCCTCTTCTGGCTGTGCCGGGTGGAGATTATAACAGAACATGGCCAAGATGTTCAAATGTTCATAAATGACCAGCATGGTCAAATAATAGGTCTGGGACAGGTAGCACGTCCGGTGAACAGGTCAGGATTCCATAGCCGCAAGCAGAACAGTTGAAACTGGAGCAGCAGCACGGCCAGGTGGACTGGGGACAGCAAGGAGTCATCATGCCAGGTAGTCCTGAGGCATGGTCCTAGGGCTCAGGTCCTCCGAGAGAGAGAAAGAAAGAGAGAAAGAGAGAATTGGAGAGAGCATACTGAAATTCACACAGGACACCGGATAAGACCGGAGAAGTACTCCAGATATAACAAACTGACCCTAGCCCCCTGACACAAAAGCGACTGCAGCATAAATACTGGAGGCTGAGACAGGAGGGGTCAGGAGATACTGTGGCCCCATCCGATGATACCCCCGGACAGGGCCAAACAGGAAGGATATAATCCCACCCACTTTTCCAAAGCATAGCCCCCACACCACTAGAGGGATATCTTCAACCACCAATTTACCATCCTGAGACAAGGCCGAGTATAGCCCACAAAGATCTCCGCCACGGCACAACCCAAGGGAAGGTGCCAACCCAGACAGGAAGATCACATCAGTGACGCACCCCTCCTAGGGACGGCATGAAAGAGCACCAGTAAGCCAGTGATTCAGCCCCTGTAATAGGGTTAGAGGCAGAGAATCCCAGTGGAAAGAGGGGAACCGGCCAGGCAGAGACAGGAAGGACGGTTCGTTGCTCCAGAGCCTTTCCGTTCACCTTCACACTCCTGGGCCAGACTACACTCAATCATATGACCCACTGAAGAGATGAGTCTTCAGTAAAGACTTAAATGTTGATACTGAGTTTGCGTCTCTCACATGGGTAGGCAGACCATTCCATAAAAATGGAGAAAGCCCTGCCTCCAGCTGAAATTCTAGGGACAGTAAGGAGGCCTGCGTCTTGTGACCGTTGCGTGGGTGTAGGTATGTACGGCAGGATAAAATCAGAGAGATAGGTAGGAGCAAGCCCATGTAATGCTTTGTGGGTTAGCAGTAAAACCTTGAAATCAGCCCTGGCCTTGACAGGAAGCCAGTGTAGGGAGGCTAGCACTGGAGTAATATGATCAAATATTTTTTTTTACTGCCTGTAATTAAAAATGTAATAATAATGGATAGCATCTACTTTTTACTTTACTTTCATTTCAAAATACAGAAATACATCCAGTATGATGCTGCGTTTTGCAACATATAACGCCAATGCATCATACCGGCTATATTTCTACATATTGAAAGTTATATATCTTAAACTTGATTGCTGACATGCAAAACATTTTGGGACTATATCAACAATGGACTAATGAAATAAATTCCAAAAGATATTTTTTGATTGTAATTTTCCTTTAAGCACATTTAAAACCAGATACTTTAAGACTTATACTCAAGTACATTTTTACTGGGATACTTTCACTTTCACTTCAGTATCTTTACTTTTACTCAAGTATGATGATTGAGTACTTTTTCCACCACTGGGTCTACAACAGCAAGAAAACATGTTCACTTGTACTGTACAATACTGTGTTGAAACAGTGATAAATGGTATGAGTGTAATGAGCAGAGCAAGATTTGGTTTGGGAGAGTTTAGGGCGGGTTGGGACATTGACAGGCTTGAGTGAGGACAGTGTTCAGCTCAGAAGAGCAGAGATCAAATAAAGCCTGAAGGGTGGGTCGGACCAACTCCAACGTCATCCGTGCCCATTGGGTGACCCTCCTACTGCCTCTGACCACAGAACATTGGCTGTGATTTCCAGACAATTCTACATGTTGCATTACCAGTAGGTGATCTTCTGCGCACTGCAAACGTTCATGTTGGGCCATAGGTTGATCCAGTAGGTCCACAGCAGTTTGAAGGTTGACCTGGCTGGGCCTGACCCTCTCAGTAGTGGTCAGCTCAGTGGTCAGCTCAGTGGTCATCAAACTGAATGATAGCCTTGTGTATGACAGGACAGCGTAGCCCTGGGCCCTGGGATCAGAGACCTCTCAGGTTTCTGCTGGGCTTTTAGACATCATTAGAAATCACAACTATTGATCCCCTACAGCAACAGATAGCCCCAAGCAGCCCTAGGGGAGAGCTGAGTGACTGGGGCCCAGAGTGAGGGTGTGTCTGTCTGTCTATCAACAGGCTGACTCATAGACTTTCTAAACTGGAGGCCTTGAATGATGATGACACTCACTGAGAGGATCAATACTCCGAGGAGGGGGAGAGGGATTCTGAAGAGGGACACAGCACACTCAAATCAGGCCCTACCATATTAGGAGATATGAGGATTCAGGAGAGCTCCAAATGAATAATAATCTATGTTCAGAAATAGAAACTAAAGGGCCATCTATAGACAAAGTAAAGGCCCTAGAGATCCAATAAATGAGTGATTATATATGCAATTATATTGGGTAGACCCACTCTACAACAAGGACAACATGCATGGGCACACCATGAGGACAATTATTCAACCTTTGACAACCATTTTTCTGGTCAAATTATTAATCAATATTTTTCTAGTCAAATACACTGAACAAAAATATAAACGCAACATCTAAAGTGTTGGTCACATGTTTCATGGGCTGAAATAAAAGATCACAGAAAATGTCCAAATGCACTAAAATAATATTTAGCAACCTTTTTTTGCACAAAGTTGTTTACATCCCTGATAGTAATAAGCATTTCTCCATTCCCAAGATAATCCATCCACCTGACAATTGTGGGATATCAAGAAGCTGATTAAACAGTATGACAATTACACAGGTGCACCTTGTGCTGGGGACAATAAAAGGCCTCTCTATTGTGCAGTTTTGTTACAAAACACCATGCCATATATGTCTCAAGTTTTGAGGGAGCGTGCAATTGGCATGTTGACTGCAGGAATGTCCACCAGAGCTGTTTACAGAGAATTGAGAGGTCATGTCTCCACCATAAGTCACTTCCAACGTCATTTTAGGGAATTTAGCAGTCCATCCAACCGGCCTCATTACAAGAGACCATGTGTATGGCGTTGTGGGAAAGCGGTTTGCTGATGTTAACCTTGTGAACATAGTGCCCTATGGGGGCGGTGGTGTTATGGTATAAGCTACGGACAATGAACACAATTTAATTTAATCAATGGCAATTTGAATGCACAGAGATACCATGACGAGATCCTGAGGCCCATTGTCGTGCCATTCATCCGCCGCCATCACTTCAGCATGATAATGCACAGGCTCGTATCGCAAGGATCTGTACAAAATTCCTGGAAGCTGAAAATGTTCCAGTTCTTCCATGGCCAGGATACTCACCAAACATGTCATGGATTGAGCAGGTTTGGGATGCTCTGGATTGACGTGTACGACATGATCCCGCCAATATTCAGCAACTTCTCACAAGGGGGACAACATTCGACAGGACACAATCAACAGCCTGATCAACTGAGTATAGGGTCTGAATACTTTTAGAATATTTTTTTTACGCACATTTTTTTTTCATCTTGTTTCATCGCTGCAACTCCCCAAAGTGCTCGGGAGAGGCAAAGGTGCGTCTTCCGAAACATGACCTGCCTAATCACGCTCCTTAACACCCGCCAGCTTAACCAGGAAGCCAGCCACACCATGGTGTCAGAGGAAACACAATTCAACTGGCGACTGGGGTCAGCGTACAGGTACCTGGCCCGCCACAAGGAGTGTGATGAGCTAAGTAAATCCCCACCGGCCAAGCCCTGACTTAATCCGGACGACGCTGGGCCAATTGTGCACCATCCTATGGGACTCCCGGCCACAGCCAGTTGGGAATGAACCCAGGTCTGTAGTAACGCCTCTAGCACTGTGGTGCAGTGCATTAGACCGCTGTGCCACTCGGGTGGCCAAGGGTCAGAATACTTATGTAAATGTGATATCCCCCCCAAAAAATGTTTTACAAAAATAAATAAATATTTTTTATTTATTTTACCTTTATTTAACTAGGCAAGTCAGTTAAGAACAAATTCTTATTTTCAATGACGGCCTAGGAACAGTGGGTTAACTGCCTGTTCAGGGGCAGAACGACAGATTTGTACCTTGTCAGCTCGGGGGTTTGAACTTGCAACCTTCCAGTTACTAATCCAACGCTCTAAACACTAGGCTACCCTGCCGCCCCATATGGAAATACATTTGATAAAAAATTGTTGCTTCGTCGATATGGGGTATTGTATGTAGATTGATGAGGGTAAAATCTATTGAATCCATTTTTAGAGTAAGGCTGTAACGTATCAAAATGTGGGAAAAGTCAAGGTGTCTGAATACTTTCCGAAGGCACTGTATATGAACTATAACTCAGTTAAATCTTTGAAATTGTGGCATGTTGTATTTATATTTTTGTTCAGTATATTAAGGCATTATTCTAATTAATATCCATTCTCCTCCCAGAGTTGCTGAATATCTTTCACATTTCCAGTTGTGTGACAAGCCTCAAGTCAAGTTTGCGGCATGCTGATTTGTCACAGGTGCTGAAAAAGATGCAGAGGTGCTGTTGGACTGAAACGCTGGCAGAAACTGCCCTAGAAAGTGTAGTGACTTTGCTTTCATTAATCGGATTACTGTTATTTATCCAATCAACTATGTTTAATTGTTACCCAATTAAATAAATCATGTAACAATTAACTCATTAGGAATGTGGGGCACCACGAGAGTAGATGCTTAAAGAGTTATCTCCCAAATTAAACTCTAAAAGGTCTTTACCTATCACATCCATTAAACAGGCAACATATTAATGATAACCTCATATCATATTGTCACGAACCGGCTCAAAGCCCGTAACAAAGGGAGACAACGTGGAGATAAGGAGTAACAAAATATATTTATTAACTAAAGCAACTAAGGAAAATATACAATGGTTTGTGTAATCAGTAGTGTAAGTGAGTGTTTTGCATGCATGAATGTGATAATGCAGGGTTTTGAAAGGTGCCAAAACAAACAACCAAAAACCACCAAGAAACACAACAAAAAACGATCAAAGTGTCTGCATGGAGAGAGTCTCCTCCATGAATGTGGAAGAGGTCTATTTATCCTGGGACACACCGGGCCCAGGTGTTTCCCATGTAGCTGACGACCCTCCCAACTCCGCCCACCGGCATCCTAATAAGGAAACAAGAACAAAGAGAGAATACGGCAGACAGAGTGGGAGGGTCGTCACAATATCATCATTCTGAACAGTTGTAACCTCCTTGCATCTGCAAAATCCCCAGCGTTACTTATGATTCTGTACTACACAAATTGTTTTAATTATTTATTTACTAGCTAACTAAATGGTAACACAGATAAACATACACAGTTAATACATCAGAAAAATGTCCCTTGCAAGAGAGAGAGAGAGAGAGAGAGAGAGAGAGAGAGAGAGAGAGAGAGAGAGAGAGAGAGAGATACTTATCTTTGATACATTTTAGGAACTACTCTCACAGTAATCATATACATTGAACAAAAACCGCCCCCTGTTTGGAGTAAGAAATCATGAATGTATTTACGTGCAAATGCCTTTGTTCGCCGTGTCTCTGTTGGTACCAGGCCTTCTTAGGAAGTGTGTTGGGCCTTTCCGTAGCACACTTGTAAGGCTCTGATTGTTCAAAAGGGGTCCCCCCCAGTCTTCTACTGTTGTTAAACTCTGGAAGATGCTCCTTTGAAGATAGGCTAGCCAGCCATTTCGACGGTTCCCATTAGTGATGACAGTAGTAGAACACAGTGATTTGAGAAGAGTAGTACAATAGGATGGTTTGAAGAGTGGTTGAAATGTCCCACTTAAATTCTCTTTTCTAGATATTTTACTTAGGACAGCTAATCAGATGTACCAATGATTGTCCAGGAGGTGAACTTCCCACCTCTACCTCGTGTTGATAGTCAAAGTTCGAACCACTTTGGAGGTGAGCTGCAGCTACACGCCTCTCTGGTCTCAATGTACATTTTTTATCAATCCTTTTATACACTCTGTTCGAAAGGGACGGCTCCGTCAGGCTGACATGCTTTCTGACCCCACTCGGGGCATGGCTACTTACTGTGCAAAGTTTGTAGAAAACAAATAATCTCTTAACTCCTAAAATCACATCCCTATCGTAACAACAATACTTTCATAATGTTTCATATTTCATGCTCAAGGATGGAGACTTCGTACATGTAGTGTGTATACTTCTCAAGTTACAGTATTTCCTCTATAACATGTTTTATGACATCACAAAATAACCAACAATATGACATTAGTTCCCCATGTTCTATGTTAGAAATATTGTTCCTGTATTCGCTTTAGAGCGTGTTAGAGTTCCGGCGGGAAAACGTCTCTGGAGACAAAGCACATTCCTTTGTGAATTTGGAGAGGGAGACCCTAGATCTCCTGTCCTTTAATTTACAACAGGGTGTGAGATGTCAACCCACACAGCAACTCCCTTCTCCCCCCTGACCTGACCCATTTGGATCCTCACAGGACGGTCATGACAAAAGGATAGCAAAACATACTTTGAAAACTAGATGTAATGTTGGCATTACCAAGAAAAAACACTTTGACAATATTAACCTTTTAATCGGTGCAGAACAAAGCAGTGTGGGGGTCCCCCCACAAAAACAAAAAAAACTTACTCTTGAAAGTGTTAATCGTAGAATGCACACAGTGCAATTTGGAAATTGGGTGGCGTGTCATCAGTTGTCCTCTTGTCATGCCAGTCATTGCATTCCTTAGAGAGCTGTTTATAACTTGTCAGAAATGTCCAGATCAAGTTTATTAGCCCATAGATTTCAATCAAATATCACATGAATCATTCACATTAGACATGGAAAAATGTATAGAATTGTAAGAGGAGCCTCCCAATGTTCCCCAATGCTGGAAGGAGTGCCTGAATTAAAACATTTGGGGAAACCCTGCAATATAGAGCCTATAATAAATTCACACTTAATGTAAATCACTCTAAGTAGGAGCATCTGCTAAATGAATGTAGTGAATCTCATGAATGTCCTACTTCGCCTCACCTTGTCTCATTCATCCCTTTTCATCCCAGCCCAGTATGCTCCATCTGCTAAATGACTGAAATACTATGTAGGCTACTGTATCACGTCACCCTGTCTAACCCATCCCAGCCCAGTATGCTCCATCTGCTAAATGACTGAAATACTATGTAGGCTACTGTATCACGTCACCCTGTCTAACCCATCCCAGCCCAGTATGCTCCATCTGCTAAATGACTGAAATACTATGTAGGCTACTGTATCACGTCACCCTGTCTAACCCATCCCAGCCCAGTATGCTCCATCTGCTAAATGACTAAAATACTATGTAGGCTACTGTATCACGTCACCCTGTCTAACCCATCCCAGTCCAGTATGCTCCATATTCTAAATGACTGAAATACTATGTAGGCTACTGTATCACGTCACCCTGTCTAACCCATCCCAGTCCAGTATGCTCCATCTGCTAAATGACTGAAATACTATGTAGACTACTGTATCACGTCACCCTGTCTAACCCATCCCAGCCCAGTATGCTCCATATTCTAAATGACTGAAATACTATGTAGGCTACTGTATCACGTCACCCTGTCTAACCCATCCCAGTCTAGTATGCTCCATATTCTAAATGACTGAAATACTATGTAGACTACTGTATCACGTCACCCTGTCTAACCCATCCCAGCCCAGTATGCTCCATATTCTAAATGACTGAAATACTATGTAGGCTACTGTATCACGTCACCCTGTCTAACCCATCCCAGTCTAGTATGCTCCATATTCTAAATGACTGAAATACTATGTAGGCTACTGTATCACGTCACCCTGTCTAACCCATCCCAGCCCAGTATGCTCCATCTGCTAAATGACTGAAATACTATGTAGACTACTGTATCACGTCACCCTGTCTAACCCATCCCAGTCTAGTATGCTCCATATTCTAAATGACTGAAATACTATGTAGGCTACTGTATCACGTCACCCTGTCTAACCCATCCCAGCCCAGTATGCTCCATCTGCTAAATGACTGAAATACTATGTAGGCTACTGTATCACGTCACCCTGTCTAACCCATCCCAGCCCAGTATGCTCCATATTCTAAATGACTGAAATACTATGTAGGCTACTGTATCACGTCACCCTGTCTAACCCATCCCAGCCCAGTATGCTCCATCTGCTAAATGACTGAAATACTATGTAGACTACTGTATCACGTCACCCTGTCTAACCAATCTCAGCCCAGACAGCCCACACACACATGCTTGTGTGCGGACACACCATGGTGGCGTCTGACATGTGACAGGCCGGAGGTGATTTGTGGAGGATCGCGAGGCCCAAGCAGTCAGAATAAAAATTAATACGACAGCAGGGAGACAGGCAGGGTGCGTGCATGTGGGGGGAGGGGGTGGGGATAGGGCGTGGATGGGGGGAGCTCTCAACAGGAGGGATGAGGAGGGAGGGAGGGAGGGAGGGGTGAGGGAGAAGTGGGGGTGTTAGGTAGCAGACTGAGGGGCTTCGGTCCAAGTTATCAAAACTGAACAAAGGGGGTGAGGTTGGGTTTGAGGGGGTGAAGGGGATGTGGAAGGAAAGTGGACGGGATGAGAGGTTTTGCGCAAATCTTTGAAGGTTCAAGGCTTGGACATCAAGGGGCGGGTGGGGAGGAGAAGGAGGGGAGAGGGGGTTAGGTTTTTTTGGGGCTAAGCTCTCAAAATGGATTTAGGAGAGGGGCTGGAGTTGTGTTTGGATGGTGAAGGGAGACAGTTTGGGGTAGAGTTTTTGGGATGAGAAGCTTTGAAGGCTCAGCACTCAGGGAAAAGAGAGGGGATGAGGAGCGGGTGAGGGATGGGTGACGAGGGAGGCTCAGGGGTATTAGGTCTGAAAAATGAGCATCCATCAGCCATGTAAAAAGAGACGGGAACGATGGGGAAAAAAATGTACTTCCCAGAACAGGGCCAAATAAATGAATGAAACCCTTTTACCACAAATACACATGTCGTCTGACATGGGTGCACGGCTTAATTCATTAAGCAAGTCATGGCTTAATATAATATAAAAAGCAGATGAAGACAAAATGATCTACACTACATGACCAAAAGTACTTGTTGTACATCTCAGTACAAAATCATGGAGTTGGACCCCCTTTTGCTGCTGTAACAGCCTCCACTCTTCTGGGAAGGCTTTCCACTAGATGTTGGAACATTCCTGCAGGCACTTGTTCTATTCAGTCACAAGAGCATTAGTGAGGTCAAGCACTGATGTTGGATGATTAGGCCTGGCTCGCAGTCGGCGTTCCAATTCATCCCAAAGGTGTTCGACGGGGTTGAGGACAGGGCTCTGTGCCAGCCATTCAAGTTCTTCCACACCGATCAAGTACTTCCACACCTATATCTGTATGGACCTCACTTTGTGCACGGGAGCATTGTCATGCTGAAACAGGAAAGGGCCTCCCCCAAACTATTGCCAGAAAGTTGGAAGCACAGAATCGTCTAGAATGTAGCACTCACATCCGTCATCATGAAGTGCTTTGAGAGACTAGTCAAGGACCATATCACCTCCACCCTACCCGACACCCTAGACCCACTCCAATTTGCTTACCGCCCAAATAGGTCCACAGACGATGCAATCTCAACCACACTGCACACTGCCCTAACCCATCTGGACAAGAGGAATACCTATGTGAGAATGCTGTTCATTGACTACAGCTCGGCATTCAACACCATAGTACCCTACAAGCTCATCATGAAGCTCGAGACCCTGGGTCTCGACCTCGCCCTGTGCAACTGGGTACTGGACTTCCTGACGGGCCGCCCCCAGGTGGTGAGGGTAGGCAACAACATCTCCACCCCGCTGATCCTCAATACTGGGGCCCCACAAGGGTGCGTTCTGAGCCCTCTCCTGTACTCCCTGTTCACCCACGACTGCGTGGCCACGCACGCCTCCAACTCAATCATCAAGTTTGCGGACGACACAACAGTGGTAGGCTTGATTACCAACAACGACGAGATGGCCTACAGGGAGGAGGTGAGGGCCCTCGGAGTGTGGTGTCAGGAAAATAACCTCACACTCAACGTCAACAAAACTAAGGAGATGATTGTGGACTTCAGGAAACAGCAGAGGGAACACCCCCCTATCCACATTGATGGAACAGTAGTGGAGATGGTAGCAAGTTTTAAGTTCCTCGGCATACACATCACAGACAAACTGAATTGGTCCACTCACACAGACAGCATCGTGAAGAAGGCGCAGCAGCGCCTCTTCAACCTCAGGAGGCTGAAGAAATTTGGTTTGTCACCAAAAGCACTCACAAACTTCTACAGATGCACAATCGAGAGCATCCTGGCGGGCTGTATCACCGCCTGGTACGGCAACTGCTCCGCCCACAACCGTAAGGCTCTCCAGAGGGTAGTGAGGTCTGCACAACGCATCACCGGGGGCAAACTACCTGGCCTCCAGGACACCTACACCACCCGATGTTACAGGAAGGCCATAAAGATCATCAAGGACATCAACCACCCGAGCCACTGCCTGTTCACCCCGCTATCATCCAGAAGGCGAGGTCAGTACAGGTGCATCAAAGCTGGGACCGAGAGACTGAAAAACAGCTTCTATCTCAAGGCCATCAGACTGTTAAACAGCCACCACTAACATTGAGTGGCTGCTGCCAACACACTGACACTGACACTGACTCAACTCAAGCCACTTTAATAATGGGAATTGATGGGAAATTATGTAAATATATCACTAGCCACTTTACACAATGCTACCTTATATAATGTTACTTACCCTACATTATTCATCTCATATGCATACGTATATACTGTACTCTATATCATCGACTGCATCCTCATGTAATACATGTATCACTAGCCACTTTAAATATGCCACTTTGTTTACATACTCACCTCATGTATATACTGTACTCGATACCATCTACTGTATCCTGCCTATGCTGCTCTGTACCATCACTCATTCATATATCCTTATGTACATATTCTTTATCCCCTTACACTGTGTATAAGACAGTAGTTTTGGAATTGTTAGTTAGATTACTTGTTGGTTATTACTGCATTGTCGGAACTAGAAGCACAAGCATTTCGCTACACTCGCATTAACATCTGCTAACCATGTGTATGTGACAAATAACATTTGATTTGATTTGATTTGAGGTATGCTGTAGTGTTAAGATTTCCCTTCACTGGAACTAAGGCACCTAACCCGAACCATGAAAAACAGCCCCAGACCGTTAATCCTCCTCCACCAAAATGTACAGTTAGCACTATTCATTCGGGCAAGTAGCATTCTCCTGGCATCTGCCAAACCCAGATTCGTATGCCGTACTACGAGATAGTGAAGCATGATTCATCACTCCGGAGAACGCGTTTCCACTGCTCCAGAGTCCAATGGCGGAGGGTTTAATACCACTTCAGCACTTCTTGGCATTGCGCATGCTGATCTTAGGCTTGTGTGCAGCTGCTCGGCCATGTAAACCATTTCATGAAGCTCTCGACGAACAGTTATTGTGCTGACTATGCTTCCAAAGGCAGTTTGGAACTTGGTAGTGAGTGTTGCAACCGAGGACAGACGATTTTTGCGAGCTACATGCATCTGCACTCGGCTATCCCGTTCTTTGAGCTTGTGTGGCCTACCACTTCGCAAATGAGTCGTTGTTGCTCCTAGACGTTTCCATTTCACAATAACAACCCTAACAGTTGATCGGGGCAGATCTAGCCGGGCAGAAATTTGACGAACTGACTTGTTGGATTGGTGGCATCCTATGACGGTGCCATGTTGAAAGTCACAGAGTTCCCCAGTAAGGCCATTCTACTGTCAATGTTTGTCTATGGAGATTGGATGGCTGAGTGCTCGATTTTATACACTTGTCAGCAACAGGCGTGGCTGAAAAAGTTGAATCTACTCATTTGAATTTATACTTTTGTATATCATGTGTATGCTGCAAGTAAGATGACCTAAACACATTTGGGTATATTTAAATGTGGTGGATGCTTCTTTATTTTTTCAATTTAATAAAGTAACAACCATATGAATATGATTGTCTGCTGTTTTTGTGTTGAGTGTTGATTTAATTCATATGGATTATATCCCAATGGGTTGTTAGGAATTGGCTTATATAGTTGCACAGTGTTCATGCTTTAGGCCCCTTGAGTAGACCAAATATTACAACTAAAACAATTTGTATATTATTGAGTAATTTCCCCATGCAGTAAAAGAGATCATCAACAAGATTTTTCTAGGTTTCTTCATAAACTTCTCCAATGAAAAACTTCTAACAACTAAATGATTTGTCTGAAAATGAATGGATAGCCCACAAGAGTTTTACAGCCTGGCCCACATGTCTACATTGTCTGTTATTTCATCTTCTCAGCATCCAATTTAAATTGTTCACACATTGTGTAGTTTCATTTGTATAAAGAGAGAAATACTCAATATATTTTTTAAAGAAATTGTTGGTGGTGTTTTCTCTCTCTCTCGCTCTTTCAGCTCCAGCATATCACAATAACACAGCAACCACTCTGACCTCTCCCTGAGATTCAAATGCAGCCAAGATGACAGTCTTGGACTCAGGCCTGCACTGTTTGATACTGTAGATACACTCTATGAGTCTGCATACTGAATTAGTTTGACTCCATTTCACTCACTATGCTTGCTACCGCTGCTACCGTCACCTACAACACTTTCCCATTCTGCAAATGACATTGGGTTGAATTCATTTCTTTCTCATTTCAGACTACATTTAATGAATGACCTGTCTTTTTATTAGAGTTAATTAGATGAAGTAAAAATTTGGACATGTTCATGTCAACTACACTCATGTTAGCACATTATTTGATGTTGACTTTCTGCAACAATGGTGATTTGAATGTTGTCACAGTAACGGACCCATTACTTGCCTATGAAGGAATTGTCCCATATACAGTGTCACTCATGTAAGTAATTCACCTACCACTGATCTACATGGGTGTATTATGAGTGATCTTAACCGTGAAGATATACAGTATATGTTATGTTGCAGTTCTCTGTCTAGTCTGTCTAGTCTAGACATGTCTAATAGTGTATTGTATGCGCTAATTGTCTTAACCTATGGTTAATCTCTACAATAGGCCTGTGTGGATGTGCTTTGTAATAGTGCTCAAATTAAACTTGCATGTCTTATTACTGTATTTTTGCGTGTTACTATTCCTTGTGAAGTCATATGTAGCCTAGGCTATATATGGCTCTAATTCATATTGTGCCTGTTCTTTTGTCATTAGTGCTGTGAGTGTCAGCGGCCTAATGTGGCCCATAGGCTGGGAGCGGGGCTCAGGTGTGTGTAGGCCTAGACTCCTAGATGAGACTGGTGTAATAAATTCGGAGGAAATCATTTTAAGGAGAGCGCTTGAGCACCCAGTGCGACAGCCGGTCCCACTCCGTGATGACATTGTGTGCATATTGGGGCATGAGATGTTCATTAGTGAGGTGTGAAGGGAGGGATGGGGGATGGGGGGCGGGTGCGCAGCACACACGGTCGAGAAACAGCGAGGGGGAGAAAAAAAGGGAGAAAGGGGAGGGAATCACCGATGCTCCTATTCTAAAATGAGTAGCTGCTGCGTATGAGAGGCCGGCAACAAAAGCGAGGCAGGCGCGTTGTTTTTCTTCGTTTCATTCTAGAGGAGAAGAGGACAGAAGGTGAGAGAAGGGGGAGAGAAAGATGGGAAAGGGGTATAGCAGCGAAAGAAAAAGAAGTGGGCTGCTTTTAGAAAATGAGAGGGAGATAGGGAGAGAGGACATCCTAATGCGACAGGGGCTGCAGCTTGACTAAATTGAGTAGCGCAGAAGGGGGGGAGACAGGAAACAGAGCGTGAGCGACGACAAACGGAGATAGAAAGGGAGAGAGGGGGGAAAGAGAGAGCGAGGTAGAGAGAGAGGGAGGGACAACAAAGATCTGTCAGATGAGGCTAGAGACGCTTCTATTATCTGAAAATCCCGTGTGGTCTCCTTTATTACAGGGCGTTCTGAGCGGGCTGCATCAGTGTGTCTCTTGCGCATGATCAGCCGTCTACACATCCCTTCTGGCCGGAGTGAACCCACATCTCAGCATCTCCGCCAGCAGAGAGAAAGAAATAAAAACGCTCGCTCTCCTCCGCTAATTGAGGTAGGTAAATGCGCATTTATATTTATCTGTCGCACTATCAGATGAGATGTGTTTGTAGTCTGAACTAAAAATTGGGCGGATTAAACCTTGTGTTTACCTGTCGTTGAAGGGGCTTCAAAATGCATGATATCGCTTGAGCGGTTGTTTAGGTTTGGTTTTCCGTTTTTACCTCATTAGACGCACTAACTGTGTGTGGGATGGAGATACGCACTGATATGCCATTTAGCATGATTATACTTCTAGAGTTACACCCCCCCCCCCCCCCCCCCCCTCCCCATCTCGTTTGGAGACATCTCATGGATTATTCCCATAGTTTACCGGATCAAACTGGGGCATGGTTCATGCTCCATTGACAGCACCCTGATTGGTGAACAGTAAAACGTTAGCTTGTGTTTTGGTTTTATCTCAGCTAAAGTGACGGGAAACTCAGTTTAGTTCAACCTTTAGGTGGAGAAACCCCACGGCTTCTCCCGGTGAATATAGGGTACCCACAGCCTACCTTCATCATACGATGCCTAGGAGAACGGCTGGCGGGCAGGTGTATGACCTATAGTTGATGCCACCGGCGCACACTGTCGCTCACGCGCGCGCACACACACACATCCGACTCACCCAGTAGCGGTGTCAAGTAGAGTAGACTGAGGAAAGGTGGAGAAGGAAACAGTCCACAGTTAATATGAACGCAATCAAGAGAGTAGGCTAATAGTGCTGAAGGGAAAGGGCACATGCAACATATTAATACTGTACATATCAAATGACTCATATAATGTTGAAGAACATACAGGATTCTGAACATACAGTATCTCGCTGCATTGCGCCCAGGTTGTAGAGCACCACTCCAGACAGTTCGTGTTGAATGTTAATATGAACCTTTTCACATAATAGCCTATTCGGGTTTCTCTTTATCTCGAGCGACAGCACAGTCAATGTATAATAAATCAATGCGTCTTCATGCTATCAACAGAACACCTCTAAAGTACGTTGTATTAAATACGTAGTACTACGAAGTTAGTACACAAGTTGCGAGTGGAGGGTGAATGTGCATGTTTATGCTTTTTTTTTGCTCTGGTTTATTTGGCAAAGCAACACTGTAGCATGTTTTGAATGTTCAGTGCAGAAACAGTCAAGCATCCACGCTTGCGTTGGTGTGATAGTAACCTTAGCAGAGTTGCCAACAACTACGATAAATTCAGGTTTCCAGGGGAAATTTAAGATAGCGCCTGACTTCCACTTTTGGACGTTAACAATGCGACAGTATGTCTTAACTCCTACTTCATATTTACTAGATTGGTTGAACAGTGCAGAAAATAACCTCCCCAACAGTTTAAAAAAAAGTCTCATCAAGACCAGAATGTGGGGGTTTGGTTCCAGGCATTTCTTCTAGGCCTGCTACTTTAGGATGATGTGATAGTAGCCTACTTACTGGGATGGCCAGTAAGAGGCAAAGATAGAGGTAGTAGAGATGGATATTGCTCTATCATCTAGGCATTGTGAGCCGGTGACAGTGTTGCATTGTGGTGAGGAGACCCATGCTAATCCTCAAATTGAGGTGTTAGCTATAGTGTTGTTACAGCGTGAATAGGCTACTCAGCCTTGAGGAGCCTTGAGAATCCCTCTAGTTTTGTATCTCTGTGTTGCTGCAGCAGCACTGTCTTCCTATGTGAAAGCCAGCAAGGCTGTATCACCTCCACCTCAGCAATGATCAGGCTGAGGCCTGGACAATGTGTGACCGCTGTGCACATTTACTTTCTTCTCATGTTGCTGATGATGTACTGGGGTTCCTCTCGTTTTAAACTTGGCAAGGTTAGCCCTCCCATGCTTAAGCATGCTTAGCTCCTTTAGCCGGAGCATCTGTCTTTCCCCCGTTGGCTGTGTCTCTGTGTCTCGGTGACCCACCACTAGCTCAAAGACTCCTTCTGCTCCCTCTAACGAGGGGCTGACCACAGGGGTCAATCCTCCCTCAGAGCTCTGTGTGTCTGTATTGCGTGTGTGTGTGTGTGTGTGTGTGTGTGTGTGTGTGTGCGCGCCCGCGTGCGTGTGTGCGCGTGCGTATGCATGTTTTGCTCAGTGACTCATGGCACCACTGCAGAGCGTCTTAGAATCTTAGATCTAGAACCGATAGAAGGGAGAGGAATGCTTTGTCTTACACTGGCAAATAGAGCAGATAGAATATTGGTGGAATGCTTTGTTCTGTATGGAACCCTCTCAGATTGGGAACTACAAGGCTACAATTACACTTGACAGAGTATTTGGCTGCATGGTGCAACAACCTTGTCTCAGAGCATTTCATATAATTCTGTACGTAAATCTGAGAAACTCCATTTAGTATGATATGTTACTTTTTGTATGGTATGAATCATTTTGTGGATGTCCATCACAATGGGATTAGGGTTAAGGTTAGGGTTAAGCTTTGGAGTTAGGTTAAAGGGTTAAGGTTAAGGTTATGGGAAGGACTAGACCAACTAACACATTATGGGGGTGACCATATCAATGTTTTGAAGGTTCTGGGGGTGCCCTGATTAGTTATGGAAGAGCTCAGTGATTCGCATCCTTCTCCATTTGATGCTCTAAAGCTCCTCTTTGATAGGCTCTGTAACAACGTTAAATGTAATAACACCGGTAAATGTAATACGTTTTCTTTTTGTAATAACTTTTAATTTTTTTATGTAATTAACCAGGTAATTCAAAAAATCTTGCTGGTAAACGTAATAAAATGTTGAATGGTAAACTTATGTTTTTCATAGAAACTTATGATTAGTCAGTGGCCATGCACCTGTGAGCACAGACATTTACATCGGCGTCATGGAACGCCCCCTTTTCTACTCCAGTATAAAACCCACTTCCGACAAAATGTATATGAGACCAGAAAGCATGGAAATGGTTGGCAATTTAAATAGAAATAGTGACATGAGACCAATCACGTGCAGCGCCAGCTGAATACATTACAAATGGTTGAGAAATCTACCACTATATAGACCAAGCAGACCAAGGCATGAGCCGGATGTTGTAAAATGGTTTAAACTACAACTCTACCAAAGGACAAGACCAGAGAACGTGGCCATCATCCCCACGCTGAAATGGTTAAGAAATCTACAAACCAAAGACCAATTATCCAGTCTGCAGCTGTTTAAGTATTTTAGTCTGGTAAATGCAACCGATCGAACGGTACTCTGAAAGATCCATTCTGGAGAACATTTCCTTATCAAGCGACCAGGGGTACGTCTGAAGTATCCATTACAACAGACATTATCCAGAGCTCGCTGAGAAAACTACAACCAAGAAAGTCCTTGGGACTTCTGGGGAACGCAACCAGAGACATTTTGTCAACTCTCTCCAGCAGACGGACCGGCGAGAGACAACAAAGGCATACACTTGTAAATATGTAAATTGCAATTTATTTTTAAATAAGCGGCTGTGCATGTTCAAATCATATCAAATCAAATGTCTTTATATAGCTCTTTGTAAAGTATTAACATTTCCATGGGTGTAGTTATCAACTGTATATTTGTGTTTTTTCTCTGGCTTTCCCGCTCGAGTTGTCCCCAACCCTTTCATTTGTCTACCAAGCCGTCATATCGGTTTCTTCCACTAGGGACTTCTTCTTGTGAGTGTATTTATATAATTCTGTGTGATTATTTCATTAGTTAGTAAATAAATACTTAAGCCAATTTGTATATCGCTAATTTATGCTAGGGTTCGTGCAGATATTCAAGGGATTGCGACATTCAGAATATGATTGATGAGGTAATAATACATTATGAAGTGACTGTAATCGATAAGATATGAAAATATGTGAAGAGAGTTAAAATTGTGAAATTGCAACTCTTTAAACAACATTTTCCGGTGGTGCCCCAACTTCCTAGTTAATTACTATTCCATGATTAGTTTAATCACATAGAGAATTGATTTGATGATGTAACAGTCTTCACATTAATGAACAGCAAATGTTACGACATCAGTAAGGCCACTCCTATAGAATTCTATGGTCACTCCCACTAAGGCCAACTTGAATGATTGATATCCCACACTTATATGTGCTATGTATGCAATAGCCTGGGGACGATGTTACCCCAAGAACCACTTACCTTGATGAAAGCCCCCAACCTAAAGAAATTGAAAGTGTATTTCTTCTGGAACCAAGTGACATGTTCCTCAGTACACAAACGTGCACATTACAAAAACGAGCCATACCACGCGGTGCTGGGCCCAATTGATCATTTATAACACATACATAAATGCCTTGTATCATATGACGCTGTACTTACTATAAGGTCAGACACCTTTGGTCATTCATAACATACATAATGGCTTCTTGATGTAAACAAAAATGTATTAACACTTGAGGAATTATCACTAACAGCTAAACAAATAAACATTTAAAGACATGTTTAAACCATACATTTATTTTTATTTGTATTTTTTTTTTAAACAATGCAAATACATGAAGTCCAGCAATACAGTTACATTGAACATTACACAGGGCTGTGATTTGTGTAGCTTGGCCCTGAGCTGGCGGAATAATGTTTTTTGCCTCTCTTCCTGCTGGAGGTACTGCATGTTGGTTCCCAACCTTAAAATAACAACAAAGAAAGTTAGCAGGTCTGTTAGGAAATGCCTTTGTCACACCGTCTGGTTAAGGGCATTTCTGTGCTGTGCCAGAAACTCTAAATGTGAAAATGGGAAACTCCATTAAATTCATATTATTATATTCCTCTTTCATTTACAAATCTCAGGCCTTGACTATGAGACATGGTTGTATCTAGGGGGATTTGTATCTAGCTAGCTACATTTTAGCTAGCTAGCAATTGCTGTTAAGTCACCAAAATTATTTCAAATAACGATTGAGATAGCTACAGTATGTAACATTCAGAATCAGAATCACCTTTATTCGCAAAGGACATTTACATATACCCAGAATTCGATTCACTGAAATGGTGAATATAGGCGATAAAGATTGTATACAGACAGAATATATTGACAAAGAATTTACGACTTCACACACTATAAACAGCAAAAAACACAATAAATGCACATTCATGCATGCATTAATTGACATGAAGACTGAACAGCAGTAACCCAGCAAACAGTGAAGGTCCTGAGGACATTCTGCAAAGTTCCCATTAGGCCCCTTAAGGGTTTCGGCACAACGTTATCTCTCTGATGTTCTGAGAGCGTTCTAAGAACATTGCGTGATGGTCCCAAGGGAATGTTCTCTGGGGACCTTTGTCTAGTTTTAGGACATCACAGAGGACCATGTCAGGACCTTTGTAGAATTTTCATTTTACTAGTCCTTAGGACATTGTGTGATGGTCGTAAGGGAATGTTCTCTGGGGGACCTTTGTCTATTTCCCTGTAAGTTCCCAGGATGTCACTGAGGACCATGTCAGTACATTTTTTGTGTCATGGTCCCCTGATGGTTTTCTTTAGTTCCCAGTTTGTCCCGGGGACATACTCAAGGACGTTTTTAGGACATGTGTCATGGTCCCCTGGAGGTTTTTTCTAGTTCACGGTTGGTCCCGGGACGTCCCCGAGAATGTTTTTAGGACGTTCATGCGACATTGTGTCACGGTCCCCTGAAGCTTCCCTGGAAGTTCTTGAAGGTATTTGTCACATGATGGTCCCAGGTGGCCCAAACCATTATAAATAAAGTCATGAAATGGTGTGGGGTTTTTAAGGTTAGTGTTTACGCTGCAGTGTTAATTTTTGTCAACAATAACTATGACAAAAAATAATTGTCAGTAACCTATTTTTCCTGATTAAAACTATGATGGGATGCCCTTTAAAAAAATCTATAACTATTACAATTTTATTTAAATTTTACTCTACGAAAATGTGACGAGACAAGAATTCCACTTGAGACTAATGGAAATTTGATTTGACATGAAGCTCCTTTTCATCTGTTTTGTCCAATCACAAGAATGCACTCATTCAGAATATTTCATACAATCCTCTCATTGGCAGAATTGAGGTCTTTCAGTTGCATGGACTGATTGAGCTGATCTGCCCGGCTCTCCCACATACAGTAGCTCCCAGGCATTCGCTCCAGTCACAAGTACATTTTTTGAACTGATGTAAAGCCAGGACACTTCACTTGTAACTAACTTCAACTAAAAACAGCAATGTTTTCTCTCTCCCTTACTTTCATGTAGGCTATTTTTTCTTCGATCATATCAGAAACTCTATTTTCCCATGTGCTCTGTAATTTATTCATCTGTTTTGCCTCTCTTGCACCGCGGTCCGCAAATGTGAGTTGTGGCTGCTTATTCCTTTGGGGAAAAGTAATGCTATTTGTTGAATATTAGGAGTACAGTAATATTTTTGGAAAGCCCCCCCCCCCCCTCATGATGTGGAGTAGAGTTCAATGTAGTCATGGCTCTATGTAGTCTGTCTGTGCATTTCACGTAGTCTGTTCTGGACTTAGGGACTGTGAAGTGAACCCTAGTGGCATGTCTTGTGGGGTACAGTGCCTTGCGAAAGTATTCGGCCCCCTTGAACTTTGCGACCTTTTGCCACATTTCAGGCTTCAAACATAAAGATATAAAACTGTATTTTTTTGTGAAGAATCAACAACAAGTGGGACACAATCATGAAGTGGAACAACATTTATTGGATATTTCAAACTTTTTTAACAAATCAAAAACTGAAAAATTGGGCGTGCAAAATTATTCAGCCCCTTTACTTTCAGTGCAGCAAACTCTCTCCAGAAGTTCCGTGAGGATCTCTGAATGATCCAATGTTGACCTAAATGACTAATGATGATAAATACAATCCACCTGTGTGTAATCAAGTCTCCGTATAAATGCACCTGCACTGTGATAGTCTCAGAGGTCCGTTAAAAGCGCAGAGAGCATCATGAAGAACAAGGAACACACCAGGCAGGTCCGAGATACTGTTGTGAAGAAGTTTAAAGCCGGATTTGGATACAAAAATATTTCCCAAGCTTTAAACATCCCAAGGAGCACTGTGCAAGCGATAATATTGAAATGGAAGGAGTATCAGACCACTGCAAATCTACCAAGACCTGGTCGTCCCTCTAAACTTTCAGCTCATACAAGGAGAAGACTGATCAGAGATGCAGCCAAGAGGCCCATGATCACTCTGGATGAACTGCAGAGATCTACAGCTGAGGTGGGAGACTCTGTCCATAGGACAACAATCAGTCGTATATTGCACAAATCTGGCCTTTATGGAAGAGTGGCAAGAATAAAGCCATTTCTTAAAGATATCCATAAAAAGTGTTGTTTAAAGTTTGCCACAAGCCACACCAAACATGTGGAAGAAGGTGCTCTGGTCAGATGAAACCAAAATTGAACTTTTTTGGCAACAATGCAAAACGTTATGTTTGGCGTAAAAGCAACACAGCTGAACACACCATCCCTACTGTCAAACATGGTGGTGGCAGCATCATGGTTTGGGCCTGCTTTCCTTCAGCAGGGACAGGGAAGATGGTTAAAATTGATGGGAAGATGGATGGAGCCAAATACAGGACCATTCTGGAAGAAAACCTGATGGAGTCTGCAAAAGACCTGAGACTGGGACGGAGATTTGTCTTCCAACAAGACAATGATCCAAAACATAAAGCAAAATCTACAATGGAATGGTTCAAAAATAAACATATCCAGGTGTTAGAATGGCCAAGTCAAAGTCCAGACCTGAATCCAATCGAGAATCTGTGGAAAGAACTGAAAACTGCTGTTCACAAATGCTCTCCATCCAACCTCACTGAGCTCGAGCTGTTTTGCAAGGAGGAATGGGAAACAATTTCAGTCTCTCGATGTGCAAAACTGATAGAGACATACCCCAAGCGACTTACAGCTGTAATCGCAGCAAAAGGTGGCGCTACAAGGTATTAACTTAAGGGGGCTGAATAATTTTGCACGCCCAATTTTTCAGTTTTTGATTTGTTAAAAAAGTTTGAAATATCCAATAAATGTCGTTCCACTTCATGATTGTGTCCCACTTGTTGTTGATTCTTCACAAAAAAATACAGTTTTATATCTTTATGTTTGAAGCCTGAAATGTGGCAAAAGGTCGCAAAGTTCAAGGGGGCCGAATACTTTCGCAAGGCACTGTATGTATGGGTGTCTGAGCCATGTGCTAGTTGCTTAAACAGACAGCTTGTGATTTCAACTTGTCAATACATCTCACAACGACAAGCCCTTGACGGTTATGATGGGGTTCAAATAAGAGTTGTAAATTGTTTAACCTTCGGTCAAGACTTTACAATCTACCACAATATCAATGTTGCTAAGGTAAGCTAAGGTATATGAGGGGATACTAGGACTATTTGGGCAAAGCCATCTACAGCGCATTCAGACCCCTAGACTTTTTCCACATTTTGTTAAGTTACAGCCTCATTCTAAAATGTATTAAATATTTTTTTTACTCATCAATATACACACAATACCACATAATGACAAAGCGAAAACAGGTTTTTAGAAAGGTTTGCAAATTTATTAGAAATAAAAAAGAGAAATACATACTTATTTACATAAGTATTCAGACCCTTTGCTATGAGACTTGAAATTGAGTTCAGGTGCATCCTGTTTCCATTGATCATCCTTAATTAAGATGTTTCTACAACTTGATTGGAATCCACTTGCGGTAAATTCAATTGATTGGACATGATTTTGAAAGGCACACACGTCTATATAAGGTTGCACAGTTGACAGTGCATGTCAGAGAAAAAAAACAAGCCATGAGTTCAAAGGTATTGCCCGTAGAGCACCGAGACAGGACTGTGTCGAGGAACAGATCTAGGGAAAGGTACTAAAAATATCTGCAGCATTGAAGGTCTCCAAGAACACAGTGGACTCCATCATTCTTAAATGGAAGAAGTTCGGAACCACCAAGACTCTTCCTAGAGCTGGCCGCCCGACCAAACTGAGCAATCAGGGGAGAAGGTTCTTGGTGAGGGAGGTGACCAACAACCCGATGGTCACTCTGAAAGAACTCTAGAGTTCCTCTGTGGAGATGGGAGAAACTTATAGAAGGACAACCATCTCTGCAGCACTCCACCAATCAGGCCTTTATGGTAGAGTGGCCAGACGGAAGCCACTCCTAAAAGGCACACGACAGCCCGCTTGGGGTTTGCCAAAAGGCACCTAAAGGACTCAGACCAAGAGAAACAAGATTCTCTGGTCTGATGAAACCAAGATAGAACTCTTTGGCCTGAATGCCAAGTGTCACGTCTGAAGGAAACCTGGCTCCATTCTTACGGTGAAGCATGGTGGTGGCAGCATCATGCTGTGGGGATGTTTTTCAGTGGCAGGGACTGGGAGACTAGTCAGGATCGAGGGAAAGATGAATGGAGCAAAGTATAGAGAGATCCTTGATGAAAACCTGCTACGGAGCACCCCCGGACCTCAGACTGTGGCGAAGGTTCATCTTCCAACAGGACAACAACCTTAAGCACACAGCCAAGACAATGCAGGAGTGGCTTTGGGACAAGTCTCTGAATGTCCTTGAGTGGCCCATTACGAGCCCGGACTTGAACCCGATCTAACATCTCTGGAGAGACCTGGAAATAGCTGTGCACTGACGCTCCCCATCCAACCTTACAGAGCTTGAGATGATCTGCAGAGAAGAATGGGAGAAACTCCCTAAATACCTGTACAGGTGTGCGAAGTTTGTAGTGTCATACCCAAGAAGACTCGAGGCTGTAATCGCTGCCAAAGGTGCTTCAACAAAGTACTGAGTAAAGAGTCTGAATACTCATTAAATGTGATATTTACTTTTTTAATTGATAATACATTTGCAAAAATGTCTAAAAATATATATTTTTCTTTGTCATTATGGGGTGTTGTGTGTATAATGATTAGGGGAAAAACAATGTAATACATTTTAGAATAAGGATGTAACTTAACAAAATGTGGAAAAATTCAAGGGGTCTGAATTCTTTCCGAATGCACTGTAAACGTGATGGAAGGTAGTCTAAATATTAATTATTTAATAGAAGAAAAAGCACTGACTATTATGTGACTAAAGTGTCTGTGACTAAAGCTAGACATACGTTGTCCAGCGTTTTAGTCGACTGTGAAATACTACAGTTAATGAAGGATGAAATTATTAAAATGTGACTGAGGCTAAAAGGTATTTTAAGACTAAACTTAAATACTAAACCAGTATAACAGCAAAGTAGCTGTTCTCTTTTGATATTTATTTGAATACATCCATAACAATGAGCTGAAAATACCCGATTATGCTAGAAAAGTAGCTAGAAAAGTTTGCCTTCTTGTCAGGACACTCAACGCTGTTCATTAGGAGGAGATCACATTGCATATCAATTGCTAGGGTAGAAGCTAGCTAAATAGTTTGTTGCTAGCAAACCTGGCAATATGACAACTGAATTCAAAAATACCAGTTGCTGAAAACAGCTGGTGTAACTCCAAACATGTGTGAGGATTTGGCAGCATAGTGCCACTTGCGTCATGACTGCAACAGTAGGGACCAGAGAATTTCATGTTCATCATTCAACACGCTAGGTCATCAAATCCTCCCCAAACATATGTCTGTGCATAAACAAATACATGCTAGCTAGCCAACTAGCTAAGTATAAGTGTTGGGACACGTTGGACCTGTGTTTACAATGTATCCAATTACAGTTCGTGTGGTTGTTGGTTTACCTTTCTGTGACTTTGTGGCAAGAACAGTCTGTATGTGTAAGTGCTTATTAAGTCATGATTGCAAGGTGTCCCGAAATCTTTTCACAATTGTACCCATATCTGGTTTTAATGTTCATTCTAGAGTGCCTTTCTAGCCAATCAGAAATGAGTATTCACCCACGCTGTGGTATAATCTGTTTTAATTTTCCTCCTGAATCACTATCACTACTCCTGAATCACTATGATAAATATAATAGTTTTTCTTGAGTGTAACAGAGCTGATTTTTACTTTGAAATGCAATAGGCATACAGGTGAAATCAGTCATGCATACAGACATGGTAGCATAGCAGGAAGATTGAAACCCTGTGAATCAAGAGGTTGTGAGTTCAATTCCCAAGTGAGGACATGTTAATCAATAATTATTGTATGAAATGTAAGTTAAAACTACAGTATGTTAAAATATGTGTGTGTATACCAGAAGTCCTCACAAAAATAGTACACCAACAAGCGTAAACCTCCAGGAGACCATGATGCAATGTCCTTGGGACAAACTGTGTCAATGTGTGCTTGTGAGTGTCTATGTATGAGTATTCCTATATGATGTGCATGAGTTTATTTGTGTTGTAAGTGGGGGTGGTACAGTCCCTTCAGAAAGTATTCACACCCCTTGACCTTTTCCACATTTTGTTGTGTTACAGCCTGCATTTAAAATGGATTACATTGAGATTGGTTTGTCACTGGCATACACACAATGCACCATAATGTTAAAGTGGGAATATGTTTTTCAATTTTTTTGAAACAAATTCATCAAGAAGGAAAAGCTGAAAGTTATTGAGACAATAAGTATTCAACCCCTGTGTTATGGCAAGCCTAAATAAGTTCAGGAGTAAAAATGTGCTTAGTAAGTCACATAATAAGTTGCATGGACTCACTCTGTGCAATGATAGTGTTTAACTTGATTTTTGAATGACTACCTTATGTCTGTATCCCACACACACAATTATCTGTAAGGTCCCTCAGTCGAGCAGTGAATTTCAAACACAGATTCAACCACAAAGACCAGGAAGGTTTTCCAATGCCTCGCAAAGAAAGGCATCTATGCAATCAATCAAATGTATTTATAAAGCCCTTTTTACATCAGCCGATGGCACAAAGTTCTGTAGAGAAACTCGACCTAAAACCCCAAACAGCAAGCAATGCAGATGTATTGGTAGATGGATAATAAAAATCAGACATTGAATATGCCTTTGAGCATGGTGAAGTTATTAATTACACTTTGGATGATGTATCAATACACCCAGACAGGTGTCTCCCTGACTCAGTTGCCAGAGAGGAAGGAAACCACTCAGGGATTTCACCATGAGACAAATGATGACTTTGAAATAGTTACAGAGTTGAATGACTGTGATAGGAGAAAACTGAAGATGTATCAACAACTTTGTTGACTCCACAATTACAAACCTAAATGACATAGTGAAAAGAAGGAAGCCTGTATCAAGGCACAAGGCAAGACCCAAATGCAGACACAGAAGGCAGATGGTTGAGGTCTTACAATGTTTATTAATCCAAAGGGGTAGGAAAGAGAATGGTTGTGGACAGGCAAAAAGATAAAAACCAGATCAGAGTCCAGGAGGTACAGAGTGGCAGACAGGCTCGTGGTGAAGGCAGGCAGAATGGTCAGGCAGGCAAGTACAAAGTCCAGAAACAGGCAAGGGTCAAAACCGGGAGGACTAGCAAAAGAGAACAGGAAACCGCTGGTTGACTTGAAAAATACAAGACGAACTGGCAGAGAGAGACAGGAAACACAGGGATAAATACACTGGGGAAAATAAGCGACACCTGGAGGGGGTGGAGACAATGACGAGGACAGGTGAAACAGATCAGGGTGTGACAGCCTGAACAGAATAAAAATATTAGGCACTAAAGTAATACTGCAAAAAAGTTGGCAAAGCAATTAACATTTTGTCCTGAATACAAAGTGTTTGTGGCAAATCCAATACAACACATTACTGAGAACCACTCTCCATATTTTCAAGCATAGTGATAGCTGCGCAATTTAATGGGTTTGCTTGTAATTGTTATGCTTGGGAGTTATTCAGGATATAATGGAATGGAGCTAAGCGCAAGCAAAATCCTAGAGGAAAACCTGGTTCATTCTGCTTTCCACCAGATGCTGGGAGATTAATTCACCTTTCAGCAGGACTTTAATCTAAAACCAAATCTACACATGAGTTTCTTACAAAGAAGACAGTGAATGTTCCTGAGTGACCAAGTTACAGTTTTGACTTAAATCTACTTGAAAATCTATGGCAAGATCTGAAAATGGTTGTTTAGTAATGACCAACAACCAATCTGACAGAGCCTGAAGAAATTTGAAAATAATTATGGGCAAATGTTGCACAATCCAGATGTGGAAAGCTCTTGGAGAATTACCCCGGCAGACACACAGCTGTAATTACTGCCAAAGGTGCTTTTACAAAGTAGTGACTCAGGGGTGTGAATACTTATATAAATGAGACATTGCTGTATTTAATTTTCAATGCATTTGCAAAAATGTTTCATAACATGTTTTTCTTTGTTATTATGGGGTATTGTGTGTAGATTGTGTGTAGATGGGTGAAGAAAAAACATATTTAATACATTTAGAATTCAGGCTGTAACACAACAAAATGTGGAATAAGTCAAGGGGCATGAATACTTTCTGAAGGCACTGCATGTGCATCAAATTGAGCAAAGTAGCACATAAAAGCATTGATTTTGAAATGTTATTACATGACTGGTTGAGATTATTACATTATTCATACAAACAGTTGCTACTCAACACTTGTTAATGTAATAACTTATTACATTTAGCGTAAAAAGTTATTACATTTACAGGTCAACATTTTATTACGTTTACCAGCAAGTTAAACGTTTTTTTTTTTTACAAATAGAAAAGTTATTACATATACTGTTGTTACAGGCTATGAGCGATGGAAGGAGATATCAGTCATTCAATCTCTCCAGATGATTCCTCTGGACCATCTCTGCTCTGACCTTTTAATCTCTAACTACATCAATGGGTACCAACCGGTTGATTGCGATCCACTGGTCGATCTTCAAGGCATTCCTAGCCGATCACCAACATTTCTGTAGAAAATCCAATGATAAAGACTCGGGTCCTTTATTGGACTGGGGGTGGAACCAAGAGGACAGGCTGGCGAATGTCCCAATGAAGGATCAGAATGCCGTCCAGAACCGGGATGAGAACTGAGGACCCCGGTCGGAGACCATGTGCACGGGCAGTCCATGGATCGGGAAGACATGCTGCACCATGAACTGGGCCGTCTCCTTGGCCGAGGGTAGTTTGGGAAGAGGAATGAAGTGAGCCGCTTTGGAAAACTGGTCGACCACAGTCAGGATGGCAGTGTTACCCTCAGACGGGGGGAGACCCATGATGAAATCCAGGGATATGTGGGACCAGGGACGGTGCAGGACAGGCAGTGGTTGCAGAAGACCAGCCGAAGCTTGCCGAGGAGTCTTATTCTGAGAACAGACCATGCAGGCGGAGACAAACGTGGCGACATCCGGAACCATCGTAGGCCACCAAAAGCGTTGTCGCACGAAGGCCAGGGTCCAACAGGAGCTGGGTGGCAGGCAAGCCTGGAGGAATGGGGCCACTCTAGATCGGACAGCGTCAGGCACAAACATCCAATTATCATGGCCCCCCCAGGGTTCAGGCTGGGACCGCTGCGCCTCCTGGACCTGTTTCCCTATACCCCAGTTGAGTGTCGTCACCAGGCACGAGGTGGGAAGGATGGTCTCGGGCTCCGGGGTGGTACCCGTGGGGCTATAGCGGCGGGACAGTGCATCTGGCTTGACATTCTTGGGTCCGGCCGGTACAAGTTGGAGAAATTGAACCATGTGAACAGCAGGGCCCATCTGGCTTGCCTGGAGTTGAGGCGCTTGGCAGTGCGGAGATACTCCAGGTTCTTGTGGTCGGTCCACACGATGAATGGATGTTCCGCCCCCTCCAGCCAGTGCCTCTATTCCCTCAACGCCATCTTCACCGCAAGAAGCTCACGATTCCCCACATCGTAGTTATTTTCCGTGGCGTTAAGGCAGTGGGAGAAGAAGGCACAGCTTGAGGTCCAGGGCAGAAAGCTGAGACAGGACTGCCCCCACTCCGACATCCGAAGCGTCGGCCTCCACCACGAACTAACGGAAGGGTCCGGATGAACCAAGATGGTAGATTATTTAACTAGGAAAGTCAGTTAAGAACAAATGTTTATTTTCGGTTACTAGTCCAACGCTGCCGCGTAGCCTAGATGTTGCCAAACCCGAGGACGCGTTGCAGCTGCACCCTGGGAGGAGGCTGGGGCCAATCCACCACTGCTTTCACCTTCCCAGGATCCATTTGCACACTCCCTGCAGCGATGATGAAACCCAGAAAAGAAATGGTGGAACAATGGAACTCGCACTTCTCCGCTTTTCAAAAAGCTGGTTCTCCAGGAGGCATTGGAGAACCTACTGGACGTGGAGCACATGTTCTTGGGTGGAACGGGAGAAGATGAGGATGTCATCTAGGAAGACAAAGACAAACTGGTTCATGTTGCGGAGAACATCATTGACCAGAGCCTGGAACACAGCAGGGGCGATGGTAAGGCCAAATGGCATGACCACATACTCATCGTGACTGCTGGCCATGTTGAAGGCGGTCTTCAACTCATCCCCTTCCCACCAGGTGGTAGTCGTTCCGTAGATCCAGCTTGGAAAACACGGTGGCCCCCTGGAACGGCTCGAAGGCCGAGGAGATGAGTGGTTGCGGGTAGCGGCTCTTCACCATTATGTCGTTGAGAACCCGGTAGTCGATGCACGGGCACAGGGTCTTGTCCTTCTTCTCCACAAAGAAGAACCCTGTGCCGGTGGGAGGAGAAGAAGAATGGACAGTCGGACACGCAGGCCCAGAGACAGGACAGGCAAGGGTCAAAACCAGGGGGGCGAGCAAAAGAGAGACTTGGAAAATGCAAGAGCTGAGAAAAATGCTGGTTGACAAACAAGACGAACTGGCGATCACAGGTATAAATACACAGGGGATAATGGGGAAGGTGGGCGACAGGTGAAACAGATCAGGGTGTGACACTGGGAAAAATAGGTCATGCAACTCAGAATTCCAAGTCAGAAACTCTGGCATCTTTCTGGAGCTCTGAATTATTGACCTGATGATCACTGGGGAACTCCTTTTGTTCCCAAGTTCCCAGTTGTCTTGAAAGCACCATGACCATCAGATGCAGGTACCATCAGTCCAATAAAATAAAAAAGCGAATTATTTGCAAATTGTTTAAATTTATGTTCAGCTGTTTCTCGCAAGTGCTACACCAACTGATCTATTTTGTTATCAAAGCTTGAGTTTTGAAATATAATAAGGTCTGAGAAGAACAATATTTGCAGGCCAGACATATAACCAATATGCTGTGATAATGTACTGCACAATCGTCATTCCTACAGAACTATTTTAATTAGATTATTATTTTTTTTTTAATTAAGTCATGTTTAAAAAAATCTGAGCAGTAGATCTTGGCTTGCTTTTTAACTGCGAACGTGATCTTGACTCAGAAAAGGTTGATGACCACTGCTTTGGAGTGAATATTTTGAAGCATTGGGCTGGGTTGTGTTCAGAAGGCAAGAAGCTGAAGAACATCTTATCAAATGGAGGAGCTAGTTCTTGTCCAATGAGAACATACATTTGTTCAGAACCTCTTCTCTCTCTCACTCTCTCTGCTGAAGTCTCAGTCGTAACACTCTGGTTCTGAACTCCCAACCCCCCACCAGGGAACAGTGGTTTGGTGTTCTATCCCAGCTACACGTCATCCCTCCCAGTCATCGTATCTCTCCTGCAGAGATGAAGGAGTTCAATGGGTCTGATTCCCACTAACACACACACTGTATCCTGTGAGTGAGACACACTTCTTTCAGCTTGGTCAGTGTGATAATGTGTGTAATTAATAGTTTGAATGGCTATATTGTTGAGCTTGTGACACTTGTTCTCTCTGGCTTAGTGCAGTAGGGACTGTTGAGACTGTAACACTTGTTATGACCATCGGTGATTAGATGTGACCCGTCTAAAAGAGTTCTGATCTGGTCTCACACTGCTGAGGAGTCCACACACATACCCATGAATTAGCCTCCTAAAGCACTCTGTAAATTGAGAACTGAGTGGGAGACAGTGAGCTGTGTGTGTGTGTGCGTGTGTGTGTGTGTGTGTGTGTGTCTCCGCAACCACACATATGAAATGTGTTTGAGACGTGTCAAGTGAAGAGTCATGTATGTGCTTTTTTTTATGTCACTATAAATTTTGTGTGTGTGTGATCTGTTTCACGTGCATGCGCGTGCCTGCGTATTCCATCCAGAAAACCTACATTTGTTCTGTGAAAGATCCAAGAACTTTAGTTAGGTCGCTGCAAATGTTCTCATAGCACAAAAACTGTCCAGTCTTGCTGATCTTTGTGTAAAACATTTCCCTGATGTATTGTGTATATATTTTGTATTTAATAATTTTTAGATTAAGGCTGTAATGTAACTACATTTTATGCAAAAAGTAAAGGGGCCTGAATACTTTCCAAATGCATTGTAGGTTCCCAAAACACAAACTGTCCAGTTGCGTTGATATTCACATAATGTTTGTGTCAGGGCGCACAAAACACTCCTTTCATGTTGCAAGAATGTTGACAGAACAGCCTTTCTGAGTTTTTTAAAAGTTACCAGAACATTACATTTAGGAAACAGTGTGGTTACATTACAAGATAGGTTTCTAAAACACAAAATATAATCAGTTGTGATGACATTCACGCAATGTTTAAGTTGCACAGGACATTTCTATAATGTTTTAAGAATCTTAACAGAACACCTGGTCTGTTCTTTAAATGTTCCCAGAGCATTTGGGGTGGCAGCGTAGCCTAGTGGTTAGAGCGGTGGACTTGTAACCAAAAGGTTGTCAAATCTGTCATTCTGCCCAAGAACAAGGCAGTTAACCCACTGTCCTAGGCGATCATTGAAAATAAGAATTGGTTCTTAACTGATATGACTAAAGGTAAAATGAAGTTATGTTGCAAGAATATTCTTGTTGATTTTCACAGAGAACATTCCCACAATGTTCCACCATTTGTTTTAGGTTTCACATAATATTGCATTTATGTTCACACAAAATACATTTGACTTCGTCTTAGAGGTCCCTGAAACATTTAAAACGCTTGACATAATATTGCCATAACACTCATGTAATTCCTTAAAAACACAGAACAACAGATCCCAATTGTTTTTCTCCAGATTTAATGCAAATTCAATTTCAGAAATGTATTGTAGGTGATATAGCAACATAGCATTTTGATTTCATTCATAGTACATTTACCAGCATTTACTCATTCAAACACAACAAAAAATTGTTTTCTTCATATGTTGACAATTTGCACACATCAGGTTAAAACCGGCAATATTTACTTTTTAAGCCAAGTCATTTACCATCTGTGCCACCAGAGAATCGCTCTTATGTCTTATTGTTTCCATATATAGTGATGGAAGTATGTTCAATCATGAATTCCATGCTTCTTAGACATAACCCAGGGAAATACTGGTAAATGGGGTGGCAAGTAGCCTAGTGGTTAACTTGTTGGGCCAGTAACCGTAAGGTTGCCAAGATCAAATCCCTGAGCTGACAAGGTAAAAATCTGTCGTTCTGCCCCTGAATAAGGCAGTTAACCCGCTGTTCTGTGGCTGTTATTGTAAATAAGAATTTATTCTTAACTGACCTGCCTAGTTTAATAAAAATACATGGGTTGTTCACCTTCACTCATGTGCTTCTGGGCCCATATTTACAAGACTATGAGTGCTGATCTAGGATCACTTTTGCTTTTCAGATAATGAAAAATAAGACAAGGGGGACCATAGGAAGCGTCTTAAAGCAGGAATTAAATTGTGTGCTTTTTAAAAAGCTGAACAGTCAATTTTTACACATTTCATTTCTATAGTTTTACATAATTTTAAGACTGGATTTATAAATCTGGACAAGTGAAATGCATCCTCTATTTAAGTAGATTATATCTGAGACTCAATGTTTTCAAAGGAAACCTACCATCTTCAGCTTTGCAGCCAAATCATTAAACCTCTGCACCAGCAGGGGATTTCTGTGGTAGTTCATTTTTCCCCAGTCTATTTAGGACACAGAACAACATTTCTGAGTCATTAAAATGTTCATCCTTTTCATATGCTTTGTACTTGTAACACTGTATTTTACGATGTTCGCTCTTCATCCCATGTGATGAAATGTGTCTTATGAAATGTGATTTTAGTTGGATAGAGCTTCATTTAAATAACATGTATACTTATTTATTCACCTGCTTCTTAAATACAGGCTCAGAACCTTCAAACCAGACTGAAAACAAAATGTAAATGTAACATGTAAAGTGTTGGTCCAATGTTTCATTAGCTGAAATAAAAGATCCCAGAAAAAGCTTATTTTTCTCAAATTTTGTGTACAAATCCCTGTTAGTGAGCATTTCTCTTTTGCCAAGATAATCCGTCCACCTGACAGGTGTGATATATCAAGTCGCTTATTAAGCGTGATCATTACACAGGTGCACTTTGTGCTGGGGACATTTAAAGGCCCCAAAAGTTTTGTTTTGTCACACAACACAATTATACAGATGTCTCAGGTTGAGGGAGCATGCAATTGTCATTTTAACCACCAGAGCTGTTGCCAGAGAATGTAATGTTAATTTCTCGACCATAAGCCGCCTCCAATGTTGTTATCAAGAATTTGGCTGTACGTCCAACCAGCCTCACAACTGCAGACCATGTGTATAGCGTCGTGTGGGCGAGCGGTTTGCTGATGTCAACGTTGTGAACAGAGTGCGGTGGGGTAATGGTATGGGCAGGCATAAGCAACAGACAAAGAACACAAATGCATTTTATCTATGGCAATTTGAACTGCCGTCATCACCTCATGTTTCAGCATGATAATGCACAGGCCCATGTCACAATGATCTGTACACAATTCCTGGAAGCTGAAAATGTCCCAGTTCTTCCATGACCTGCATACTCACCAGATATGTCAACCATTGATCATGTTCGGGATGCTCTGGATTAATATTTACGACAGCGTGTTCCAGTTCCCACCATTATCCAGCAACTTCGCACACAGCCATGGAAGAGGAATGAGGACAACATGCTACAGGTCACAATCAGCCTGATCAACTCTATGCGAAGGAGATGTGTCGCGCTGCATGAGGCCAATGGTGGTCACACCAGATACTGCCCGGTTTTCTGATCCAGGCCCCTCCCTTTTTTTAAGGTATCTGGAGAAAAAAAAATATCTGCAGCTGTGAAGGTCCCAAAGAACACAGTGGCCTCCATCATTCATAAATTGATGAATTTTGGAACCACCAATACTCTTCCTAGAGCTGGCCACCAGGCCAAACTGAGCAACCGGGGAAGAATTGAGTTGGTCGGAGGGAACCAAGAACCGGATGGTCAGTCTGACAGAGCCCCAGAGTTCCTCTGTGGAGATGGGCGAAACTTCCAGAAAGCCAACCATCTCTGCAGCACTCCACCAATCAGGCCTTTATGGTAGAGTGGCTAGACAGAAGCCACTCCTCAGTAAAAGGCACATGACAGCCCACTTGGAGTTTGCCAAAAGGCACCTAAAGACTCAGACCATGAGAAACAAGTTTCCCTGGTCTGATGAAAGCAAGATTGAACTCTTTGGCCTGAATGCCAAGCATCATGTCTGGAGGAAACCTGGCACCATCCCTACTGTGAAGCACGGTGGTGGCAGCATCATGCTGTGGGAATGTTTTTAAGTGTCAGGGACTGGGAGACTAGTCAGGATCGAGGGAAAGATGAACGGAGCAAAGTACAGAAGGATTCTTGATGAAAACCTGCTCAGGACCTCAGACTGGGCTTAACGTACACCTTTCAACAAGACAACGACCCTCGTCACACAGCCAAGAAAACACAGGAGTGGCTTCAGGACAAGTCTCTGAATGTCCTTGAGTGGCCCAGCCAGATCCCGGACTTGAACCCGATCGAACATCTCTGGAGAGACCTGAAAAGTTGTGCAGCGATGCTCCCCATCCAACAAGACAGAGCTTGAGAGGATCTGCAGTGTACTTGTACATCAAGCTGCCTTATGCTACAGAATGAGAAGATAGGCTTCTGCCCTATGAGCTGTTCTGGCTCGCTTGTGCAAGGCTACTTACTGTGCAACCTAACTTAAACATTGTATACATTTCACCAAACTGAGTGTGTTTTGGGAACCTCTCTCTTGTAATGTACCCACACCGTTCCCACAACCTAATTAAATGTTTTGGGAAACTTTAAAGAACTCAGAAAGGCTGTTCTGTAAACCTTCTTGCAAGATGAAATGACTTTTTTATACAAACATTCATCAGCATGACAAGACAGTTTTTGTGTTATGAGAACATTTTCCACAACCTAGGTAATGTTCTGGGAATTTGCACATAACCAAGTTGGGTTACTGAGAAAACATTACTGGTACATTGTGTAATTACATTACCTGAAAACCTAATGAGAACTTTTAGGCAATGATCTGTGGTGGTTGCTACAGATGTTGTGCACGTCATTTTAGTGAATGTTAGAACTTTCCAAGGATATTTCATTTAAAACAAAAAAAGATCAAACCTTATCTATAAATGTATGGGAATCTTAGCTAATGTTCTGGGGATGTTCCCAGTTTGCTGGGTAATGTGTGTGTCTGTCTGAGTACAGACTGGCTGGCTGGAGCGGTGTGGGAGTCCAGGGACTGTCAGGGCAGCAGATACAAGCCGAGCAGCAGAGGTGCAAATTAAAAGTCAGTGAAGCGCTATAGGGGAACACGATGCAGACTGCTAATGCTGGGGCCCTGCACAGCTAGCCTGCTATCACACTGATAATGTTAGGGCAGCGTTAGCCAACTACTACATTGGCAATATCAGGGCAGTGCTAGCCAGCTAACACTGAGTCATGGCAGGACAGAGCACTGGGGGGTAACAAGGAGAAGAACATGAGTTTGGGGAAAAGAGGGCGAGAGAGGAAGAAGAGACTGAAAAAGCGCAAGACACAGATATATAAGGATATACTGTCACGCCCTGACCGTAGATTGCTTTGTATGTTTCTACTTTTTGTTTGGTCAGGGTGTGATGTGGGTGGGTATTCTATGTTGTATGTCTAGGTGTTGTTTTCTATGTTTAGGCCTGGTATGGTTCCCAATCAGAGGCAGCTGTCAATCGTTGTCTCTGATTGAGAACCATTCTTAGGTAGCCTGTTTTCCCACTTTTGTTTGTGGATGGTTATTTTCTGTTTCAGTGTTTGCACCATACGGGACTGTTTCGGTTTTAATTTATTCTCTTGTTCTTTTGTATTTAGTGTTGAGTGTATTAAAGGAAATATGAACAAGTACCACGCTGCGCTTTGGTCTACTCCTTCCACCAACGACAATCGTTACATATACATTATATATATATATATACACAGTATATATACAGTACGAGTCAAAAGGCTGTGTAAGGGCTACCTCAACCCAATTGAGATGGTTTGGGATGAGTTGGACTGAGTGAAGGTAAAGCAGCCAACAAGTGCTCAGCATATGTGGAAACTTGACTGTTGGAACAGCATTTCAGGTGAAGCTGGTTGAGAGAATGCCATGGATGTGCAAAGCTGTCATCAAGGCAAAAGGGTGGCTTCTTTGAAGAATCTAAAATCTAAAATATATTTTGATTTGTTTAGCACTTTTTTTTGGTTATTTCATAGTTTTGATGTCTTCAATATTATTCTACAATGTAGAAAATAGTACAAATAAAGAAAAACCCTTGAATGAGTAGATGTGTCCAAACTTTTGACTGGTACTGTATATATAAATGTCTGTGTTTAAAGAAAAGCAAAAAAAAATGTCCATTAAAATAACATCAAATTGATCAGAAATACAGTGTAGACATTGTTAATGTTGTAAATTACTATTGTAGCTGGAAACGGCAGATTTTTATGGAATATCTACATAGGCATACAGAGGCCCATTATCATCAACCATCACTCCTGTGTTCCAATGGCACGTTGTGTTGGCTAATCCAAGTTTATCATTATAAAAGGCTAATTGATCATTAGAAAACCCTTTTGCAATTATGTTAGCACCCCTGAAAACTGTTGTTCTGATTAAAGAAGCAATAAAATGTGCCTTTTTTTTAGACTAGTTGAGTATCTGGAGCATCAGCATTTGTGGGTTTGATTACAGGCTCAAAATGGCCAGAAACAAAGCACTTTCTTCTGAAACTTGTCAGTCTATTCTTGTTCTGAGAAATGAAGGCTATTCCATGCGAGAAATTGGCAAGAAACTGAAGATCTCGTACAGCGCTGTGTACTACTCCCTTCACAGAACAGCGCAAACTGGCTCTAACCAGAATAGAAAGAGGAGTGGGAGGCCCCGGTGCACAACTGAACAAGAGGACAAGTACATTAGTGTGTCTACTTTGAGAAACAGACGCCTCACAAGTCCTCAACTGGCAGCTTCATTAAATAGTGCCAGCAAAACACCGGTCTCAACGTCAACCGTGAAGAGGCGATGATGCTGGCCTTCTAGGCAGAGATGCAAAGAAAAAGCCATATCTCAGACTGGCCAATAAAAATAAAGATTAAGATGGGCAAAGAGCACAGACACTGGACAGAGGAACTCTGTCAAGATGGCCAGCATCCCGAAGTTACCTCTTCACTGTTGACGTTGAGACTGGTGTTTTGCGGGTACTATTTAATGAAGCTGCCAGTTGAGGACTTGTGAGGCGTCTGTTTCTCAAATGTATTTGGCTAAGGTGTATGTAAACTTCCGACTTCAACTGTGTGTGTGTGTGTGTGTGTGTGTGTATATATATATATATATATGAGCGATATATATATATATATGAGCGAGAGAGATAGACTCAAGGAGGACCTTTTTACTGTGACTTTTATGGAGATATAGTTATGTTGGTACAGTCAGTGTCGTCTCATAACCTTAATGCTCTAATCACGATCTTGCCCAGGACTGGCTGAGCTGGAATCATTTATAAAAATAAATCATGTAAATATAGCCTCCAAACAGCACTGAGGGAGCCAGGCAGGCAGCAGACCACATCCACACAGGCAGCATGCTGTATTCACACACAGTAAGTGGAAACTGCCCATTAGATGTTGATCCAAGGTCAGTTTTGTGTTCCGCCCACTCCTAATGTTAAGGTTAACATTGTGTGAGGTAGGGCTGGGTGATAAATCAATGTATATAGTTACAGGTAATTACTTCCCTCAATTACAATATTAAAACATTTAGATACATTTTCGATAATGTTGGAATTGAATAATTAGGTCCAGCAGTCCATTTCACCTCTGTGACGCAGCAGGAACGTGCAGAGAAGTGACAATATGCACGTGGAGAGGTATACACCCACTAAAAACCACTTAGCACCTTGAGTGATGGAGTAGCCACTATTAAACACAAAAAATGTGTGTTTTAGGCGAAACCAGTGGCAGTGATAGCCATGGAGAAGGAGCAGCTTCACATGAAGAAATGATTGATGAAAAGGGTTCAACTGTTTCAGTAATTTGGAAGTGGTTTGGCTTTTTGAAGTCCAACAAAGAGCAAAACAATGTTCGGTGCAAATTGTGCCGTAGACAGGTGGCTACCAAGTCTGGTAATACGACAAACCTGTTTCACCATCTGAAACAAAATCACTCTTTGGAACATGCAGAAAGTTTGAGTTTGCACCTCGGTATTGATAAACGCCATTCAAGCACCAGCCAATCTAGGGATGTTCGCTCGAAGCAGTCAACACTGGAAGGTTTCAAGAGGCTTATCAATTTAATTGACCCCACGTACGTGTTCCCTGGCTGCACATTTCTATCACACCGCACTGCCTAAACTCTACACAGAGTGTAGGGAAAATGTTGAGGAACAGCTCAAGACACATTTGACGTATTTTGCTACTACTACCGATCTGTGGTCTGGCCACACGTCAGAGCCTTATATTAGCCTCACGATCCACTATATTGACAGAGAGTGGAATCATTGAAATAAATGCCTTCAACATCATGCTTTCCCGACGACCACACGGGTGAAGCTATATCAGAGGGGCTCATTGACGCTCTCGCCTCCTGGGGAATCAGTCAAGACAGACAGGTCTGCATTGCAACGGATAGTGGTGCGAACGTGGTGAAGGCCGCTCAAATCAACAAATGGATCCGACTGCAATGATCGTCTGCACTTGGCCATTGGTAAGTAACCTTGTCAATTGTGTATATTGAAGTGATTGGTTAGATTAAACTCAATGTGATTTTTTTTCATCAGCTGATCAGCTGATAACTATTACATTCAAACTTAACTAAAGGGATTATTGTGATTTTAACATTGTATTAAAATCTCTTGACTTCTCTTAGAGAGAGTGGTTCAGACAAACGGGTAAATCGAGCAATTGGAGTTTGTAAGAAAGTGGTAGGTGCCTTTTCCTATTGGTGGAAAAAGAAGAGAGACCTGGCAGTTGCTCAAAAAGAACACAACCTACCCCAGAACAAGTTGGTGACAGAGTGGGGATCAAGTCAAAAGATGGTGCAAAGAGTACTGGAGCAGGAGAAAACCATTTCACACATCTTGTCCAGAGACAAGAAGACCCGGCACTGAGCTCCCACCTATACAGATATAGATGTTCTTGATTCCATCAACCAGGCATTGATTGACCCCACTAGAATTCACAGATGCTCTGTCTGGTGAGTCTTATGTCACTGTGTCTTACCTGAAGACAGTAATACACCTGTTCTATACAGATGTAATGAAACCTGATGATGGTGAAACAGAGCTCACCCAAACCATCAAAACGATAGTCATGGACTATCTGAATGAGAAATATGATGACCTAGCCACAGGTGACCTCCTGGACATAGCCTCATTAGTTGACCCACGGTTTATAACACATTACATCAAAGAGGAGAAAGTGGGTCACATAAAAGCAAGAGCTGTCTCAGAGATGGTCAATGAGGGACATGAAAACCCAAGCCCAGCACAGGGAGATGTTGTTGCTGCTTCACCACAACTGTCAGCTAAAAAGAGAAAGTCACTGGGTAGTTTTTAAAAAAATCCATGCTCCACCACCACAGGTCTTACTGATATCCAGCTGGTATAAAAGGAACTCAGCTGCTACCTTCAGTCTCCTGATGCTGACAGTGAAACCAATCCACTGGACTGGTGGAAGATCCACCCCAAAAACCTTCCCAAAGTCAACCACCTGGCAAAATGCTACCTGTGCATTCCTGCGACCAGCTCCCCCTCAGAGCATGTTTTTAAGCACAGGTGGCATCACAGTGACCTGCCATAGGGCATCTTTAAAGCCAGAGACTGTAGACACACTTGTCTTTCTTGCTTAATATTTTGTGAGTTCTACTTCTGACAAGAACTACCCCAAAAAACTGTGATGTGCCATTAGGTTAATAGTTATAAGGCATATTGACTTGCACCATTTTATTTTTTGCTCATGACTTGTAAGGGTTTACAGCTTTAAATAAAAGTGGAGTTAAAATGTGAGTTCTACTTCTGACAATAACAAACATTAAAACCTTGTTTGTTCAGGCATTCTTGAGTCTGAAGCAGATATGCAACTTTTAAACGTAGATTAATCTTGGACCTCTCTCTCCCGGATCCGGGAGAATTGTCATCAACTGACACTAATTAGCATAACGCAACGGACAAAAAAATATTACTAGAAAATATTCATATTCACGAAATCACAAGTGAAATATATTGAAACACAGCTTAGCCTTTTGTTAATCACCCTGTCATCGCAGATTTTTAAATTATGCTTTACAGCCAAAGCAAGACAAGCATTTGTGTAAGTTTATCGATAGCCTAGCATAGCAGTATGCCTAGCTAGCAGCTGGCAGCTTGGTCACAAAAATCAGAAAAGCAATCAAATTAAATCGTTTACCTTTGATGAGCTTTGGATGTTTTCACTCACGAGACTCCCAGTTAGACAGCAAATGTTCATTTTGTCCCATAAATATTATTTTTAATGCCGAAATACCTCCGTTTGTACTTCACGTTTGGTTGAGAAATCCACCGATAACTGCGGTCACGACAACGCCGAAAAATATTCCAAATTAGATCCATAATATTGACAGAAACATGGCAAACGTTTTTTATAATCAATCCTCAAGGTTTTTTTCAAATATCTATTCGATAATATATCAACCGGGACAGGTGGCTTCTTAGTAGGAAAGAGAGAAACAATGGTTGCATTTGTCTATTACGCACAAATCGCTCTGAGAGCCTCCAGCTGACCAATGTTATCGTTCAGGCTCATTTTTCAAAATAAAAGCCTGAAACTATGTATTGTGACACTAGACACATTAGGGAAGCCATAGAAAAAGGAATCTGGTTGATATCCCATTCACTGCTCAATAGGGACGCATAGGAACGCAGAGCTTTCTAAATAAGAGTCAAGGTTGGATTTTTGGATTTGATTTTTCTCAGGCTTTCGCCTGCAATATCAGTTCTGTTATACTCAGACAATATTTTTACAGTTTTGGAAACTTTAGAGTGTTTTCTATCCTAAGCTGTCAATTATATGCATATTCTAGCATCTTGTCCTGACAAAATAGCCCGTTTACTTTGGGAACGTTATTTTTCCAAAAATGAAAATAGTGCCCCCTAGTTTATCGTGATAACCATTGATTGAAAATAAATATTGTGAATTTGCCATATCGCCCAGCCCTAGTGTGAGGGTAAACTGATCATAGATCTGGGCACATTAAAAACCAATCTATTTGTTCAGACAATGGATTAAATGTTGAACCAGGGTCCTGACCGTGCGATGGTTATTAACAGTGAGAATCGCAGAATGGTGAACTTACTAAACAACTGAGAGTTTGACTGTGTGATATTAGATTGCTTCTTGTGTAAATATTATCTGTCTGGATTTTAATGATTTGTAACCTGTCATTAACCTGTCACACGAGTAGCAGTACCCACACTAAACCCCAATGTGTTAGGTGGATCGACACAGGGGAACCCAAGAGCAGACTCAGATGAAGAAACAGGGATGAATTAACCAAGATATTTGTTGTAAAACAGGGAGATATGGAGTGCAGATCCGGGGAAGCTCAGATGATTTGTAGAAAACCAGATATGGAGACTGAGGTTGGAGTGAGCTGGGTAGAACCAGGTATACAGGTCCGGAGCGGAATCCAAAGTAGTGGTGGTGAGCTAAATCCAGAACAGGATAGTATGGTGGTGAGATGTGGAACGGGAGACAGGAGCCAGAGACATAGAGGTAAACTGCAATGTGAGGATAAATAGCATCAGGCAGGGAAACAGGCACAGCAGAGTAACAGGATCTTGAATAATCATAAATAGCTAGAAGCATGAACTGACTGAGCAGAGATTACGATCTGGAAGAGTGGAAGTGGCAGGACTGAAGACTTGCAGAGGTCTTGATTATGGAACGAGTTGCAGCTGGTAGGGATCTGCTCTGACTCCAGCACACCTGTCTCCAACCACACAATCACACAGAGAGGGAGAGGGAGAGAGAGTGTGTACTGGGGGAGTAACTGCAGTTCAAGAAGACACCGGATGAACACAAGAGGGCGTAGCAGGAGCAGATGTGGCACAGTGTCCTGGCTGGAGCAGTTCCCAAACTGGCAGCTCATGGTGCCATGGTAACATAATAATGCCCAGCTCCTCTCCTCTTCCCTGTAATTCTTCCCTAGATCATTGCTGTAATGAGAATGTGTTCTCAGTCAGCTTACCTGTTAAGTGCAGGTCAACGGCAGCAGACTGGACACACACAATGTCCTTAAACTTGAACTTGAACTGTTTCAGATAGATTCAAAGAGTTGGCCTCTGCTACGGCAGCAAAGTTAGGCTGTACCTCCAAAAGCTTTTTTTGGGAGTGAGTAACATTTAGAAATTATATTTCTAATTTATTTGACACAACTTTTGCCTCACGGAATCCAACTGGGATTTCCCTAAAACTAAGGAAGGCCTTTTGAATAATGGATACAGCTAAGGCTTTTCAAGTTATTGGGCAGAAATAAGATGTACTCATTTCTAAAGAACATTGTGCTGAGTTCGGCTTTGGGGGTCTTGGCACATAACTATTAAACTATCATGGGGAGAAAGTAAGATCTCCCTAGATGAGAAAACATGATCCTGAAACAAACATGCATTCTGAATATGATGTATGGCCAGTATAGTTTGTGGAGATGCTCCTTTGTCAAATCTACAGGAGCCTAAGTCAGACCAGATGTGTATTTTCAGAGTGGCTGATGATCAATCAATCACCCAAAACACAGTGTGCGTTCTTCCCTAAGCCTGTTAGTCTTCCGCCATGAGCACTGATTTCTAAATACCTGCCTGTTAGTCTTCTACCCTGAAAACACTGAAGTCTAAATGTCTGCCTGTTATTCTTCCACCCTGAACACTGATGTCTAAATCTCTGCCTGTTAGTCTTCCATACTGACACTGATGTCTAAATCTCTGACTGCCTTCCTTTCTCCTTGCTAAGCCATGAGCTTTGTTCTTTTGAAGGATCTCTTCTCCTAACCCAACCAGCCTGTGCTTCTGATTGCCGTAACGACGCACTTAGCATCAGCTCACTTCAATCAGACTTAATATATTATATCTCAAAGCTGCAGTTTCTCCTCTCATGTGTGTCTGTGAGAGCTGAGAGGCCCTCTAGAACACTGGAGGCCCTATAGAACACTCGCTGCAGATGTAAAACTGCCTACTTCAGATATAACTGAAGTTGAGTAGTGATTGTTAGTTACGGTAGCTAGTTCCTCCTACCTCCTTCAGAGATGGCCATCTCTACATTCAAGAGTACATTTCTAATTCTTTCAAGGTCGATCCACACAACACTTTCACCAACACTATGCCCACCACGCCAACACATTTTTCTACAGCACTTATAAAAACGTTCTAGCTCAGCCAGACACATGTAACACCTCCTAACATCGCCAGGTTATTCAAAGTGCTTCATTTCCTGTGCTTGTGACACACTCCCCCTCTCTGGGGAGTGAGACAGAAGGTTAAACAGAGAGAGGGAGGGAGGGCGAGAAAGATTCTGGACAGGGTGACCGGAGACAGAGAGCAACTAGGCGCAACACATGTCTCCATTTCAGCCCTGCTGGGCAAGACAGAGGCTGAGATATCAAGTATTATTAGCTGGTGGCATGCTGTTTCAAGGTTAAGAGAGTGTTACCTTGACTATGTATTATATTGTTGTTTTACAGCCTGGCTCTCTGATTTAGCTTTAATACATGTCAATAAAAGAGATCCACTCTTTTTAATGCGATAACCGTGGAGTTTGCAATATTTTATTCTTATGTAACAGTATAACTTTAGACCGTCCCCTCGCCCATACCCGGGCGGGAACCAGGGACCCTCTGCACACATCAACAACAGTCACCCTCGAAGCATCGTTACCTATCGCTCCACAAAAGCCATGGCCCTTGCAGAGCAAGGGGAACTACTACTTCAAGGTCTCAGAGCAAGTGACGTCACCGATTGAAACGCTATTTAGCGCGCACCGCTAACTAAGCTAGCCGTTTCACATCCGTTACACTCACCCCCCTTTTGACCTCCTCCTTTTTCCGCAGCAACCAGTGATCCAGGTCATGGCACCAATGTAACAGTATAACTTTAGACCGTCCCCTCGCCCATACCCGGGCGCGAACCAGGGACCCTCTGCACACATCAACAACAGTCACCCTCGAAGCATCGTTACCCATCGCTCCACAAAAGCCACGGCCCTTGCAGAGCAAGGGGAACTGCTACTTCAAGGTCTCAGAGCAAGTGACGTCACCGATTGAAATGCTATTTAGCGCGCACCGCTAACTAAGCTAGCCGTTTCACATCCGTTACACTTACAGAGCTGTTAAAAAACCGGATGTTAAAAACCATTGGTTTGTCATGAGATAATATGTTATGGGCTTATGAGCGAAAACATCTGCGCTATGCCGATCTTGCTGCCGAAGCACGGCATCATGGCTGGAACACAGAAGTCCGACCAGTGGAGGTGGGCTGCAGAGGTTTTGTGGCAACATCTACAACCAGACTGCTTAGAGACCTGGGAATTAAGGGCCAGAGTCAGCGTTCGGCAATCAAAGCTGTATCGGAGGTGGCAGAAGGCAGCAGTCAGTGGCTCTGGATGAAGAGGAAAGACCCCAGCTGGGCCCCGAAGTGAGAGGGCCAGGAGGTATGCGGTCAACAATGCTTGACTCAGGGAGGAGGACGCCCCTGCCATGCATAGTCCCATGGGATGTTGGCTATCAACAACAAGGCAACTCCTATGACTAATTGGGAATGGGACGCAAGCGTAGGATTGATCACCCTGTCGCTGGCCGCCTTTGTGGAGGGTGTATAGTGTGAAAGGCCGAAACACCCTAGGAACCAAAGGTACACTACTGACGATGCGCTCCCCAAATTTCATCAGGCTCACTGTTCATGAACTCTTGGAAGTGCTTGCACAAAGGATAGTAACATCTCATCCTGTGTGCTTGGAATCTTAGGTATTTCGTTACAAAAATCACTCATTTGTCCCCCTAGATGAGATCATGAACTTATTTCACCCTGAGCAGCACATATACCATTAGGTCGGATATAACTCAACTCCCTGCCGTTGGCGTTGTGTGAGAAGCTTTCTGCTGTTGGATCTATCATTTGTGCAGCAGAATGATGTCCTCTAGAGCAGTGGTTCCTAAACTTTTTGTAGTCCCGTACCCCTTCAAACATTCAACCTCCAGCTGTGTACCCCCTCTAGTACCAGGGTCAGCATACTCTCAAATGTTGTTTTTTGCCATCATTGTAAGCCTGCTACACACACGCTATACAATACATTTATTAAACATAAGAATAAGTGTGAGTTTTTGTCACAACCCGGCTCGTGGGAAGTGACAAAGAGCTCTTATAGGACCAGGGCACAAATAAGAATATTATAATAATCAATCATTTTGGTCTTTATTTAACCATCTTACATATAAAACCTTATTTGTTAATCGAAAATTGTGAATAACTCACCACAGGTTAATGAGAATGGTGTGCTTGAAAGGATGCACATAACTCTGCAATGTTGGGTTGTATTGGAGAGCCTCAGTCTTAAATAATTTTCCACACACAGTTGTGCCTCTATTTAGTTTTCATACTAGTGAGGGCTGAGAATCCACTCTCACATAGGTATGTGGTTGCAAAGAGCATCAGTGTCTTAACAGCCCGATTTGCCAAGGCAGGATATTGTGAGCGCAGCTCAATCTGTAAATCTGGCAGTGGCTTCTGATTAAATCAAATTTTCACAGAACCGCTTGTTGCAATTTCGATGAGGCTCTCTTGTTCAGATATCGGTAAGTGGACTGGAGACAGGGCATGAACGGGATAATCGATCCAGATGTTTGTGTCACCTTTTTCGGGAAAGTTCCTGCGTAATTGCACACTCAACTCACTCATGTGCTTCTCTATATCACATTTGATATTGTCTGTAAGCTTGAGTTCATTATCACACAAAACATAATACAATGATGGAAAGACCTGTGTGTTGTCCTTGTTAATGCAGACAGAGAAGAGCTCCATCTTCTTAATCATAGCCTCAATTTTGTCCCGCACATTGAATATAGTTGCGCAGAGTCACTGTAATCCTAGATTCAGATTATTCAGGCGAGAAAAAACCTCACCCAGATAGACCAGTCGTGTGAGAAACTCGTCATTATGCAAGCGATCAGACAAGTGAAAATTATGGTCAGTAAAGAAAACTTTAAGCTCGTCTCTCAATTGCCCCTTGATAACCAGCACACTTCTTTCTGTATGTTGTAAAAGCATAGTGCAGAAAATACACGAGAGTTCAGGGTCCTTGCTTTAACAAAGTTAACCATTTTCAATGTAGTGTCCAAAATGTATTTCAAGCTGTCAGTCATTCCCTTGGCTGCAAGAGCCTCTCGGTGGCCTCTTCCTTAATTGACCCCCCATAAACGTAACAGACATATACCAGGAGATGCCAGGTCTGTAGACTCATCCAGCTGTAACGCATAGAATTCACTGGCTTGTATGCGTAGCAGTAATTGTTTCAAAACATCGCTTGCCATGTCACTGATGCGTTGTAAAACAGTGTTTGATGGAGACATTGTCTGTATAGTTTTTTTGGCCTTTTCCCCCAGCATTGTCCCAGCCATATCCACGGCAGCAGGAAGAATTAAGTCCTCCACAATAGTATGGGAACTTGCCGGTCCTAGCCACTCGGTAGCTCACCATATAAGACACTTCTAGCCCCTTGTTATTAATGGATCTGTTGCTTATATACATGTCTTACTACTCGAAAGTCATCTTAATTCTCGCTCAAAAAACTTCCGCTGCTTATTTTTCAACTGCTCATGTTTTGTTTCTAAATGGCTGCGCAAGAGTGAAGGTTTAATCGAGATGTGAGATAGTACTTTTGCGCATTTAACACACTGTGGCTGAGGAAAGGCACTACACCCAATATAAGTGAACCCCAAATCAATGTAGTTCTCATCATATTTGCGCCTCTTCGATGGTCCAACGTCCCTGTCTGCTGTTGTTCGGTGCTTCCCAGGTAAGGGGGCAGTAGCTCTTCGGCTGCATCAGATTCACAACTGTCAGTGTCATTCCTCATCTGCTGATTTATGAACACACACACACGCATAGATGCTGAGAAGTTCCATCCACAGATTAAGTCACTATTGGTATCAACTCTTCCCAGCACTCTACAGTACGGAGGTAGATTTTAAATCATGGATGAAAATGGCCCCCAGCAAAACTCAGCTCATTCTGTGGGCTGCTAAACTTCCAGACATTTAGTCTGAATGCAAAATAATCCTTCTTGTCGTCTTCTTGAAAGGTCAGAGCTATAGACGTGTTTTCTTCCAGTTTCTGGAAAGGGCAAATGTGCACAATCACCATTCATGAGAGGCAGAACACTCTGAAGTCCTATCTCAACCAATATCAGTCTATAACACACACACAGACAGATGTATGTACGCACACACGCACGCACATATGCACACACACACACAAACACACACATACACATACCTGCGGACCGCAACTCAGGGAAGGTGATGGTCAGTGTCTCAGGGAGACTGTTTTAGTCCTGCTCTCTTCACTCCATATCCACATGCTGTAGGCTACATGCTTAGATACATACACACACGTATGTAAAGAAATACACTGCCAGAAATATAAACCCAAAGCGTTGATCCCATGTTTCATAAGCTGAACTAAAAGATTCAGGTGCACAAAAAGCTTATTTCTATCAAATTTGGTGCACTAATGTGTTTACATCTCTGTTAGTGAGCATTTCTCCTTTCCCGAGATAATCCATCCACTTGACAGGTGTGGCATATCAAGAAGTTGATTATGCAGCATGATCATTACACAGGTGCACCTTGTGCTGGGGACAATAAAAGTCCACTCTAAAATGTGCAGTTTTGTCACACAACACAATGCAACAGATGTTTCAAGTTTCATGGTGCGTACAATTGGCATGCTGAATGCAAGAATGTCAACCGGAGCTGTTGCCAGAGAATTGAATGTTCATTTCTCTACTACTTCCAATGTCATTTTAGTGAATTTGGCCTCACAACTGCAGACCACATGTAACCGCACTAGTCCAGGACCTCCACATCCGGCTTCTTCACCTGCGGGATCATCTGAGACCAGCCACTCAACAGCTGATGAAACTGTGGGTTTGCACATTCCGAAGAATTTCTGCACAAACTGTCAGAAACTGTCTCATGAAAGCTCATCTGTGTGTTCGTCATCCTCACCAGGGTCTTGACCTGACTGCAGGTCGGCATCGTAATCTAAATCAGTGGGAAATGCTCACCTTTGATGGCCATTGGCATGCTGGAGAAGTGTGCTCTTCACAGATGAATCCCGGTTTCAACTGTACCCGAGCAGATGGCGTTGTGTTGGTGAGCGGTTTGCTGATGTCAATGTTGTGAGCAGAGTGCCTCATTGAAGAGGAGTGGGACAACATTCCACAGGCAACAATCAACTGCCTGATCAACTCTATGTGATGTGCAGTGCTACATGAGGCAACTCTATGCGATGTGCAGTGCTGCATCCCATAGATTTCATAGATTTCCTTATGAACTGCAACTCAGTAAAATCTTTGAAATTATTGCATGTTGTGTTTATATTTTTGTTCAGTGTAGTAATGTCATTAACCTTTTCATATGTTTTCTAGTAAATACCAGGCGATGAAGCATAGCATTTAGATTTGCACTCAAGTATTCTGGAACATTTGATGATACTGGCAAACCTTCTAAATCAGACTTTAAATTGCAATATTCCAGACTCTATCAGACTCCATCAGACTCTGTCTCTGTATCAGAATGATTGTCAGCCCTCTAACCCTTGTTCCTCAGCAGAGCACTGTTCAAATACACACAGAGGAATGGTATCTCATCATCAGAGCTTAAAACACATCTTGCTTCTAACCTAGACCAGCACACTGAGCTCCATGTAGAAGAAGCACCTAAAAGACAGTTTGGGTGAAATATGAACCCCCGGATTGATTTACAATGTTTAGAGCAAGTTCTGTTTGCTCCTCTCTCTCTCTCTCTCTCTCTCTCTCTCTCTCTCTCTCTCTCTCTCTCTCTCTCTCTCTCTCTCTCTCTCTCTCTCTCTCTCTCTCTCTCTCTCTCTCTCTCTCTCTCTCTCTCTCTCTCTCTCTCTCTCTCTCTCTCTCTCTCTCACACACACACACACACACACTCTGTGTACAATATAGCAATCCCTCCTACCATCCATTTGCTGCATATACTGTATTGTTGATAAAGGGTTTTATGTGGTGTGAAGATATTTCTTCACACCACATTCAGAAAGGAGAGTGTGTGAACAAGCAACGGTCCAGTCAAACAAGGTCATGGTTGGTTCAATCCAAATCCTGATGAACCCGGCTCAAACACACTCATCCCTGTCCAAATATTGCCATGGTTGTCTGCAGAGTCCTGAACTCGTAACTCTGTCAAATCTAAACTGTAAACTACACTCTAAATCCCAACAGTAAACTAAACTCTAAATTCCAAGTCTAAACTCTAGGATATTGAGGTCTGTAGAATATAGGGGTGTGATTATAATGCTGTTATTGATTTGTACTAATGTTTGTTCAACAATAGGACTACAATAGTCACATCTGAGCTCTCTGTACTCTCATTGCCCCGCATGGTCAAACATCGCCCTTAGAAACAGTGTGTGTGTGTGGGGGAGGTTATCTTGTGTGTGTGTGTGTGTGTGTGTGTGTGTGTCGTATAATCGTGTTTGTTTTTGACAGTGTGTATGTCTGTTTCCATCAGTTTGAATGTGGATAACCCTCTAATCTTATTTTACAGTGTAATCTGGTTGGTTCTTCCCCAGCGACTGACTGACAGCGAATGTGGTGATTCAATACATAATGTATGACCAGCACAGTGTGTGTGTGTGTGTGTGTGTGTGTGTGTGTGTGTGTGTGTGTGTGTGTGTGTGTGTGTGTGTGTGTGTGTGTGTGTGTGTGTGTGTGTGTGTGTGTTTGTGTGTGTGTGTGTGTGTGTGTGTGTGTGTGTGTGTGTGTGCGGTTGTATTGTATTGTGTGTTTGTATTTGCTCAGACTTGGTCATGACTGGAGAAGGACAGAGAGAGAGAGGGTGAGAGATGGGGGGTAGAGCCAGGTAAGGACAGTGAGTATTTGAGAAAGTATGTGTGTGTCTATGCTTGCCTGCCTGCCAGCATTGTATGTGTGTAGAGTACTCTTCGTAAGTCAGATATACAAGCCCAATAGTATGTGAATGACAGTCTAACCATTTAAAGTGTGTATCAAGTGAGTTTGAGTCTGAATTCCAATTACCCTGGAGGAGATAGAATATGCGTGTGCAGAATACTGCTACTGTGACTGTCACAGTTCCATCTGTCTGAGGTGCTACATCTTACAGCTGTGGAATTGACATGTCATGCATTATATCATTAGGTGTTAAAATCAGGAGCATTCAGATTTACCTGTGAAATCGTAACTTAACAGTCCTTGGTCTTCCTGACTAATTGTGGTAATGATCTCTTTACCTTTAATCTCTGTGTGTGTGCGTGTGTGTGATGTGATGTGATGACTCCGTTATATGATTCCAGTCACGCTGCCAGTGTCTGTCGTCTCACGCTGCAATATCAGCCGTCTCCATCTTCAAGCCTCTCTATCTCTGAATCAACAGGGAGGGATCAGTGTGTGTGTGTGTGTGTGTGTGTCTGTGTGACTGACTGACTGACTGACTGACTATGCAGGTGTGTGTGTGTGATATTCAGAGAGGTGTATGATGTAGAAGTCATCTAGAGCTCACAATCTCCACAGTTCATCCCAGAGATGGATTTAGGGAGCAGATCAGTGTTTTGTTTGATGTTCTCAGGGGGACTGGCAGGGACAGCTAACTCCCTCTGCTTTCTCATCAAACACCTGCTAAAGAGATGGTTATCGCCAAGAAGACAGGAGATTTCAGAGCAGCCTGTGCGTGTGTGTGTACGTGTGTGTGTGTGTCACCCGCACCTAAGGCAAGCGCAGACAGGATATTAGTTGTCACCCCAGAGGATAGGGCAGTACTGTGGGAATCTTAGCTGATCAATAAATAAAGGTGTTGTCTTCTGGTGACACTGTGGGTCACCTCACTTCCCTCCTCCTTCTCATCCTCTTTTCCTCACTCCTTCCTTCTCTTCCCCTCTACCCCTCCCCTGCCCAGAGTGGTGGGAATCTTAGCTGATCAATAAATAAAGGTGTTGTCTTCTGGTGACACTGTGGGTCACCTCACTTCCCTCCTCCTTCTCATCCTCTTTTCCTCACTCCTTCCTTCTCTTCCCCTCTACCCCTCCCCTGCCCAGAGTGGTGTCCCAAACAGCCAACTGGGGTGTGTAGTGCATTTTGACAGTGTCCTTTGTTGTCCCTGTGTGAGTGTGTGTGTGTGTGTGTGTGTGTGTGTGTGTGTGTGTGTGTGTGTGTGTGTGTGTGTGTGTGTGTGTGTGGTGCACGTGTGGTCCTTGTGCGTGTCCCGTCGACAGATGTCTAGGCTGAGTTAAAAGCTCCGTGGCCTCAGGCAGTCCTTCCCTCCTTAACGGAGCGTGACGACTTCAGAGGGACGAAGGGATGGAGGGATGTAGGGAGGAGAAGGTAGACAATGAGAGATAGTGGTAAAAGAAGGAAAGGGAGATGTTGTGGTGTCTGTCTGTGGGATGTGGTTTGGAAGCACTGTGAAGGACGAGGATCTGAATGTCAATTGGCAAAATATTCCACCTCCCAAAAAAGTACCATCAACCAGCACTCCTACTCAGTCTGATGGAGAGGAGAGGAGCACATAGGAGAAAACTGTGACAATGAGGGAAGAGAAGAGTGAGCAGCAGAGATTTCTTCAGCAATCAAACCTACACTCCGCTCCACACAAGTGGAGTCAGTGTTAACTCAACCCCTCATCTACAGCACACACACAAACATGCACGGACACCCTCACACACACACACACGGCGCGTACTACCAAGATGGACTACCGCATCCAGCCACCCTTTATTCTAGTCTAGACCCAGTCATCCATAGTGTGTGTGTGTGTGTGTGTGGCATGTTGTTGAGGGCTGCTGAGAGCGCTGCTGTGTGTGTTCCCTCTCTTTGCTGCTCACTCTATGCTGTAGAATCACCACTCTGTAGAATACCCACTCTGTAGAATACCCACTCTGTAGAATCCCCACTCTGTAGAATCCCCACTCTGGGCCCTCTCCTCTTCAAACCACTCATTAAAAACGCCCCATCAGTTCTCCTTGTTTGTGTGTGTGCCCAGAATGATTCAGCTAAGAGCAGAAAACAGAAAACAATGAAGTTGCCACTACCAGACACTGATCCAGGGTCAGTTGTGTTTCCCCCCTCTTATGATTATGGTTAGGATATGGAGAGGCTATATAACAGGTTCTAGATCAGTGCTCAAGGGAGGAACCTCTCCCTTCTAGAGTGCTGGTTCCATTACTGTTATCTGTCAGAATGTGTCAGAGTTCTGAGTTCCAATTACAGGAGCAGAGAGAGGAGCAGAGAGAGGAGAGAGAAAGAGAGAGGGGGAATAGAGTGGAAGAGGTGTGCACTGATGGGTGACTCACCCGAGGATCCACAATGGGCCACAATGTTCCACAGCGCTGCACACAGAAATGGAAGGGTCTGCACTGACTTCACACATTGGACAGATTTCACTCTAATACGACAATTAGTCCCGCGCGATTGACAGAAAACTCTCATTCTGTGAGACAGACGTGTCTTGTTCATTTGTGGTTTGGTTGATTGCTAAATGCACAACACCTGGTTGTAGCTCCTCATTTAGTAATGAGATACCATAAGGAAACCATCTGGTTCAACAAAATGTCTGCACTGATCTTGAAAGTGATGCACCTGCATTTGCAGGAGTCGTGTTCCATTGCAACAACCTTTTTATTTTATTTGACTAAATGTCTTGTCTTGTCTTCATCTAAATCAAATCAATCAAATTGTATTTGTCACATGCTTTGTGAACAACAGGTGTGGACTAACAGTGAGATGCTTACTTTACAGGCCCTTCCCAACAATGCAGTGAGAAAGACAATAGAGAAATTATAGAAAAGTAAAACACATAATAATAAAAGTAATAGTAGACACACAATGAGTAACAATAACTTGGTTATATACCAGGGGTACCAGTACTGAGTCTGTGCAGGGGTGCAGGGGTATGAGGTCATTGAGGTTGATATAAAGTGACAGATAGTAAACAGTAGCAGCAGTGTCATATGATGAGTCAAAAAAAATGTGTGCAAAACGGGTGTTATGGCTTGGGGGTAGAAGATGTTCAGGGTCCTGTTGGTTGCAGACTTGGTGTATCAGTACCACTTTCCTTGCAGTAGCAGAGAGAACAGTCTATGATGGGTGGGTGGAGTCTGACCATTTTTAATGCCTTCCTCTGACACCGCCAGCTATGGAGGTCCTGGATGTGATGTACTTGGCTGTATGCACTACCTTCTGTATCAACTTGCGGTTGGATGCCAAGCAATTGTCAAACCAAGTGGTGATACAGCCAGTCAAGATGCTCTCAATGGTGCAGCTGTTGTACTTTTTGAGGATCTGAGGGCCCATGACAAATCTTTTCAACCTCTTGAGGGGGTTGAAGACGCATTGTAGTGCCCTTTTCATAACTGTGTTGGTGTGTTTGGACCATGATAAATCGTTAGTGATGTGGACACCAAGGAACTTGAAGCTCTCGATCCGCTCCACTACAGCCCTGTCAATGTGAATGGGGCGTGCTCAGCCCTCCATTTCCTGTATTCCATGATCAGCTCCGTTATCTTCCTGACATTGAGTGAGAGGTTGTTGTCCTGGCATCACACTGCCAAGTCTCTGACCTCTCAATGGGTTGTCTCATTGTCATCGATGATCAGGCCTATCCCCGTCATGTTGTCGGCAAACTTATTGATGGTGTTTGAGTTGTGCGCGGCCACACAGTCATTGGTGAACAGGGAGTACAGGAAGGGACTAAGCACGCACCTCTGAGGGAACCCCGTCTTGAGGGTCAGCGTGACTGATGTGTTGTTGCCTACAGTACCCTCACCACCTGGGGGCGTTCCATCAGGAAGTCAGGATCCAGTTGCAGAGGGAGGTGTTCAGTCCCAGAGTCCTAGCTTAGTGATGAGCTTGGAAGGCACTATGGTGTTGAACACTGAGCTGTAGTCAATGAACAGCATTCTCATGTAGGTGTTCCTTTTGTCCAAGTGGGAAAGTCACAGTGTGGAGTGCAATGGAGATTGCATCATCTTTGGATCTGTTGGGGAGAAATGTGAATTGGAGTGGGTCCAGGCTGTCTGGGATGATGGTGTTGATGTGAGCCAGCCTTTACAAAACCTTTCATGGCTACAGATGTGAGTGTTACGGTGCGATAGTCATTTAGACAGGTTACCTTGGCATTCCTGGACACAGGGACTATGGTGATCTGCTTGAACCATGTAAGTAACACAGAGTGGGTCACAGAGAGGTTGAAAATATAATTGAAGACACTGGCCAGCTAGTCAGTGCATGCTCTGAGTACACGTCTGGCAATCCATCTGGCCCTGCAGCCTTGTGAATGTTAAACTGTTTAAAGGTCTTATTCACATTGACAATGGAGAGTGTGATCACACAGTTGTCTGGAACAGCTGGTGCTCTCACTCATGGTTCAGTGTTGCTTTACTCGATGTGCATAAAATGCATTTAGTTCATCTGGTCGGTTTATGTCACTGTGCAGCTCATGGCTCCCTTTGTAATCCGTGCTAGTTTGTAATCCGTGCTAGTTTGTAATCCGTGCTAGTTTGCAAACACTGCCACATTCGACGAGCATCAGAGCTGGTGCAGTAGGATTCAATCTTAGTCCTGTATTGACGCGTTGCCTGTTTGTTTGTTTGTCAGAGGGCATAGCAGGATTTCTTATAAGCATCCGGGTTAGTGTCCCGCTCCTTGAAAGCGGCAGCACTAGCCTTTTAGGTCAGTGTGGATGTTGCCTGTGGCTTCTGGTTCGGATATGTACGTACGGTCATTGTGGGGATGTAGTCGTTGATTCACTTATTAATGAAGCCGGTGACTGATGTGGTAAACTCCTTAGTGCCATCGGATGAGTCCCGGAACATGTGCCAGTCTGTGCTAGCAAAACAGTCCTGTAGGTTTGCATCCGCTTCCGACCACTTACGTATTGAGCGCGTAATTGGTACTTCCTGTTTAAGGTTTTGCTTGTAAGCAAGAATCAGGAGGATAGCGTTATAGTCAGATTTGCCAAATGGAGGGCGAGAGAAAGCTTTGTATGCATCTCTGTGTGTGGAGTAGTATGATCTACAGCCTATCGTGAGGTATTCTAACTCAGAACCTCAAGACTTCCTTAATATTAGAGATAGCACACCAGCTGTTGTTAACAAAGAGACAAACACCCCCCCCCCCCCCCCCCCCCCCGCCCCCCTCCTTGAGTTTACCCGACGTTGCCATTCTGTCCTGCCAAAGCATAGAAAAAACAGCTAGATGTGTATTATCCATGTCCCTGTTCAGTTTCTGTTGATAGGATCATCTTGAACGGAGCTTGTCCAGTTTGTTCTCCAGTGATTGTATATTCGTCACTAGGAAATGATGGCAGGAACATTATGTAAAAAACAGTTACGATCAACGCAAAAATCCACAAAATAACAGAATTGGTCAGGAGCATGTAAAACGTCTGCTATACATTCCAGCGCCATTGCGAACTCAGTGTATCCAAGCCTTATTAAAGCATAGACTGGACATAAAGAATGTCATACAGAATGTTTCTATCTGCTTTGAGCTAACTGTTGAACCAGCCTCAGATGTTTAGCTGTGGTGTAATGGAGACGTGAGAGCAATGTGATATGCTGCTCCCTTCTCCTCTTCTCCTTCCACAGTCCATTAAGCTGTGAGCTGATTTGATGAGCTATATCTCTCTGTCTCTGCCCGGCTCGGTTTCTGTCTGTTTCTCTGCTGTCTCTGCTGTCTTCAGGATGGCAGGTAGCCGCAAGGTTAGAGCGTTGGACATTTCCATTATACACTTGTGTTAACAGAGCAAATATAAACACCCTCAAAATATTATTATTTATTGCTATCTTTCGCTCTCTGTCTGCCCCCTCTCTTTCTCTCTCCTTCTCCCTCTCTCTCTGCCTCTCCCAGTCCCCCCTCTCTCTCGTCATAACTCTCTCTCCCTCTTTCTTTCTTCCTTCCTCCCAATCCCCCCCCCCCCCCTCTCTATTTCTGCTGTGTGTTTAATAACAGTAGTATCCAGTGAAATGTCAGAAGGTGACAGTTTGGGGAGAGAGGGAGCACACAGAGGGAGAACACTGTGCGAGAACACAGACTGACAGAGTAGATTATGTTAGCCAGGGTCTGTCGTGGGGAATTCTGCCATGGAGTAGCTTGTTCCTGGTCTGTAAGCGAGTCTACTAGGCTGTGAGCTGTCTAGACGACATTCCGACAGATGTGCTAGATCTAATTGTACCATATGTGCCAGCTTCCGGGGAAAAAAGCCTGAACCTTCCTGTTCTATTGATGTTTCTAAGGTCCTTGGACCTTTATTGGATTTGAAGAGTATAATACACTTGATCAATTAATACCCTCTCATTGCTTTCTACGTTCGGATTGGACAATATTATTTTGAGTTATTTTTGCCATACAATGCTGAATTTATATTAGGTGGAAATGTGTTTAGTGAGTCTGCGTGTTTGGCCAGCGGTTTCAACTGAGAGAGAGCTAGAGAGAAAGGGAAGGAGATAGAGAGAAAGGGAAGGAGATGGAGAGAAACAGAAGGATATAGAGAGAAAGCGAAGGAGATAGAGAGAAAGGGAAGGAGATAGAGAGAAAGGGAAGGAGATAGAGAGAAAGGGAAGGAGATGGAGAGAACGGAAGGATATAGAGAGAAAGGGAAGGAGATGGAGAGAAACAGAAGGATATAGAGAGAAAGGGAAGGAGATAGAGAGAAAGGGAAGGAGATGGAGAGAACGGAAGGATATAGAGAGAAAGGGAAGGAGATGGAGAGAAACAGAAGGATATAGAGAGAAAGGGAAGGAGATAGAGAGAAAGGGAAGGAGATAGAGAGAAAAGGATGTAGGTAGAGAGACAGGGAAGGAGATAGAGAGACAGCGAAGGAGATAGAGAGCGGGGACGGAGGGAATATAAGAAGGTAAGAGACGACATTGTTAAAGGTTTGTTATGTTTGTTCTGTTTCTCTCTCTCCTCTACCTTGGGCTAGTATTTATTCCGTAATGTAACATGAAGCAGAGTGCACACTGCATGGGGAGACAGTCTCCTGGGTGTGTGAGAGGCAGCAGGAGAGATAGCTACTAAAGAGATAAGGCCACTGGAGCATACTAGCCAGGGTTGAGTCTTAAATGGCACCCTATTCCCTATATAATGCACTACCTTTGACCAAGGCCCATAAGGCTCTGTTCCCAAAAAAATGATGTAGTAGGGAATAAGGTGCCATTTGGGACACACCCCAGCTCTAGTGTTGTTCCACAATGCTTCAGTCCAGAGACATTGTACTGTTAGGATGTTCAGAAGAATAGATAAGTTCTGCTTATAGGCCACGTGTAAGAGTACTAGCCGTGTAGTTTAACCAGGAGTAAATCTGTCTTTTTTGTTCTCCACAGGCACTGATAAGCCACTTCTAATTTCCTCCTGGTGTGGTGCAGATCTGGTTCTGATCCTGTTTGGTCCAGTTCTGATCAGAGTGTGAGAATGGGGCTTTTGCTGTTTCTGTTGAGCCTCAGCTCCTTAGCTCTGAGCTACGCTGTCGGTAAGGTTTCTTACTTTTTCCTTCTATATTCTATTACCTGTCCTCTCCACTCCTCTCCTCTCCACTCCTTTCCTCTCCTATTCTCTCATGTCTGCTCCTGTCCTCTCCTCTCCACACCTGTCCTCTCCTCTTCTCTCATGTTCTCTCTTCTTCTCTCATGTCCTCTCCTCTTCTCTCATGTCTGCTCCTCTCCTCTCCTCTATGTCTGCTCCTCTCCTCTCCTCTCCTCTCCTCTCCTCTCCTCTCCTCTCCTCTCCTCTCCTCTCCTCTCCTCTCCTCTCCTCTCCTCTCCTCTCATGTTCTCTCTTCTTCTCTCCTCTCCTCTCCTCTCCTCTCCTCTCCTCTCCTCTCCTCTCCTCTCCTCTCCTCTCCTCTCCTCTCCTCTCCTCTCCTCTCCTCTCCTCTCCTCTCCTCTCATGTTCTCTCTTCTTCTCTCATGTCCTCTTCTCTCCTCTCCTCTCCTCTCCTCTCCTCTCCTCTCCTCTCCTCTCCTCTCCTCTCCTCTCCTCTCCTCCAGCATTCTCATCTATTCTCTTTCTCCTGTGTTCCAATGTCAGAACCTTTCCTCCTCACATCCCCTTCAGTGTCAGTTCTCCTCTCACGCCCACTCCATCAGTCAGAACCTTTCCTTCTCACATCCCTTTCACTGTCAGTTCTCCTCTCACGCCCACTCCATCAGTCAGAACCTTTCCTCCTCACATCCCCTTCACTGTCAGTTCTCCTCTCACGCCCACTCCATCAGTCAGAACCTTTCCTCCTCGCATCCCTTTCACTGTCAGTTCTCCTCTCACGCCCACTCCATCAGTCAGAAACGTTCAATACTACCAATGAATGTGTCTCCTGTCAGTCCTGGCCTGTGAATTGAATAAAATGACATTTTCCGTAGGAGTGGTATTCAATGCCTGAATTGACTAGTAAATTAAGATGGACTTCAGTTCCAGGCTCGTTCCCCATCAAAATGAACACATCCATTATGTCAGTCTTCGTTATTAAAATCACCCTCCCCCTTCATTTCCTTCACCTCTCCCCTCCATTTCCTTCACCTCTCCCCTCCATTTCCTTCACCTCTCCCCTCCATTTCCTTCACCTCTCCCCTCCATTTCCTTCACCTCTCCCCTCCCTTTCCTTCACCTCTCCCCTCCCTTTCCTTCACCTCTCCCCTCCATTTCCTTCACCTCTCCCCTCCATTTCCTTCACCTCTCCCCTCCCTTTCCTTCACCTCTCCCCTCCCTTTCCTTCACCTCTCCCCTCCATTTCCTTCACCTCTCCCCTCCATTTCCTTCACCTCTCCCCTCCCTTTCCTTCACCTCTCCCCTCCCTTTCCTTCACCTCTCCCCTCCCCTTCCTTCACCTCTCCCCGCCCTTTCCTTCACCTCTCCCCTCCATTTCCTTCACCTCTCCCCTCCCCTTCCTTTACCTCTCCCCTCCCCTTCATTCACCTCTCCCCTCCCCTTCATTCACCTCTCCCCTCCCCTTCATTCACCTCTCCCCTCCCCTTCCTTCACTTCTCCCCTACTCTTCCTTCACCTCTCCCCTCCTCTTCATTCACCTCTCCCCTTCTCTTCCTTCACCTCTCCCCTTCTCTTCCTTCACCTCTCCCCTCCTCTTCCTTCATCTCTCCCCTCCCCTTCCTTCACCTCTCCCCGCCCTTTCCTTCACCTCTCCCCTCCATTTCCTTCACCTCTCCCCTCCCCTTCCTTTACCTCTCCCCTCCCCTTCATTCACCTCTCCCCTCCCCTTCATTCACCTCTCCCCTCCCCTTCATTCACCTCTCCCCTCCCCTTCCTTCACTTCTCCCCTACTCTTCCTTCACCTCTCCCCTCCTCTTCATTCACCTCTCCCCTTCTCTTCCTTCACCTCTCCCCTTCATTTCCTTCACCTCTCCCCTCCATTTCCTTCACCTCTCCCCTCCATTTCCTTCACCTCTCCCCTCCCTTTCCTTCACCTCTCCCCTCCCCTTCCTTCACCTCTCCCCTCCCCTTCCTTCACCTCTCCCCGCCCTTTCCTTCACCTCTCCCCTCCATTTCCTTCACCTCTCCCCTCCCCTTCCTTTACCTCTCCCCTCCCCTTCATTCACCTCTCCCCTCCCCTTCATTCACCTCTCCCCTCCCCTTCATTCACCTCTCCCCTCCCCTTCCTTCACTTCTCCCCTACTCTTCCTTCACCTCTCCCCTCCTCTTCATTCACCTCTCCCCTTCTCTTCCTTCACCTCTCCCCTTCTCTTCCTTCACCTCTCCCCTCCTCTTCCTTCATCTCTCCCCTCCCCTTCCTTCACCTCTCCCCTCCCCTTCCTTCACCTCTCCCCTCCCCTTCCTTCACCTCTCCCCTCCCCTTCCTTCACCTCTCCCCTCCCCTTCCTTCACCTCTCCCCTCCCCTTCATTCACCTCTCCCCTCCTCTTCCTTCACCTCTCCTCTCCCCTCCCCTTCCTTCACCTCTCCCCTCCCCTTCATTCACCTCTCCCCTCCCATTCCTTCACCTCTCCCCTCCTCTTCCTTCACCTCTCCCCTCCCCTTCCTTCACCTCTCCCCTCCCCTTCCTTCACCTCTCCCCTCCCCTTCCTTCACCTCTCCCCTCCCCTTCCTTCACCTCACCCCTCCCCTTCATTCACCTCTCCCCTCCTCTTCCTTCACCTCTCCTCTCCCCTCCCCTTCCTTCACCTCTCCCCTCCCCTTCATTCACCTCTCCCCTCCCATTCCTTCACCTCTCCCCTCCTCTTCATTCACCTCTCCCCTCCCCTTCTCTTCCTTCACCTCTCCCCTCCCCTTCCTTCACCTCTCCCCTCCCCTTCCTTCACCTCTCCCCTCCCCTGCCTTCACCTCTCCCCTCCCCTTCATTCACCTCTCCCCTCCTCTTCCTTCACCTCTCCCCTCCCCTTCCTTCACCTCTCCCCTCCCCTTCATTCACCTCTCCCCTCCCATTCCTTCACCTCTCCCCTCCTCTTCATTCACCTCTCCCCTCCTCTTCCTTCACCTCTCCCCTCCCCTTCCTTCACCTCTCCCCTCCCCTTCAATCACCTCTCCCCTCCCCTTCATTCACCTGTCCCCTCCCATTCCTTCACCTCTCCCCTCCCCTTCAATCACCTCTCCCCTCCCCTTCAATCACCTCTCCCCTCCCCTTCATTCACCTCTCCCCTCCCATTCCTTCACCTCTCCCCTCCCATTCTTTCACCTCTCCCCTCCCCTTCATTCACCTCTCCCCTCCCATTCCTTCACCTCTCCCCTCCCCTTCATTCACCTCTCCCCTCCCATTCCTTCACCTCTCCCCTGCAATGCAACCTATTTCTGTTATGGTGCTTCCCTAGACAGCCACTGCCTCTCACACCAGACACACACTCAACATGTCCATGCGTGCTATCAGACTGATGGTTGGGTGTGAGAGTGTGTGTCTGGAGATCCAAAAGTAGGGGGTCTGCAGATCTTGGGGGCTTCAGGCCAGATTAAAATTGTATGCTGTTTCTTTTTACCAGCAGGCGGAAGGGATTCGATTTTCTTGAGATGTCTTTTTCTTCTTTTTTTTCTTTTGACGACAGAGTTGAAATAATTCAGGGATCTCATGAATGATAAATGAAGATGTGTTGTAGCGTTCCTTTGTTGAAATTAAAAAAGCTTTTCCACTGTAGCCAAGCGTGCAGTCACGCATAGTCGATCCCTGTGGACAGCACGCAGTCCATGAAATTGTAATTACTAGCTCCGTCAATGCTCCATTGGTCTGTTGATGAAGTGAATCACACACACACACACTCATACACACACACACACGCATGCATACACACACACACATACACACACACATACTGTATACACACCAGCTGTGTGGAGTCTGACTCGAGTCACAAATTTGATTTCTTGAGACTCGACTTGATAGAAAATCAAACAACTTGAGACTTGACTTGGACTTGGACTGTACAACCATTAAGATTCATTGTCAGATTCAACAGAAGATCTCTTTGTTTCTTGGGACCTAGAACAAGCATCTCTGTTTTGTCCAAGTTTAAAAGTAGAATGTTTGCAGCCATCCACTTCCTTATGTCTGAAACACATGCTTCTCGAGAGGGCAATTTTGGGGCTTCACCATGTTTCAATGAAATGTACAGCTGTGTGTCATCCGCATAGCAGTGAAAGCTAACATTATGTTTTCGAATGACATCCCCAAGAGGTAAAATATATAGTGAAAACAATAGTGGTCCTAAAACGGAACCTTGAGGAACACCGAAATTTACAGTTGATTTGTCAGAGGACAAACCATTCACAGAGACAAACTGATATCTTTCCGACAGATAAGATCTAAACCAGGCCAGAACTTGTCCGTGTAGACCAATTTCGGTTTCCAATCTCTCCAAAAGAATGTGGTGATCGATGGTATCAAAAGCAGCACTAAGGTCTAGGAGCACGAGGACAGATGCAGAGCCTCGGTCTGATGCCATTAAAAGGTAATTTACTACCTTCACAAGTGCAGTCTCAGTGCTATGATGGGTTCTAAAACCAGACTGAAGCATTTCATATACATTGTTTGTCTTCAGGAAGGCAGTGAGTTGCTGCACAACAGCCTTTTCTAAAATTTTTGAGAGGAATGGAAGATTCGATATAGGCCGATAGTTTTTTATATTTTCTGGGTCAAGGTTTGGCTTTTTCAAGAGAGGCTTTATTACTGCCACTTTTAGTGAGTTTGGTACACATCCAGTGGATAGAGAGCCGTTTATTATGTTCAACATAGGAGGGACAAGCACAGGGAGCAGCTCTTTCAGTAGTGTAGTTGGAATAGGGTCCAGTATGCAGCTTGAAGGTTTAGAGGCCATGATTATTTTCATCATTGTGTCAAGAGATATAGTACTAAAACACTTGAGCGTCTCCCTTGATCCTAGGTCCTGGCAGAGTTGTGCAGACTCAGTACAACTGAGCTTTGAAGGAATACGCAGATTTAAAGAGGAGTCCGTAATTTGCTTTCTAATAATCATGATCTTTTCCTCAAAGAAGTTCATGAATTTATCACTGCTAAAGTGAAAGCCATCCTCTCTTGGGGAATGCTGCTTTTTAGTTAGCTTTGCGACAGTATCAAAAAGGAATTTCGGATTGTTCTTATTTTCCTCAATTAAGTTAGAAAAATAGGATGATCGAGCAGCAGTGAGGGCTCTTCGGTACTGCACGGTACTGTCTTTCCAAGCTAGTCGGAAGACTTCCAGTTTGGTGTGGCGCCATTTCCGTTCCAATTTTCTGGAAGCTTGCTTCAGAGCTCGGGTATTTTCTGTGTACCAGGGAGCTAGTTTCTTATGAGAAATGTTTTTAGTTTTTAGGGGTGCAAATGCATCTATGGTATTGCGCAAGGTTAAATTGAGTTCCTCAGTTAGCTGGTTAACTGATTTTTGTCCTCTGGCGTCCATGGGTAGACAGAGGGAATCTGGAAGGACATCAAGGAATCTTTGTGTTGTCTGTGAATTTATAGCACAACTTTTGATGTTCCTTGGTTGGGGTCTGAGCAGATTATTTGTTGCAATTGCAAACGTAATAAAATGGTGGTCCGATAGTCCAGGATTATGAGGAAAAACTTTAAGATCACAACATTTATTCCATGGGACAAAACTAGGTCCAGAGTATGACTGTGACAGTGAGTGGGTCCAGAGACATGTCTGTACTGCTGTCTTGGCCTACCTGCACTCACCTGTGCTGTCTAGACTGCCTCATTAATTACGTTTGTTGTGATGTTCTCTTGCGTAATTCAACAAGTGTGTCAATAGCAGGATACCCTGGGATTAAAAATCAACATGCTTAGCTCTAGATTACACCTATCTCAACATACTTTACATTGTTTGTGAGATTAGGCATAATATCACTAATATCACTAATCCGAGTTTTCATTTTCGGAAGTTGCTTTCATTTCAACTATTCTATTTTGTAAAATTTCAACTGTTTTAAATTATAACTTTTTTTTAAAAATCACAAAAATGAACACCCATCAAAATAAAGTTTTGTTTCTTCTCTTTCTTGTGATGTGGAGATGGTGTGTTAAATCCCAGGCAAAGCTTTCTTATTGATTCCACAGAAAGCGAAGGTATCCCATTGAGCCCATTTCAGCCATTACCGGGATGTGTTTGACAGGTCATTACAAACATTTCCCTGGTCGTAACGTTAGCGGGAAAAAATGACAGGCACAAGCAAGAGTATGAAAGGGTTGCAGGTGTAAAATGAAAGCAATCAATCCAGCGAGATTTACAGTAAGTGACCAGTGGATTTCGCAGCCCCCAAACACAGGAAATAGATGGCTGAAAAAGATAGACACAATAGACACGCACGCACACACATACATACATACACACATCACGCACAAAAACACCATCCCTCTTTCCCTCTCTCTCTCACACACGCTCTGTGCCATGAGGATTCCCATATGGTCATGAGGCATCTCTAACCCAGTTTGTGCTGTGTAACATGGATTCTCTGTGTACCCTGATTCTCTGTGTACCCTGAGAATAGCTGTCTGCTCCAGCCTGCTGTTTCACCTGCACCTTCTACTCTCCTCATTTATCGCTTTCTCTTCCCCTCCACCTCTACCCGTGCCTCTCCTCCCTCTCTCCACCTCTACACCCTTTACTCTCCTCCCCTCCACCTCTACCCACACCTCTCTTCACTCTCTCCACCCCAACACTTGTTTATCTTCTCCCCTTCATCTCCACCCCAACACTATCTTCCCCTCTTTTTAAGCTATGTCTCCTCCTTCCTCTCCCCCTCTCAGGCCCTCCTCTTCTCCCTCTACCCATCTCCTCCTCTCCCTCTCTCTCCTCTTCACTGTAGCAACAGTATTATCCCTGACAGCCTGTAGCCCCTCCAGACTCACTCCCACCTCTAGTGCAGATGGATCCTGTACTCTGTTTGCCTGCACAACTCCTGCTTCACACACACACACACACACACACACACACACACACACACACACACACACACACAAGCACGCATGCACACACACACACACACACACACACCACACACACACACACACACACACACACACACACACACACACACACACACACACAGACACACACACACACACACACACACTTACTCACTCACACACACACACTTGCATACACATTTACTTCACAAACCAAATCTGATATTTCTTCATTTTAGTTGGTTATTTTTTATGTTATTTTGGGGGGGGGGGGGGGGGTTATTTGTGTATTCATATTGTACTGTTAGAAATGTACAACACTGCTGGAGCTAGAAACATGACCATTTCACTACACCTGCTTTAACATTCGCTAATCTGTGTACGCCACAAATACTTCTAGATTTATTTTGATTTGATTTTAATATTTTATGTTACCATCTCTGAGCCATGCAAAACTAAGTATGGGTTTCTGTCAGGGGAAGAGGGAATAGGGGACAACAGGCCATATCCACACTCTCCCAGAGTACCAGATAAAATTGGATTAGATTACATTTAAGAAAATTCTTCTGTTTGTAAAAATGTATCATTCAATTAGACAATTCAAATGTTTCTTACCTTGGCTTCCAAAAGCACAGATTAACCTCTGATTTACCTCTAGTGAACTGAATGGGATTCAGGATGTTTTGGTGATGAAACATTTTCATTTAATTAAGCAAAAATATGTTAAAGTGATACAAAACTACTTGCTTGAAAAGGGAAAGTCACTGGAATCAGTTTTTGACTCCTGATTGGTTGGAAGGGGCTGGTAGTAGGACATTGAGGGGATTCGATTATCTGGCCTCGGTGGGAGGAGTTTGCACTGGGTGAAAAGTGATTGCATTCATTTTGTAACTGGGCTGCCTCCCTGGGCTGCCTCCCTGGGCTGCCTCCCTGGTCTGCCTCCCTGGGCTGCCTCCCTGGGCTGCCTCCCTGGGCTGCCTCCCTGGGCTGCTTCCCTTGGCTGCTTCCCTGGGCTGCCTCCCTGGGCTGCCTACCTGGGCTGCCTCCCTGGGCAGCCTCCCTGGGCTGCTTCCCTGGGCTGCCTCCCTGGGCTGCCTCCCTGGGTTGCCTCCCTGGGCTGCCTCCCTGGGCTGCTTCCCTGGACTGCCTCCCTGGGCTGCCTCCCTGGGCTGCTTCCCTGGGCTGCCTCCCTGGGCTGCCTCCCTGGGCTGCTTCCGTGGGCTGCCTCCCTGGGCTGCCTCCCTGGGCTGCCTCCCTGGGCTGCTTCCCTGGGCTGCCACCCTGGGCTGCCTCCCTGGGCTGCCTCCCTGTTCCCTATTCCAAGCCCAAGGCAAAATCTGCTCAAAACAAAGTGACGTAGCCTAGGCTAGATTAAGCACGTGGAGTAATGACTAGAATTCTGCTTGAAAATATGAACATATATTTTATGTAAAAGGGATGTTATGTGTTTGTGGACGATGCACCATCCTACCTTGTTGATTACATGACCTAACAGCACAGATTACTATTCCATTTGAGATGGGTGCACCTCCCTCATCTATTTTGCCAGTTTACTCCACGGGCTATAGACCGGTGCACCATGTCTCAGGTTAATAGAACTCCCTCATTGGGTGATGGGGGATTCTGATTGGCTGTGTGTGTTCACAGGCGGGGACGTGTGCATAACGGGTCATGACAGTGGACCAGTGTTTGAAGAGCAGCCTAGCAGTGTGGTCTACCCAGAGGGACTCAGTGAGGGCAAAGTCACTCTCAACTGCCAGGCTAGAGCCAGTCCTGCTGCTACGTACAGGTAAGCACTCACACAGACATACAGACAGAAAACAAATCAAATCAAATGGTCACATATGAGAGAGAAGGGTACAGCCAGAGTATGCATCGGACAGGTCTGTCATCTAACCCCTCCCTGTCCGGTAGCTGGCGTGTCAATGGTACAGACGTCCCTGTAGGTGACCCCCGGTACACACTGGTAGCCGGTAACCTGGTGATCAGCAGTCCCCAGTTCGGCCATGATGGAGGCTCCTACCAGTGTCTGGCCATCAACCGCTGTGGCACCATACTCAGCCGGGCCGCCAACCTCAAATTCGGTTGTGAGTACATTGATTTATTTATTCAGGTATTATTTTCCATTCTCTCAGTGTTTATGGGGACAATGCATATTCATCAACATTTACTGGATCCCAGTTGTTGTTCATCAAACCTTATTTGGATCTCATCTCATTCCATTGATTGGTTTACATAGTGAAAAGAATACATTTCTGAGTGAGAAGTACATTTTTGTCTTGACTGAGTGGATTTCTTAGATTTTTTCTTATTCTTGTGACCCTTCTGTCCTCCTTTTCCAGACCTCCATGACTTCCCTGGGGAAGGGAGGAGCCCACAGACGGCTTACGAGGGAGCAGGTGCCTTCCTAGCCTGCCAGCCCCCCGCCCACTACCCAGGTGCACACACACACACACACACACACACACACACACACACACACACACACACACACATGCACACACACATGCACACACACATGCACACTCACACACATGCGAGTCTCACTCTCCTCTCCTCTCTCTCATCTCTCATTAGCTCTTTCCTACCGCTGGTTCGTTAGCGAGTTTCCTAGCTTCATGAAGCCTGACGGGGGTCGGTGGTTCGTTTCCCAGGTAACGGGCAACTTGTACCTGGCCAAGGCGGAGCCTAACGATACAGCAAGTTACTTCTGCTTCACCACCATCAACATGGACATTAGCACCAAGAGTACCTTCAGCAAGGCTAACCAGCTCACCGTGCAGCCAGATGGTACTGGACTCTGTGTGTGTGTGTTTGTGCATGTAGCTGAGTGAGAAAAAGGCCTATTCAAGACTCTGTTACTCTTACACAGTAATTGTACAGCTTTGAAAAGTTTTGACATTTCAATTGACAATTTCAGGACAGTGAAATAAAGTGGAAGGATAAAGTGTGTTTCTCCTGTAAGAGGGAAGATTTGAACCACATCAGCCATTTTCTCTGTTGTTGACATATCCTCTCTATTCACCACAGCCAACGCCAGGAAGTCAGCTCCTGCTATCACAGTGGGTTTCCCAGCAGAGACGTACGCCCTGACAGGACACACCACCCAGCTGGAATGCTTCGCCTACGGAAAGTAAGTCCCTGATCCATTTTCTTGTCCCATGTTCGGATATCTCTGATTTGTTGTATTTCTTTTGTTTTCACACACTCTCTCCCTACATGTCCCTTCCTGCCTCTCCCTCCTTCTCCTCCTCTCTCCACCATTTCCCCTCTCTCTCTCTCCCCCCCCTCCCCCTCCTCCTCCCCAACTCCAACCCTCTTGCACTCTTAATCCTCCTCTCCTACTCCTCCCCTCCCCAGTCCTGTCCCAAAACTTCGTTGGAGGAAGGTGGATGGTCTGTTGCCGTCTAAGGCCGGGGCTAGTGCAGAGGGACCCATCCTCACACTGCCTGATATGACTTTCCATGAAGAGGGGGTGTATGAGTGTGAGGCCTACAACTCTGAGGGCCGCGACACACAACAAGGACGCATCACCGTGCAAGGTAGGGTAGAGACACAACCCCCCCCCCCCCCCACACACACACACACAATATGACCATCAAAACCATGCGTGTTGACCTGCACTTTATTGTCCCTGTGTTTATCTGGTCCCTTCTAGCACAGCCAGAGTGGCTGCAAGTTATGAGTGACTCTGAGGTGGAGATCAGCTCTGAGCTGCACTGGACTTGTGTTGCAGCAGGCAAACCAAGACCCTCCATACGCTGGCTACGCAATGGACAGCCCCTCAGCACACAGGTTTACACACACACACACACACACACACACACACACATACATACATACATACATACAATCCTCTATCTCCCATCATCTCTCCCTTCCTTTATCTCTCAATACATCCCTCTCTCTCTCTCCCATCATCTCTCCCTTCCTTTATCTCTCAATCCATCCCTCTCTCTATCTCTCCCATCATCTCTCCCTACCTTTATCTCTCAATCCATCCCTCTCTCTATCTCTCCCACTATCTCTCCCTCCCTTTATCTCTCAATCCATCCCTTTCTCTCTCTCAGGACCGGGTGGAGGTCAATGGGGGTCGTCTGAAGGTCATCAACCTGGCCCTGGAGGATTCTGGGATGTATCAGTGTGTGGCTGAGAACAAACACGGCACCATTTACTCCAACGCTGAGCTGAGGGTGCAAGGTGAGAGGTCAGGGTTCAAGGGTTAAAATCAAACCCTGTAAACACTGCAGTCCAAGAGAACTGGAACTCAGTTGTAACTTCTCTCCCCCATGTTGTGGTCTCCAGTCCAAGTTCCAGACTTCCGCTCCAACCCGGTGAGGAGGCTTGTCCCAGCAGCCCGAGGGGGGCAGGTGATGATGGAGTGTCGGCCACGAGCCGCCCCCAAACCCACCCTGTTCTGGAGCCGCGGTACTGAGCTCCTTACCAACAGCAGCAGGTAAACACACACACTAACTCACACACACACACTCATGCGGAAGACACATTTCAGTTGAATACATTCAGTTGGACAACAGACTAGGTATCCCTCTTTTCCTTTCCCCTTTCACACACTCACGCACACACACACTTAGGTGCACACACACACACACACACACACACACACACACACCTCAACCCTGAGGCTTGATTGAGAAACCAAAATGTGCAATAGGTATATAGTAGAAGGTAAGATCAAAAGAGCATTCCCCTGTTATGTGTGTATCAAAGGAACCTATTTCTTCGGATTTCATCACATTTTGGTGCTTTGTTAGGTCTGTGTGTCTAGATGAAAAACATAATTAATTAACCTGTGTGTCTATGCGCATGTGTGTACGTGTATGAATGTTCACTTGATACATCTCCAGAGGGAAGTAAACATAAAAGGTCGAAGTTAAGGTCAAATGGAGATTAGAAGAGAAACGTGATCTGAAGGAGAGTCTGTCATGTTTTAGATTTGATTTCGTCCTTAACTCCCGTCTAGCAACAAACTGCAAACACTTAAAAGGCCCAAACATTTAAAAAGCCCAAAAAGATAATGAAGGTAACTTGAGCTTCCTGCTTCTTCTTCCAGGGTGACAGTGACTCCAGACGGGATGCTGCGGATCCACAACATCAGCAGGGCCGATGAGGGGAAGTATACCTGCTTTGCTGAGAACTACCTGGGCAAGGCCAACAGCACTGGACACCTCTCTGTTAGAGGTACACACACACACACACGCGCGCACACACACACTGAATCTGTCAGAGGTAACTGAACTCCCTCACTATCCTCCCCTCCTACTCTCCCCTTTGTCCTTTCCCTCCTTCCCTCCAGATGCTACTAAGATCACCTTGGCTCCCTCTAACGCTGACATCAACCAGGGGGAGAACGTCACGCTGCAGTGTCACGCTTCACATGACCCCACCATGGACCTCACCTTCACCTGGGCTCTCAACGGAGCTCTGCTGGACCTGGAGGACCCCGGCGGACCGTACCATCGCGTAGAGGGGGTGAGTTAGTCAGGCCACAGCAGAGCAAACCATTGCAGGAATGGGGGTGCGTCCACGGGTTCTTTTGGGGTTATTTTGAATCAAAGAGTTAGAAATTTAATGAAACTGCTTAACTGATTTTGGAATCAAACAGCTTGAAATTAATATGATTCCCAGTGTGATTAATGGAAATAAGAACCATTCAGCAGGGTTTATTTAAACAACAAACATTTTATTAGAGACAGCTATTATACGCTTAATTGAATCACTTAAGATCTATGCTGCAGACCATATCAAGGAGACCATCCGTGTAATGTGTCTCCCTCCCTACCGTTCACGTCTTGCTGACCTAACACTTCTAGGTTGATGATGTGACTCTGGGTGTACTGGGGATTAGAGTTTAGAATGTTGACCCAAACAAGTTTCGGTCAGCACCAATATTTCACTGTCACTGGAGTCATCTTTATAATGGTATATACTTTTAAATCCGAGTGTTGGATATAATTGAATTGAATTTTAATTAAAGTTACCTTCAATACTGCTGTGAAATGGTGATGATATGAATACTGAATATCTGGCTTGTTTCTCTGTAGCAGACAGACCATGTCTCCAATTACTAAACAAGTTCTTTCTCTCTTTCTCTCTCCACTATCACTTGTTCTCTCTTTCCTCTCTCTCGGTCTCTCTCTCGGTCTCTCTCTCTATATATATATATCTGCCTCCCTTTCTCTCTGTCTTTCTCTCGCCCTCTTTCTCTTTAATCTCTCTCGCACTCTCTCTTTAATCTCTCTTTCATCTCTGCCCCCTTTCTATTTAATCTCTTTAATCTCTTGCCCCGTTCTCTTTAATCTCTCCCACTCTTTCTTTAATTTCTCTCATGCCCTCTTTCTCTTTAATCTCCTTCATCTCTTTCATCTCTTGCCCTCTTTCTCTTTCATCTCATCTCTTGCCCTCTTTCATCTCTTTAATCTCTAATCTCTCGCCTTCTTTCTTTTTAATCTCTCACTCTCATTCTCTCTCTCCACCCTCCCATTCTCTCTCCCTCTCCACCCATCTATCTCTCTCTAACAGAAGGAGACCGTAGGTGACCTGTTGATAGTGAGTGGTCATCTGAGTCAGGCAGGAACATACAGCTGTACAGCTCAGACTGTGGTGGACAGCGCCTCAGCCTCCGCTAAACTGGTGGTCAGAGGTAAGACCCCGATCATATCACAACAACTCACCTGACCTTTTCTATGATGGTCATCCTTATAAAATGTTTGTTTTACAGCATTGCAGAACTTAATTGTAACATTTTATGAGGATTTTTGAGTTAATTACTTACATAATCATCCTTATCCCCAGGCCACAATGAGCTACGTCCACTACTTTCTGGGTGAGAATTTGTACTTGCATGTACATGAAGGAGGTTAGATAAAAGTCCTGACTAGGCATTCTCCAACTGTCTCTCCTCAGGTCCCCCGGGACCTCCAGGTGGTTTGGTGGTGAAGAACGTTGCCTCGACGTCGGTGGAGTTGCGTTGGAGTCGTGGCTATGACAACCACAGCCCCATCGGAAAGTATGTTATCATGGGTCACTCTCCACTGTCTCCTGGTTGGAAGAGGATGAGGACAGGTAAGAGGACCACCACTGTCTATGTGTGTGCTTATCTGTGTACCTGTGTGTTTTTGTGTCAATCAATTAGTCCCTGACTTCTCCTTCTTTCCTTCCTCCGCATTCTCCTCCTCTCTTCTCCCACAGACCCATCTAACATTGAAGGCAATGCTGAGTCGATTCGTGTGGTTGGCCTGTTGCCATGGATGGACTATGAGTTCCAGGTCATTGCCAGTAACATCCTGGGTAGTGGAGAGCCTAGTATGTCCTCTCACACTATACGCACCCAGCAAGCAGCTCCCACAGTGGCCCCTAGTGGACTAGGTGGAGGAGGAGGAGACCGCAACGAACTCATCATCACCTGGACGGTCAGTGTGTGCGTGTGTGTGTGTGTGTGTGTGGGTGGGGGGGGGGGGGGTGTTAGAGAGAGAGTTTTGTCATTGTGAAAATGTACATAAAGTTTTGTTTGAATCTGATCCCAGCCCATGGCCAGAGAGTACCAGAACGGAGATGGCTTCGGCTACATCCTGGCATTCCGGAAGCAGAACTCTCCAACGTGGGTGGTGGAGCGTGTTTCCAACGTGGAGTCGTCTCGCTACGTTTATTCCAACCAGAGCCTGTCTCCCTACTGCCTCTTTGAGGTGAAGATCAAAGCCTACAACCGTAAAGGAGAGGGTCCCTTCAGCCAGATCGCTGTGGTGCACTCTGCAGAAGAGGGTGAGCAACCCAAACTCTAACCCTAACCTCAACCCTAGCCTTAACCCTTCAGTCAGATCACCCTGGTGCACTCTGCAGAGGAGGCTGAGTCAGAACAGGTCTGGGGCATGCAGGAAGGATTAGGAGCATTATGCTTGTTTGCCACAAGAGGGCGAACAAAAACACAAAAAGGCAGATGTTTACCAACCACATTATGTAAATTAATTGTGTTTATTGTACTTATGTGTGTTAGATATGATCCGACTCCCCAACCCTTATTTTACCCATGACCCTCCATGCAGAGCCCACGGTGGCGCCCTTGAGGATCAATGCCACGGCTCTGACAGCATTCGAGATGCAGGTGTCGTGGGACCCCATCCAACATCTCAGCACCAACGGTATCCTCCAAGGATATGAGGTCAGGACCTGCACAACACCAGCATATAACATATGTGACAAGCTATTATATGAGCCCTGGTCAAAAGTAGTGCACTATGAATGGAATAGGGTGCCATTTGGGACCCATCTCTGGACTTTTGCTCAAAACCAGTCAGTCCCAGTCAGTACCATCTATGGTGCCATCAGTCCCCTGACGCCAGTGAGAGACCGTCCTGGAGTTGACCTCACCTCATCTTATCTTCTCACACCAATAAAGATGGTACTAATGTATTAGATGGCCTGTGTGTGGTTGGGATCAGCATGTTCAGTCTGTCGACAGGCAGATTAGGTCTGATGGTTGGTTATCACGATGGCCCTGTGGGGAAACAATGGCAGAATCATTAATATTATCATGGTTCAACAGGTGTCACACTTTCATATTTTTTTATTGTACATATTTGAAAGGAAACAGAGTTTAAGTGAGTAAAAAATACAGAATACACAGTGCCTTCAGGTGAATCAAAAAACAGCAAAGGGCTTAGATACAAGGCTCACCAGAAAATATGCTCAAATTTATAGAACCACAGTATATTGTGAGGAAGAGTACAGGTATCTAACATTCCTAATGATTTGACAAAATGTGTTTTTTTTCAGTAGAAGAAACAATTCCAGTATTAGGCATCTCATTCCTTTAAGAGATGTACCCACGGTCACGTAACTAATTGTTTGACAATGCTGTGTATGTTTACAGATCCGGTACTGGCGTCAGCATGAGCGGGAGGCATCTGCAGACCGTGTGCGTACAGCTGGGCTTGAGACCACGGCTCGTGTGGTGGGATTGAGACCCAGCACCCGGTACCATGTTACCGTAATGGCCTACAACAGCGCTGGCACAGGACCAGCCTCACCCAGAACCACTGTCACTACCAGGAGACCACGTATGTACAGTGCCTTGCGAAAGTATTCGGCCCCCTTGAACTTTGCGACCTTTTGCCACATTTCAGGCTTCAAACATAAAGATATAAAACTGTATTTTTTTGTGAAGAATCAACAACAAGTGGGACACAATCATGAAGTGGAACGACATTTATTGGATATTTCAAACTTTTTTAACAAATCAAAAACTGAAAAATTGGGCGTGCAAAATTATTCAGCCCCCTTAAGTTAATACTTTGTAGCGCCACCTTTTGCTGCGATTACAGCTGTAAGTCGCTTGGGGTATGTCTCTATCAGTTTTGCACATCGAGAGACTGACATTTTTTCCCATTCCTCCTTGCAAAACAGCTCGAGCTCAGTGAGGTTGGATGGAGAGCATTTGTGAACAGCAGTTTTCAGTTCTTTCCACAGATTCTCGATTGGATTCAGGTCTGGACTTTGACTTGGCCATTCTAACACCTGGATATGTTTATTTTTGAACCATTCCATTGTAGATTTTGCTTTATGTTTTGGATCATTGTCTTGTTGGAAGACAAATCTCCGTCCCAGTCTCAGGTCTTTTGCAGACTCCATCAGGTTTTCTTCCAGAATGGTCCTGTATTTGGCTCCATCCATCTTCCCATTTTAACCATCTTCCCTGTCCCTGCTGAAGAAAAGCAGGCCCAAACCATGATGCTGCCACCACCATGTTTGACAGTGGGGATGGTGTGTTCAGCTGTGTTGCTTTTACGCCAAACATAACGTTTTGCATTGTTGCCAAAAAGTTCAATTTTGGTTTCATCTGACCAGAGCACCTTCTTCCACATGTTTGGTGTGTCTCCCAGGTGGCTTGTGGCAAACTTTAAACAACACTTTTTATGGATATCTTTAAGAAATGGCTTTCTTCTTGCCCCTCTTCCATAAAGGCCAGATTTGTGCAATATACGACTGATTGTTGTCCTATGGACAGAGTCTCCCACCTCAGCTGTAGATCTCTGCAGTTCATCCAGAGTGATCATGGGCCTCTTGGCTGCATCTCTGATCAGTCTCCTCCTTGTATGAGCTGAAAGTTTAGAGGGACGGCCAGGTCTTGGTAGAATTGCAGTGGTCTGATACTCCTTCCATTTCAATATTATCGCTTGCACAGTTCTCCTTGGGATGTTTAAAGCTTGGGAAATCTTTTTGTATCCAAATCCGGCTTTAAACTTCTTCACAACAATATCTCGGACCTGCCTGGTGTGTTCCTTGTTCTTCATGATGCTCTCTGCGCTTTTGACGGACCTCTGAGACTATCACAGTGCAGGTGCATTTATACGGAGACTTGATTACACACAGGTGGATTGTATTTATCATCATTAGTCATTTAGGTCAACATTGGATCATTCAGAGATCCTCACTGAACTTCTGGAGAGAGTTTGCTGCACTGAAAGTAAAGGGGCTGAATAATTTTGCACGCCCAATTTTTCAGTTTTTGATTTGTTAAAAAAGTTTGAAATATCCAATAAATGTCATTCCACTTCATGATTGTGTCCCACTTGTTGTTGATTCTTCACAAAAAAATACAGTTTTATATCTTTATGTTTGAAGCCTGAAATGTGGCAAAAGGTTGCAAAGTTCAAGGGGGCCGAATACTTTCGCAAGGCACTGTAGGATACCTAACATGTGTACACACACACACACACACACACACACACACACAGTGTTGCCAGCATCAAGACACCATTCCGTATATATGACATAACATCCCAGGGGGTCAAACACAATGGGGCCATATTTGCAAACATTATAAAAAGTTTAAGTTCAAGGTTAAGTTTAACCTCTCTGGGATATGTGGGATGCGTCCCACCTGGCCAAAAGCCAGGGAAAATGCAGAGCGCCAAATTCAAATAAATTACTATAAAAACAAACTATCATTAAATCACACATGTAAGATAGCAAATTAAAGAAACACTTGTTGTGAATCCAGCCAACAGGTCAGATTTCAAAAAGGCTTTTCGGCAAAAGCAAACTGTCTGAGGATAGGACCTCCGTAAACAAAGAGAGAAAACATATTTCAACCCTGCAGGCGCGACACAAAACCCTGAAATAAAAATATAAATCATGCCTTACCTTCGCCGAGTTTCTTTTGTTGGCACTCCAATATGTCCCATAAACATCCCAAATCGTCCTTTTGTTTGATTAATTACGTAGATATATATACAAAATGTCAATTTATTTGGTGCGTTTGTTCCAGATAAACACTGGCTCCAACCTGCGCAACGTGACTAAAAAATATCTCAAAAGTTACCTGTAAACTTTGCCAAAACATTTCAAACTACTTTTGTAATACAACTTTAGGTATTTTTTTACGTACATAATCGATAAAATTGAAAACGGGATGATCTGTGTTCAATACAGGAAGAAAACAAACTGTAGCATGCTTTCTGGTCTCGCGCCTCTATCTAACAGTACACTTCAAGTGACCCTCGTTCAAGATGGCCGTACTTCTTCATTACACAAAGGAATAACCTCAACCATTCTCTAAAGTCTGTTGACATCCAGTGGAAGTGATAGGAACTGCAAGAAGGCCCCTTAGAAATCTGGATTCCCAATCAAAACTCATTGAAAAGAGAGTGACCTCAAATTTAATCTGAATGGTTTGTCCTCAGGGTTTTGTCTGCTAAATAAGTTCTGTTATACTCACAGACATGTTTCAAACAGTTTTAGAAACTTCAGACTGTCCTCTATCCAAATCTACTAATAATACGCATATCTTATATTCTGGGGATGAGTAGCAGGCAGTTGAATTTGGACATGCATTTCATCCAGACGTGAAATTACTGCCCCCTGTCACCAAGAAGTTAAGCATCAGCCAGTTTAAATCGCTGACGTAGTGTCACGTGATAAAACACTACATTGTAGCTGTCCCATCAGATAACCTGGCACACTTTAGCCCTATGCTAACTTTACCAGGTGGCACTGAATATTTCCTGTAACAACTTCGTCATCAGTCTATCAAAGATGTTCAACTTTTTCTCCACAAACCAACGGTATTTCAATGAAATAGGTCAACTTGGCCTCCAGATGGATTTGGTAAACATCCAAAGTCAAGGTTTACTTTTGTTCCACTTGGTCTGTCACAAAGATCAATATGTAGCATGATGCATCCTTGCCAAGGCTACTAGCTACTAAAGTCAGACAAAGTTCTTTGTAAAAAAAAAAGACAAAGAGCCTTGTGGCCTTGTCAAAAAGCTGTCATTTACCACAATTGATATCCCTGCCAGATGGCATACAGCACTAAGGGGTTTAACTTGTCATCTCTGGGGCACAGTAATTGTGGGTTTGAGTCCCTGTGAAGTCAAGCTTTTTTGTTGAGAAAAAAAACTGTTCACTGCTGGTCCTCAAAGCTCAATTCAAATAAGGCTTAAATGACGAAGTGGATGATTCTAACAACGCATACAAAACGTTGTACATGTAAGTGTAGCCTACATCAGAAATTAAAGGACGTTTTTGGTCTAACACTACTGTTATACTATGCTATTATATTCAGTATGCTTGGCCTATGTAGAATACAAATTCATCATTAAGTGGTCTTACAAGACATTGATTCAGCTTTGATATAAACTGTATTAAACATGCACCATTCTGAGGAGTGGTGGAGCATCGCTAATGTTATACGCACTAATGTTATACTCCTGCGTAGTAGCAGTAGTCAATTGGTGATCTTCATTTCCAAGGTTTTGTATGCAATTCCCTGCAACACACTAACACTACAAATGTCATTCTATATTTTAAAGGAAAGAAAATGTATCTCACCTGGGATTCCAACTTGCAGCACACCGTGAAAAGTACCAGGTGCCAGGATCACTACACTGTGATCTAAACATCCAGTTTAAATAAGAAGCTTTTTAGTAACTTCAAAAGCAGATTGTGCCGCTTGACTTTTGTCGCCCACAAGTTTAACATCTTTGATAGGCTGATGAGGAAGTTGTTAAAGGAAATAATTACAGCCACCTGGTGAACTTAGCATAGGGCTGACGTGTGCCATGTTATCTGATGGGACCAGCTGCAATGCAGCATTCTATCGCGTGACAATACACCAACCATTTTTATTGGCTGATGCTTAAACTTGAATTTAAACTTTGTCTGAAGTTCGTAAGTATGGCCCAGTGTTTTGGGGAGGGTGGATATGCACCTGGCTACCAGTATCTACTGGGCTTAAGAGTGTAAAGGGATTCTTGTGGAGGATTTATAGAGTGAGAGGGAATCATGTCTGTGCTGATCTCCTCTCCTTAAGCTACTGATACTGATACCTTAACCCACTGTCAACATTAGGCAAAAATATGCCTATATTAATATATTCTATATGATATCATGCCTTTTGGTTTGCATTTTGGCTACAGTTTGGATCGTCATGTTTCTGTGTCCGTAAAACGTGTGTGAGACCATTGTATTTTCAAGTACATGTATCTAAGTTTAATTCATGTCTTGGTCATGTGACTCCCGGAAGGTGAGGCAGGTCAATAAGTTGGTGTCTCTAGTTGTTTTCCTTCGTTTACCTTTACAGCTCCTAATCGTCCCCCTGGCAACGTGTCCTGGAAGACTGATGGCTCATGGGTAACTGTTAGGTGGGATCATGTCAAGACCCTAGACAATGAATCAGCCGTACTGGGTTACAAGGTGAGTGGTGTCTGTTTGTAGGAGAGGTGTGTGCAGGTAGGTATGTTCTTGTCATATTGCGAATGCACTGTCAAAATATATTAAATCCTGTTAACATGTGTGAAGTGAAAGGGATTATGTGGTCAAAATGAATAAAGTTGTTCTCATAAGCTACTTGTAAAACCTTCTGTAAATAATCAGATATGTAGTGCAATAAAAAGGTCATGTAAAGGAATCAAAGAGCATTTGATAAGGCTCAGCCTGGCAATAGAAAAACATTAAAGATATGACATATCATCGGTAGATAACATGAACCATCCTATTCTGGTTTTATAGTGTGATGCTGTGCAGAGAGAACACAAAAGTAATGAAAACATTATCTTAATAAAACAAATAATAGTCCATCAAGGTGGAAAGGACACATTCAATAACCCAACAAATGTATTTCCTCTGTAGAAATTGTGTGAATAGGTTCCCTCCCTCTGTCTTCTCTCAGGTCCTGTACAAGCACGAGGGCCAGTCTGCTCTGAAGGTTCTGGACAAGGGGAAGACGTCTGTGACCCTGCCACTACCTAAAGACAATGGCTACGTGGTCCTGGAGATACGCTCTTGGGGGGAGGGGGGCGACGGAGCCGCACAAGAGACCATCGTCTCTCGAGACTCAGGTGAGACTTGGACTGACTGTGTGTGTCCCAATAATATATTTTTTCTCATAAAGTGTACACTCGTTCACTACTGCCCCTAAATCTATAAGCATTGGATTGGTGAAAGGATGGGCTATAGATTGTTTCTACCATATTTCTTATACCAGTCATTTCCTTTCATATCAATGAAGGGAAGTGAACAAGTGCACACTAACATCATTTTTGTAACTTTCAAGGATTTTGTGGAATTCTATCAGATTGCATCTAGGGCCTTTTTGGGTAGTTCAGATTATCACAGGTGTCTAATTATCTCTGTCCCTCCGTGTGGCCTTATCACATGTATACTATGTTAAATAATGAAATAATACCATTGGTTTTTCTACTGAGGGTTTCAGCATGAAATAGCCTTTGTCTTTTTTTTACCCACTTTAATTTAATTTACGATGTCAATATGTCTTTGTTGTTTTAGGGCCAAACTGGTGGCAGTTGTGATAAAATACAATTGTTGGAAGATTTGCAGAGTTGCCATTGTTGATTAGATACTTTTTTCATTAATTAGTCTATATTATCTTGACACTTATGGTGTCACGACTTCTACCGAAGGTAACTCCTCTCCCTGTTCGGGCGGCGCTCGGCATCGACGGTTTACTAGCCACCACCGATCCCTTTTTCCTTTTCTGTTTGTTTTGTCTGTGTTCCTTTTTCACACCTGGTTTCATTTGCGTTTATTTCTGTGTGTATATAGGGTAACCTGTTGCCTGCCTTAGTTTGTGCGGGATTAGACTTTTGTGTATTGTGCTCGATTGTATTTAAAGTTTGTTGTTTTCACGGTTACGCACGTGTATTTGAGTGTCGGAACTGTGTTTGTTCCTCCGTGCGTTTGCACGAGTTCTCAGTATCGAGAGCGTAGTTTGTATTAAACACGCTTCTCAGACATCCCTGCTCTCCTGCGCCTGACTCCTACACCTCTCACCTAGACGCACGTAATCACATATGGTCTGTCCACTAGAAACCCATGGACAATATGGACACAGATATTAAAAAAAAAAATCATGTTAATTATGAATAAATGTAAAAGTTATACAAGTATAAATTACCAACGTTGCCATAGATGACCTGTTCTTGACCAACATTCCAGTAACCTTGGTAAATTACCAATAGCTTTGCAACTCTATACACACCACATAGACCCAGAGCTTCTTCAGGCAAGGTTTTGTGCCAAGTTTAAGTCACAACCCCACCTAGGACTACTCTATATAAAATATAAAATAACAAAATCCCATCTCCTGTTCTGCATGAGTCTGCCCCAACAGCTAGTCTAGCCCATGGCTAACAGGATAAGCTAGCTTTCACACAAAGAAGGTTACAAGAGCTTAAGTGGTAATTGGAACCACGCGGCTATACACGGCAGCCCAGTCATAATTAGCTGGGAGGATGAGGTCAAACTGTTCTGTGAAATCCATGTCAAGTCAAGTTTTATTGGTCACATATGTAACAGTATAACTTCCGTCCCTCTCCTCACCCCAACCTGGGCTCGAACCATGGACCCTCTGCACACATCAAGCACAGTCACTCACGAAGCATCGTTACCCATCACGCCACAAAAGCCACGGCCCTTGCAGAGCAAGGGGAACCACTACTTCAAGGTCTCAGAGCAAGTGACGTCACCAATTGAAACGCTATTAGAGTGCACCACCGCTAACTAGCTAGCCATTTCACATCGGTTACACATACACATGGTTAGCAGATGTTAATGCGAGTGTAGCGAAATGCTTGTGCTTCTAGTTCTGACCGTGCAGTAATATCTAACAAGTAATCTAACAATTCCTAACAATTTCACAACTACCTTATACACACAAGTGTAAAGGAATGAATAGGAATATGTACATATAAATATATGGATGAGCGATGGCCGAACGGCATAGGCAAGATGCAGTAGATGAGTACAGTATATTCATATGAGATCAGTAATCTAGGGTATGTAAACATTATATAAAGTGGCATTGTTTAAAGTGACTAGAGATACATTTATTACATCCATTTTTTTATTATTAAAGTGGCTAGAGATGAGTCAGTGTGTTGGCAGCAGCCACCTAATGTTAGTGATGACTGTTTAACAGTCTGATGGCCTTGAGATAGAAGTTGTTTTTCAGTCTCTCGGTCCCAGCTTTGATGCACCTGTTCTGACCTCGCCTTCTGGATGATAGTGGGGTGAACAGGCAGTGGCTCTGGTGGTTGTTGTCCTTGTTGACCTTTTTGGCCTTCCTGTTTCTGATAGCCTATCATTTCTCAAGTGGGAATTGGAATATTGGATCTGGGTAGCTTTCTGGAGTCCCGTTGCTGCCTGTGAGGTTGCTAGGCTGGTGTGGGAAGCTGAGGTTTGTCAGTGAGTGACAGGGTTTAATGAGAGGTAGAGAGGGTTAATGGGGGTTTACCTCACTGGATTCTGTATTAGTGCCTGTCTATCACACACATGCAGGAATGCACACATACTGAACACATATGCGCTCGCGCACACACACACACACACACACACACACACACACACACACACACACACACACACACACACACACACACACACACACACACACACACACACACACACACACACACACACACACACACACACACATTGTTATTTGGAGTATGCTTAAGACTAGCTGTGTTCCAGTCCCAGTCTCTAGAGCCGGGAGGGCTGTGTGAGCCAGTCAGAGAGACAGTGGTTGTTAGTCAGTGTCTGTCAATTAGCTTTTGCTTACTGAGCTCAGTATTAGAACTGTGACTCCTTCAATAAGCAAAGGAGACAAGAAGGCAACTGTTATGATAATACTGTACCAGAGCATGTCCCCAATTTTCTCTCTCTCTCGCTTTCTATCTCGCTCTCTTTCTCTTTCTCAAACAGGAACTGGAATGATGGTGCAGAACCAGGCGGGATCCCCATGGTCCAATCATGCTCCTCTCCTGCTCACCGCCACACTCTCCATCACTCTCATTGGCTTACTGGACCTGTGATCTACAACAATCCCTGGACATTATGTTTCATGATCTAAGCCGATTGGTCAAATTCACCTATCTGGAGTTTTGTTGGGGTGGGGTTAAGGGATGAATTTGAATAGGTGGGGAGGGATGTGTGGGGTAATATTTTGAAGCAAGGGGGATGGTGGGAGTTGTCAAAATGACTAATGGTTACTTTATTCTTTTTATAAGAAAATCAAAGAGGGTAATTTTTTTATGTGTGTGTCTATGGGGTTTCAAGTGGGTCAGACTACCTGATTGTCAGTTACATTGGTGTCGTTAGAACCATGCCTTATGGGGATAAGAGAGGCCTTTGTGCTTCACAGCAATAGGTCACTCTCTCCATGTCTCCTGGCTTTCCCTACTCTGCTATAAACCCAAGGCTCACTGGCGTATGTCACCCAAATCAGCCTGTGTATGTAGAGCATCATGTGTACATACCATTGAGAATGAAAGAGGACTCTAGTGCCCAAAAGCACGTTCTAGCAAGGGCTGCGCAATTGAGGACTTTCACCATTTTGAAGTTGTCAAATGGGTGGGACATCCTATGGGTTAAGGAAGGATCACATAATTCCATCCAGGTCCTCAGGAGGGATCAGCCAATGAATTATACTTGTGATCAAACATTCCGTAACTGCAGGTGGCAGTAAATCGCCAACCTTCACTTTATACCTGTTTAAGCAACACACTACCATGTGGCAGTATGCACCCTTTCATTTTTTTTTTACCAACTCATAGAAGTAGTAGTAGAAGAAAATGTACTACCTCAAAATGGAGATGGTCTCAATGGCGCTGCCCGTGCGCTCACAGACCCCATAATGGGACAGGTAAAATGATGAGTCCTCTGTAATTATCTATGGTACACACATACGGAACAGTAGACAACATCTCTGGTTCTCTCAGACACTGACCAACTCAAACGTTTGTATCTAGAATAAGATGAAGGGGGATAAAACAGTGATGTCATAAATGTCATGATTTTTGAGAAAGTCTACTTCAAATGGAACTCACTGTAAATAGAACGCTACCTTAGCCTACTGGTCTTTCTTATGACACAGTCTCTGTTTAAAATGGTCCCTTTTCTCTTTGGATTGTCTACCTGTGTATTTGTTTGGTTGCTTTATTATTTGTTTGCGATGGCAGCATCCGGATGAATAACTTTAATGGTCCAAATGAATGTTTACCTTTTTTATTGTTTATGTTTAGATGAGAGAACTCAACTTGATAAAGAGCTTCATCAGTTCTTTCAACAGCAAAAATACGATGAAAGTGTGATCACCAAAGTACAGAGTTATCGTTAGTATTATTATTAATGCCACCATTATTCTGTCACCCTTTATCCATGAACTTTTATGTAACATGTCCTGTTGTTCATTAACTGTTAATCATGCAACACACCTGCCATAAATACTGTCTGTCTGAGAAGGGTTCACGGCAAGGATACGACATCTAAGGAACATACTGCATATGCTAGTTAATCATGAAGCCCCTGTGATATTGATTTGGGTGTAAAGCAAAGATAATTCCCGCAAGCTGTTTAGATGTTCCCGATGTTTCCAGAGTTACAAAAGCAACATGTCAACATGTCACGCCCTGACCTTAGAGATCCTTATTTAATCTCTATGTTTGGTTAGGTCAGGGTGTGACTCGGGTGGGAAAATCTATGTTTTCTATTTCTTTGTTATTTTTGCCACGTGTGGTTCCCAATCAGAGACAGCTGTTTATCGTTGTCTCTGATTGGGGATCATATACTGTATAAGTTGGTATTTTCCATTTGGGTTTTGTGGGGTGTTATTTTCTGTTTAGTTTCTGTGCCTGACGGAACTGTTCGCTTTCGAATTTGTTATTTTTGTTTGAGTGTCTCTTCAAAAATAAACATCATGAACACTTTCCACGCTGCGCTTTGGTCCACTCTTCCTTCCACCGACGACGAGCGTTACAGAACACCCCACCAAAGAAGGACCAAGCAGCGTGGCCAGGAGGACTGGACATGGGAGGAAATCCTGGAGGGAGAAGGACCCTGGACACGGGCCGGGGAGTATCGCCGTCCAAGGGAGCAGATGGAGGCAGCGAGAGCGGAACGGCGACTATACGAAGAGTTAGCTCAACAACGGAAACACGAGAGGCAGCCCCAAACGGGGAGATTGGCGGAGGTAGGGTTTAGACCTGAGCCAACTCCCCGTGCTTACCGTGGGGAGTGTATGACTGGTCAGGCACCGTGTTATGCGGTGATGCGCACGGTGTCTCCAGTGAGCATTCACAGGTCGGTGCGCTCTGTGCCAGCGCCCCACATTTGCCGGGCGAAAGTGGGCATCCAGCCAGGACGGGTTGTGCCAGCTCTATGCTCGAGACCTCCAGTGCGCCTCCACGGCCCAGTGTATCCGGTGCCTGCACCAGGCTTCCAGTGCATCTCCCCAGTCCGGTGAGACCTGTTCCGGTTCCATGTACCAGGCCTCCAGTATGTCTCCCCAGCCTGGTAAGCCCTGTGGCAGCTCCACGCACCAGGTTTCCAGTACGTCTCCTCAGTCCAGTGAGACCTGTTCCGGCTCCACGTATGAAGCCTCCAGTGATGATCCATGGCCCGGTGCCAGTAGTGATGATCCATGGCACGAAGCCTCCAGTGATAATCCATGACCCGGAGCCTCCAGTGATGATCCATGGCCCGGAGCCTATAGTGATGATCCATGGCACAAAGCCTCCAGTGATGATCCGTGACCCGGAGCCTCCAGTGATGATCCATGGCCCGGAGCCAGCTCCACGCACCAGGTTTCCAGTACGTCTCCTCAGTCCAGTGAGACCTGTTCCGGCTCCACGTATGAAGCCTCCAGTGATGATCCATGGCCCGGAGCCTATAGTGATGATCCATGGCACAAAGCCTCCAGTGATGATCCATGGCCCGGAGCCTCCAGTGATGATCCATGGCCCGGAGCCTGCAGTGAAAATCCAGGGCACGGAGCCTCCAGTGTCGGTCCCCAGTCCGGAGCCTCCAGCGACGGTCCCCAGTCAAGAGCTTGCAGCGACGATCTACGGTCCGGAGGTCCCGGCGACGATCCCTGACCGGAGCCCCCACCGAGAGTAGATGCCCACCCGGACCCTCCCCTATAGGTTTAGATTTGCGGCCAGAGTCCACACCTTTGTGGGGGTTACTGTCACGCCCTTACCTTAGAGATCCTTATTTATTCTCTATGTTTGGTTAGGTCAGGGTGTGACTCGGGTGGGAAAATCTATGTTTTCCATTTCTTTGTTGTTTTTTCCGCGTGTGGTTCCCAATCAGAGGCAGCTGCCTATTGTTGTCTCTGATTGGGGATCATATATAAGTTGGTATTTTCCGTTTGGGTTTTGTGGGGTGTTATTTTCTGTTTAGTGTCTGTGCCTGACGGAACTGTTCGTTTTCGCTTTCATTTTTGAATGTATTATTTTTGTTTGAGTGTTTTTTGAAAATAAACATCATGGACACTTTCCACTCTGCACTTTGGTCCACTCTTCCTTCCACCGATGACGAGCTTTACACAACCACTGTCTTTGTCAAGTGTTATGCCACTGTACATTAAAACCGTGGCAGCTTTTGAACAGTGGGTCTTCTCCTATATTTTCCCATCTGATAACTCCTGCACCTAGAAAGTCTCTGGAATGTATGTTCAGTACAATACCTTGAACTATTGATTTTGGGCGTAGCCAAGAAGTTCAATGGTAAACTGCTCTTTCAACACAGTGTGTCTGTTCTCAATATAACTACTGTTAGATACATCTTAACGTGAAACAAGATGGCAACTACTGTATGTTGTCTCTTGTTTTATTCAATTTCTGTTGGTCTGAACCTTATAAAGGCAGGTTGGGCAGTAGCAGTACGTTTGTGCTTCTACATGTTGTTCTATGCAGTAGAACAGTTCTAGGAACCAAGATGCTCTGTGGCATTCCAGTGTTTCTTAGTCATCACTAATTGTAATTCTATGATTTCAAAACATCTCAGGAGTGTAGGAATCAAACAATACCTTTTATGGTTTGCAAGGGGTCTTTTTTTGTTATTTGTAAAAGTCTGGGAGTTGAAAACGGTTTGTTGAGCAAGTGGTTGGATGATGGATCACTTGTTTTTTCCAGTGCTGTTTGCTAGCTACATCTCACATTTTAGGGCCAAAGCTGTATAGAAGTTATTGTTTGTTTTAAACAGACATCGACTGATTGTCAACATCAGAATGAGCGAGATACAAACACACTCTGGGCATGAAACATTTTGATGACAATCTGTTAGTACAGAAACAACGCCACTATACCCAGAGTTCCCAGTTTTGACAGTCATTTTGTTTTCATAATAAATTGATGTATTCAACACCTGTCAGTTTTGATGTTTCAGACCCGTAGTGTTTTGATTCCAGTGTGTGAAGCCACCCAATCCTGTGCCTGACAGTGTTCAGGTCATTTTCTATTGGATCGGGAGTGTTGTGTTTTATAAACTGTTTTGGTATGTTGATCACTGTACCTTAAAATAAAGAGGGCAGCTAAAAAAGAAAAAACGTGACTGTCCATGCGTCCATACGCCATACGTCCATGCGTCCATACCTCCATGCGTCCATACGTCCACACGCCATACGTCCATACGTCCACACGTCCATACCTCCATGCGTCCATACGTCCACACGCCATACGTCCATGCGTCCATACGTCCACACGCCATACGTCCATGCGTCCATACCTCCATGCGTCCATACCTCCATGCGTCCATACGTCCATACGTCCATGCGTCCACACGCCATACGTCCATGCGTCCATACGTCCACACGCCATACGTCCATGCGTCCATACGCCATACGTCCATGCGTCCATACCTCCATGCGTCCATACGTCCACACGCCATACGTCCATGCGTCCATACGTCCACACGCCATACGTCCATGCGTCCATACGTCCATACGTCCACACGCCATACGTCCATGCGTCCATACGTCCACACGCCATACGTCCATGCGTCCATACGTCCACACGTCCATACGTCCACACGCCATACGTCCATGCGTCCATACGCCATACGTCCATGCGTCCATACCTCCATGCGTCCATACGTCCACACGCCATACGTCCATGCGTCCATACGTCCACATGCCATACGTCCATGCGTCCATACGTCCATACGTCCATACGTCCACACGCCATACGTCCATGCGTCCATACGTCCACACGCCATACGTCCATGCGTCCATACGTCCACACGCCATACCTCCATACGTCCACACGTCCATGCGTCCACACGTCCACACATCCATACGTCCATGCGTCCATACGTCCATCATCCATACGTCCATACGTCCATGCGTCCATACGTCCACACGTCCACACGTCCATACGTCCACACGTCCATACCTCCATATGTCCACATGTCCACACGTCCATATGTCCACATGTCCATACGTCCATACGTCCATACGTCGAGTTACTTGAGGAAACACAAACTCTCACTTTGAAGTTGAAGACAATGAATGCATGGTAATACTGTCGTTAAAACTGCAGAACAAGGGCATCAATTTGACTCTCTTTCAACATGCCGGTCAAACTATAGTCAAACATATATCTCATTCAGCAGCTTCTGCAGGGTCAAACAGTTACTAAGGCCTGACATGCTGGAAGCCACTGGACCACTCAGCTCTGTACACTGTATCGCATCTAAACTGATACAGCCACCAACTGGGAAAGCAGCCTGTGTTCCCGTAAGCACAGGATAGGAGTTACTATGGTAAAGACTGAGCATACAAAACATTAGGAACACCTTCCTAATATTGAGTTGTACCCTTTTTTTGCCCTCAGAATAGCCTCAAGTCGACGGGGCATGGACTCTACAAGGTGTTGAAAGCGTTCCACAGGGATGCTGGCCCATGTTGATTCCAATGCTTCCCACAGTTGGCTGGATACCCTTTAGGTGGTTGACCATTCTTGATACACACGGGAAACTGTTGAGTGTGAAAAACCCAGCAGTGTTGCAGTTCTTGACACTCTTAAACCTGTGCGCCTGGCACCTACTACCATACCCCGTTCAAAGGTACTTAAATCTTTGGTCTTTCCCATTCACCATCTGAATGGCACACATACACAATCCATTGTCTCAAGGCTTAAACATCCTTCTTTAACCTGTCTCCTGCCCTTCATCTACACTGATTGGAGTTGATTTAACAAGTGACATCAAAAAGGGATCATAGCTTTCACCTGGATTCACCTGGTCAGTCTGGAAAGAGCAGATATTCCTAATGTTTTGTACACTCAATGTATTCGTACACTGGATCTCACTTATCATCGGTCTGTAGATACTATACTGTACTGTACTGTGCTGCTAGAGTACAGTTGTTAGCACACACTTAGCTGACAACTCAGAGCCTACTGTTTGGTGGGTAGTGTTGTTCCTTCCTCACCCAGCACTGGTATAGGTCTGAGAAGACGCACAAGTACACGTGATCTGTCCTTGCTTATTCTACCCCAATCGGGAAGGTTGCCTCAGCCATGGAATGTTGTTGCCCTTTTGGTTATGTACGTAATGCTAGCTTATTCATTTGTGTGTGTGTGTGTGTGTGTGTGTGTGTGTGTGTGTAAATGTTTTTGTTAACGCAACGCTTTTCATATTTAAAACTACCATCAGATATCTCTGTAATACTAAGGTGACATCATGTCCAAAAACTGTTGGAATGTTGTGTCAACTTCAGGAAGTCTGATTGGTCGGTTCATCTCTCACTTCATGGTGGAAGCTATGATGGTGCTCGAAGTAGATGTTGCCCGTAACCACAGATCTAGGATCAGTTACTCTCCCCTTAATACTAACCTGAAGCATTAAGGGGGTGAAAACACTGTCCCTGTATCAGTGGTTAAAAAGGGCAACCTCTCTGCTAGGATGTGCTTGCCTGTCAGCTGGTCGGGCTGAAATGTTGATATGTTATGATACCGTTTGGCCAATCTAAATCTGTGATTGAATGGAAATGTGAAGGGGGGATGGCACTTGTAAATGTGACTAAATAAACACCTTGAGGTTGTATTTAAAACGTTCCTGTTCCACTGTGTTTTTATTTTCTTATCACTGTTGAATTTGCATGGATGATGTAGCATGATCAAATATTGCTTTATTATGTCACTTGTGACATATCAGGATGAATAGCCCCTAAATACTTGCCATTTTACCTAGTGTGCGTCATTTCATCTATTAGGGAGGGGGGACCTGGGTTGATTGTCTCAAGGGTTGGTTGTCACAGTCCTTATTATTCCCAATCTAGAGATTGCTGTGTAATATTAAAATATGTCAATTATTTGAAAGATCTCATCCATCTGGTCAATTCTTGTCAGCATGACATGTTTCACGTTATTATTAGTCGTATGTACAGAATATACACATGGTATACACCATCCATACACTGTGAAATACACACACGTACACATGTGTATGCAAAGACATGCATACACAAACAAATTTACTCAAAATGTAAAATGCTGAATTTTGTTGGGAATATTTTTTGATCAAAGAAAGGCTTGGCTATTTCTAAGACTCTGTATGCTGTAGTTCCTGTTACAAAAGGAATAAGCAACTAGCAAACATTGTGACAACCAACCCAAGAATGGAGCGTGTGTTTGATGGCTTTTAGCTCAATGTTGGAATACGATATGAGGATAGACTACTGTACTGTATGTCAACCCAAGGCCTTGGTATTTCTATTAAGGCTTAAAATAGTCTTGTAAGATATACTAGCGCTGAGAAATACACGAGAGTAAAAAGTGTGAAAGCCAACTCCGGTCTCCCCTAATCAGTCAATCTCCCACTACCCAGAATAGCCGGGAAACTTATCACTTGCACTTTGATACCAATTATTATTAAGGAAAGTGAAAAGTATAAATAAGCAAGAACAAAGCACAGCTAGAAACTCGCCCTCTGTCACTGGTGGAGAAAGGTAATATGATCACATCCATATTCATGTTTTGTATGTAATATGTAATGTTATATTAATGTATGTAACATAGCTTGTAATTTCATATGTAATATCATCGCTATGTTGCAACTTACCTATCATGCATGACATGGTGATAACAGTTTATTAATTAACCTGTGAATAGCATTTGAAAAGATTTCAGTTTGTTAACAGTGGATATAAGTGTGTGTATGCTTAGATCAGACTTGGTTCCAATACATTATTGAATACACTGCAGGGTGGGTGGAGTTGACCCTTTTGGTTATGGTGACCAGGGCCTAAATAAAGGTTACATTTAAAACGTTTCAAAATGTTTTTCAAAACTACTTTTTTGGGGGACTTTTTAATTGGTTCCATTATACCAGTCAAGTTATAGTATGTGAAGTGCACTTCAAGTATTTGAAAGTGTTTATACATTTGACCTAGGTCTGGGTATACATGAATGTGATTTTGTTTAAGATCCAGCTAATCAAGAACAATAGTTACATGGGTTACTAAATGTTAGAGATTGTGAAATACAAAACACTATCCAATACTTTGTGATATCTAATATTTACATACTTGGTTGACCTGAATGAACAACATAACAACAGAATTGCATGTATAAAATGTTATAATTGCATAATTATACGATTTCGTTATATATTTATATTTAAGAATGTATTTCTTAAGTCATTTGTTTGTTTATTTGTATGTATTCATTTATTTTAATAATCTATCCTTTCTTTCAGGTACATTGTTTCTAAGGAAAACATACTTTATTTTTACAACACAATGGCCAGACTTACTGTGCTTGCAGGTACATGCCTATGCCGTCTTCAGTCATTACCATCACTATCATCATCCCCATTGTCCTTGTTGTTATCATTATCATCATCCTCATCTTATTCTTCAACATGACCCACTGGCAAACGAGTCCCTAGTGTCTACTCTGTTAACTCAGTAATCTTTCCTCAGGTCTGGGCCTTCTGCTGATGTTGCAGATTGGTAAGCGTTTCCCTCATCAACTTTTTTACATTTCTCAATTGACATGTTTAAACCATAGAGATTAAGATTGTGTTCAATCTAATTCTGTGGTTTAAATCTCCTTATCTGAGCCACAATTACACCTCTGAGGCTCGGTAATCCTACTCAAATTCATGCATCCTACATAAGCATTTAAAATGAGGAATCCCATAAAGTAAAATAATCCAACCCATTATTTTAGAGCACCCCAAAGGGTCAATGTGAAATTCAGTCTCTGGATAGATTTCCTCTTTTACCTTCAGCTGCCTCCACCAAACTGGTGTGTCACATGACCAACTGGTCCCAGTATCGCCCAACCACTGGGAAGTTCACCCCCGAGAACATCGACCCATTCCTCTGCACCCACGTGATCTACGCCCTGGCCACCATCAACAGCTTCAACCAGGTCGCCCCTATCGAGTGGAATGACGAGACCCTCTACACGAGCCTCAACCACCTGAAGAACGTGTGAGTGACTCTGGGTTGACATCAGTGAGAGTTGGGCCTTAGTTAATAATTCCATGGTGAACACTCGGTTTGACTCCTCATCTTACCTCTCTGATCTGCAGGAACCCAATGATGAAGACTCTGCTGTCTGTCGGAGGCACAGTCAACGGACTTAGCCCGTAAGTCTCTTATTGGTTCTTCACAGCATTTTATTGCGATTTCACAGCTCTCCAAAAGCATGGTTTGTGATAAGATAAAATTTTACTTTCACATCTTTCCACTACTCCACATTAAACAGATTTGTGTTTTTGTACCCAGCATCTAAAAAAGTCAATTTCAATGGTGAAGGTTTTTATTGTTGCCCATTCCACTCCTTTTTTTATCAGGTTTAATCATTGTGTTTTATCATAGTGTTTAATCATAGTGTTTTATCATAGTGTTTTATCATAGTGTTTTCCATTTCCCTACTTCTGCACATCAATAGACTCAGGACCAGAGAAACGGTTTACATTGTCTCCCTCCACCCCTCTAGATTCATTGGAATGGTGTCCAAGCCTGAGGGCCGCCAGGCCTTCATCAAGTCTGCCATCAGCTACCTGCGTTCCCATGGCTTTGACGGTCTCAACTTGGCCTGGGAGTTCCCCACTCAAAACGGCAGCCCCGATGGAGACAGGGAGAGATTCACCAAGCTCGTCAGAGTAAGCTTGCACATAAACTTTTTTACTGACAGTTATAACATGAGTGAGGATTTGCACCTTTAGCTTTCAATGTGTTTCTGTCATTTTCTGTGGCTTGTTATCGTTGTAGCGCTGTCTATCCAGCTCAGCCTGAAGGGCCATATAGTTTTGACTATTTTCTGAACCTAATGTCTATGTATGGCTCAACAGGAGCTGCAGAAGGCCTTTGAGAATGACGCTAAAGACACCAGGCTGACCCAGTTGCTCCTGTCTGCCAACGTGGCTGCTCTTCAGCCCACTATCAACTCCAGCTACGAGGTGGCCCAGATCGCCAGGTACTGTAGACAGCATGGGTCTGGGAGAAACCCACTCAGCTGATAGAAGTCTCTGATATAAATTGAAGTCTGTTTTCTCTCTTTCTCTTTTTTATCTCTCTCCCTCGCTCTCCTTTTCAAACAAACACACTTTATATACTTCATTCCCCTGTCTATTCATGTCTCTGCAGCTCTCTGGACTTCATCAACGTGATGACCTATGACTTCCACGGACACTGGGAGAGAGCCACAGGACACAATAGCCCACTGTTCCGCAGCAGCCATGACTCGGGGACACACTACAACTTCAATGTCGTAAGACACACTTTATTTTTTAACATCTACACCAAGTTTTTCACCAGGAAACTTGTGAAGAAATTATGTAAATATACAAAATATTGGTATAGATGTCCTCCATTGTAGCTCCCTTGTCTTAACCACCTGTCTCTATGTGTTAGGACTCTGCCATCACCTACTGGCTGGACAACGGTGCTCCAGCTGAGAAGCTGCTGATGGGTTTCCCCACCTACGGCCGTACCTACCGTCTCACCACCTCCAACACTGGCCTGGGAGCCCCCACAAACGGCCCGGCTGACGCTGGTCCCTACACCCGGGACGCAGGATACTGGTCCTACTACGAGGTGCGCTAAAACTTGAATAACTATGTTCATGATCATACATCTGATCTATATATATATATATATATATAATATATATATATATATATAATATATATATATATATAATAATAATAATATATATATATATATATATATATATATATATAAAATGTTTTACTCAAAGCACACAGGCCACAAATCTCAAAACAATACGCCATTTTGTGTAGTTTGTTTGTTTATCTGTTTGTTTGTCATTATCTAACAGAATGTTTCGCTCCCCCCAGGTCTGCTCCTTCACCTCCGGTGCCACTATCGAATGGATTGATGAGCAGAAGGTCCCCTACGCCGTCAAAGGCAGTTCCTGGGTGGGCTACGACAGCAAGGAGAGCTACGCTGCCAAGGTACATGCCAGGAACATCTGAGTCAATATCAATCAATCATGCAATCAACTGATTTATCACTAAAGCCATGTCCATGTTAGCACATTTGTCTGTGTCTTCTTTGCTTCATCAGGTCCAGTGGCTGAAGACCAAGAACCTGGGAGGAGCCTCTGTGTGGACCCTAGACATGGATGACTTCAGTGGTGCTTTCTGTGCTGATGGCCCCTTCCCTCTCGTCAACCACCTCCGCAACTCTCTGGGTAAATGAACTTCCATTCAGTTCAATTGAATTCAGTTGACTTTACAAACCTCTAAGTAAAGCTATACAGTATGTAGGTCTATATATCATCTCAAACTCTCCTCCCTTTCTCCATACATCCTTTCCTTTCTCCCTCCCTCTCCCAGGCTTCGCCCCCAAGCCCACCACCACTCGGGCACCCACCACCACCCCAGACCCCATCCTCAGCTTCTGCTCCGGACGCCCAGACGGCCTGTACGTCAACATCTTCGACAACACCACCTACTTCCAGTGTTTCCGTGGCAACACCTACCTGCACAAATGCCAGCCCGGCCTGGTCTATGTTGATGCCTGCAAGTGCTGCAACTGGCCCTGAATTACTGCTAGCTATGTACTGTAGGACCAATTAGTTAGAATGCCATAACAACCTTCAATGACAACATGCTGTTACGGCATTAACCTACCTTAGCAACTTAGTCATGAAAATAAATGTTTTAATTTTGTCCTTTCTTGTTTGCCTGGCTACAATCTTCCTCAATAAAAAAATAACATATAATGTGAATGTATAATTTTTTTGACAATCCTGTATATTGATTATGAAATTATGAAAAATATTAACAACGTTCCACCCATGAGGCCACTAGAAGGCAAGTGTTAACATTTGTTTAAATGTAACCTTTATTTAACTAGGCAAGTCGCTTATGAACAAATTCATAATCAATTACATTACTATAGTTTAGCAATTTTCTCTTGGTCTCAAAGAACTTCCCAAAGTTAGGGGGTTACCTTGTGTCATCTCACACAATATTATACATAACAGCCAATGTTATATTATTACCAGTTTACCAAGTAATTTCTAAGTTAATATCGGGGACTGAAAAATATTTTCCTTCCTACAAACCTGGATGTTTACCAGAAAACATGATAAACCACTCCCATGGTGGTTTATCATGTTTTCTGGTAAACATCCAGGTAGAGCAGTCTACAACCATGGGAGTGGTTTATCATGTTTTCTGGTAAACATCCAGGTAGAGCAGTCTATAACCATAGGAGTTGTCACGTTCTGACCATAGTTTTGTTATTTTATTATTTGTTTTAGTATGGTCAGGGCGTGAGTTGGAGTGGGCAGTCTGTTTGTTTTTCTATGTTGGGTTTTTGTGTTAGGCCTGTTCTCAATCAGAGGCAGTTGTCGTTAGTTGTCTCTGATTGAGAATCATACTTAGGTAGCCTGGGTTTCACTTTTGGATTGTGGGTGTTTGTTTCCGTTTGAGTGTTTGGGCCACACGGTACTGTTTCGGTTTTCGTTTTGTTCACATCGTTTATTGTTTTGTTATTCAGTGTTTAGTTCGATTTGAATAAATCATCATGAACACTTACCACGCTGCGCTTTGGTCCGATCCTTCTTCCACCCAAGACAACCGTTACAGAAACACCCACCACAAAAGGACCAAGCAGCGTGGTAACAGGCAGCAACAGCAGCAGCAGCGATGTCAGGACTCCTGAACATGGGAGGACGTTTTGGACAGCAAGGGTTGCTACACATGGGAGGAGATCCTGGCTGGAAGGGATCGCCTCCCATGGGAACAGGTGGAGGCAGCTAGGAGAGCAGAGGCAGCCGGAGAGAGGAGCCAGCGATACGAGGGAACATGGCTGGCAAGGAAGCCCTAGAGGCAGCCCCAAAAATGTATTGGCGGGGTCACACGGGGAGTGTGGCTAAGTCAGGTAGGAGACCTGAGCCAACTCCCCGTGCTTACCGGAGAGCGAGAGGGTCCGGGCAGGCACCGTGTTATGCGGTGGAGAGCGAGAGGGTGCCTGTGGAGCGCACTGTGTCCCCGGTGCGTGTGCATAGAGCCAGGTGCCATGAAGCCGGCTCTACGCATCTGGTCTCCAGTGCATCTCCCCGGGTCGGCGTACATGGCACCAGCCTTATGCATGGTGTCCCCGGTTTGCCAGAACAGCCCAGTGCGGGCTATTCCACCTCGCCGCACTGGCCTGGCTACGGGGAGCATTCAACCAGGTGAGGTTGGGGAGGCTCGGTGCTTAAGAGCTCCAGTGCGCCTGCACGGTCCGGTCTATCCAGTGCCACCTCCACGCACCAGCCCTCCGGTGGCAGCCCCCCGCACCAGGCTGTCTCTCCGTCTTCCCCCTACAGATGCTCCCGCCTGTCCAGCACTGCCAGAGCATTCCTCCTGCCCAGCGCTGTCAGAGTCTCCCATCTGTCCTGAGCCACCAGAGTCTCCCGTCTGTCCTGAGCCGCCAGAGTCTCCCTAACCAAGGGCCCCACTGGACTGAGGGGCAGCTCGGGACTGAGGTAGCTCGGGACTGAGGGGTAGCTCTGGACTGAGGGGTAGCTCGGGACTGAGGGGTAGCTCGGGACTGAGGGGTAGCTCGGGACTGAGGGGTAGCTCAAGACTGAGAGGAAGCTCAGGACTGAGAGGAAGCTCAGGCAGGTTAATGGCACTGGCAGATCCTGGCTGACTGGCGGCTCTGGCAGATCCTGGCTGACTGGCGGCTCTGGCAGATCCTGGCTGACTGGCGGATCCTGGCTGAATGGCGGATCCTGGCTGAATGGCGGATCCTGGTTGACTGACGGCTCTGGCGGATCCTGGCAGACTGGCGGATCCTGGCAGACTGGCGGATCCTGGCTGACTGGCGGATCTGGCTGCTCCATGCTGACTGGCGGCCCTGGCTGCTCCATGCTGACTGGCGTCTCTGGCTGCTCCATGCTGACTGGCGGCTCTGGCTGCTCCATGCTGACTGGCGGCTCTGGCTGCTCCATGCTGACTGGCGGCTCTGGCTGCTCCATGCTGACTGGCGGCTCTGGCTGCTCCATGCTGACTGGCGGCTCTGGCAGCTCCTTGCAGACTGGCGGCTCTGGCAGCTCCTTGCAGACTGGCGGCTCTGGCAGCTCCTTGCAGACTGGCAGCTCTGGCTGCTCCTTGCAGACTGGCAGATCTGGCTGCTCCTTGCAGACTGGCGGCTCCTTGCAGACTGGCAGCTCCTTGCAGACTGGCAGCTCCTTGCAGACTGGCAGCTCCTTGCAGACTGGCAGCTCCTTGCAGACTGGCAGCTCTGGCTGCTCCTTGCAGACTGGCAGCTCTGGCTGCTCCTTGCAGACTGGCAGCTCTGGCTGCCCCTTGCAGACTGGCAGCTCTGGCAGCGCTGAACAGGCGGGAGACTCCGGCAGCGCTGTAGAGGAGGAAGGCTCTGGCAGCGCTAGACAGGCGGGAGACTCCGGCAGCGCTGGAGAGGAGGAAGGCTCCAGCAGCGCTGGACAGGCGAAGTGCACTGTAGGCCTGGTGCGTGGTGCTGGCACTGGTGGTACTGGGCCGAGGACACGCACAGGAAGCCTGGTGCGGGGAGCTGCCACCGGAGGGCTGGTGCGTGGAGTTGGTACTGGATAGACCGGACCGTGCAGGCGCACTGGAGCTCTTGAGCACCGAGCCTGCCCAACCTTACCTGGTTGAATGCTCCCGGTCGCTCTACCAGTGCGGCGAGGTGGAATAGCCCGCACTGGGCTATGCAGGCGAACCGGGGACACCGTGCGCAAGGCTGGTGCCATGTAAGCCGGCCCAAGGAGACGCACTGGAGACCAGATACGTAGAGCCGGCTTCATGACACTTGGCTCGATGCTTACTCTAGCCCGGCCGATACACGGAGCTGGTATGTACCGCACCGGGCTATGCACCCGCACTGGGGACACCGTGCGCTCCATAGCATAACACGGTGCCTGCCCGGTCTCTCTAGCCCCCCGGTAAGCACAGGAAGTTGGCGCAGGTCTCCTACCTGGCTTCGACATACTCCCTGTGTGCCCCCTCCCCAATACATTTTTGGGGCTGACTCTCGGGCTTCCATCCGCGTCGCCGTGCTGCCTCCTCATACCAGCGCCGCTCTTCTTTGGGGCGGCGATATTCTCCAGGCTGAGCCCAGGGTCCTTCACCATCCAATATCTTCTCCCATGTCCAGAAATCTGGATTTTGACTCTCAAAGCAAAGGGTGTGAATACTCATGTAAGGTATTTCTGTTTTAATTTTTCATAAATTTGCTAAAAATTCTAAAACCTATTTTTGCTGTGTCATTCTGGGTTATTGTGTGTAGATCAATGATTAAAACATTTTATTTAATCAATTTTAAAATAAGGCTGTAACATAACAAAATGTGGAAAAAGTCAAGTGTTTGGAATGCACTGTATTGGGCTTATTGCCGTCAATTTTCAGTCTACAAATTATACTGAACTAAAATAGATATACAACATGTAAAGTGTTGGTCCCATGTTTAATGAGCTGACGTAAAATATCCCAAACATGTTCCATACACACTTAAAGCCTATTTATTTTGGCCACAAATTTGTTTACATCCCCGTTAGTAAGCATTACTCCTTTGCCAAGATAATCCTCCTACCTGACAGGTGTGGCATATTAAACAGTATGATCATTACACAGGTGCACCTTTGTTCTGGGCACAATAGAAGGCCACTAAAATATGCAGTTTGTCACACAGCACAATGCCACAACTGTCTCAAGTTTTAAGGGAGCGTGCAATTGGCATGCTGACTGCAGGAATGTCCAGCCCAGGACCTCCTCATCTGGCTTCTTCACCTGTGGGATTGTCTGAGACCAGCCACCCGGACAGCTGATGAAACTGTAGGTTTGCAGAAGTGAAGAATTTCTGCACAAACTGTCAGACACCGTCTCAAGGAAGCTCATCTGTGTGCTCGAAATCCTCACCAGAGCCTTGACCTCATTGCAGTTTGGCGTCGTAACCGACTTCAGTGGTCAAATGCTCACCTTCGATAGCCACTGGCATGCTGGAGAAGTGTGCTCTTCATGGATAAATCCCGGTTTAAACTGTACCAGGCAGATGGCAGACAGCATGGCGGTTTGCTGATGTCAACATTGTGAACAGAGTGCCCCATGGCGTCAGTGGGGTTATGATATGGGCAGACATAATCTACGGACAACGAACACAATTGCATTTTATCGATGGCAATTTGATTGTAAAGAGATACCATGATGAGATCCTGAGGCCCATTATCATGCCTTTCATCCACCGTCATGACCTCATGTTTCAGCATGATAATGTACTGCCCCATGTTACCAGGATCTGAACCCAATTACTGGAAGCTGAAAATGTCCCAGTTCTTCCATGGTCTACATACTCACCAGACATGTTACCCATTGAGCATGTTTGGGATACTCTTGATCGATGTGCACGACAGTGTCAGAGAGAATAAAGAAGACGGCGCGCGTCTTTATGACCCTATGTCCGGATGCCGCGTACATGCCCAAATATGGGCATCAAGTCAGGCCATCCTGGCAGGAAGGTGTCACGTGGTTATGCCAATATAAGTGCATCCTGTTCCTGTTGTCACGTGTTAGAGTGTGCGCTATTTTATAGCTATATTGCATTTATTCCTTTGAAGTTGTCATGATGATTGATGTGTAGGGACCTGGTTGACCTGGGGAGGATGTGTTTGAACATTTCAAAGAGGATGGCCTTATTTATTTTATTGCCCTTAGGGTTGTTGTCCATGAAGCAGGAATGTCCGGGGGGGGGGGGGGGGGGGTGGGGGGGGGGAATTGTGTTGGCGGCAGACGCATTGTAAATAAGGCCCAGAACAACACATGCTGCCCCAGAACACTAAACAAGATTTTAAAAATAAAACCCAGAACATTAAACAGAAAATTATGTCACCTAGACCAATTCACGGGGTGCTATGATTATCTTGTCACGAACCCAATGATAAAAGCATCGAGGACATTTTATATGAGGCCCCTGAATGTTTTAAAGGAGTTTTGGATTCGAGTGATGGACATATGGCTTACATATTCCAACCTGAGGATTCAACTGTGAAGTTTTCACAGGATATCAATCCTTTACCCAGTTGCTCCGGGGAATAAATGATTTGGAACAGCGTTCATTAGAAGTGGATTCAGTGGAGCAAAACGAGTGCAGCCAGTCCCCATCACACTATTGTCAACGTACTGTAAGTCCAATAATAAAATCCATAAGAATATTTATACATTAAAAACAAAAAGTGTGCACCCTATATTAAAAGCTATTTTTGTGTTAACAGCTGACAGACCGCAAAGAAGGATCATGGCTGCATTATGGACTCTGAACGACTACGGCGGAGACGATGACATTGATGCTATTCTCCCGTTCTGTACGAATGTTTATTCAAACACACCAAGAACCGAGGCTTTAACTGTCACATCAACTCCCCCAGGAACCTCCAACCGCTCGCTCTATATTCCAGACCCAAACCAGCAACGCACAACTCAGGCGCTAGTGCATTGCGCAGAATCACTCCAGCCCGAAAAGTGTTACTGGGACGTCAACTTACTGCTTGAAAAAACAGCGCTACAAGGAAGCCATTATATATATATATATATATTATTAGTTATACATATTTTATTATTATTTATGCATTTTTATGATTGAATATGTTAAAACAATGACAAATAATGAGACATGCCCGGCAGAATCTGGAATGCTTGGTCAAAAAAGTCTAGAGCCCCCGGTTTCCGCGATTTGTCAGAACAGCCCTCTCAAAAAAGCCAAGGTAATTTAATTACGTATTGTTAATATATAGTATTATATCTATATATAATCTATATTATATTGTATGTATTATTTTCTTTCAGACTCCTCCCCGGCGTATAACGGCACAGAACACCATACACAACGAGAGCACGCAGGATTTTGGCGCACAGGACATCCCGAATAAATTTTAAATTACATTTCAGAGGTAGATGACGTGATGTTATGTGAAGCGGCCAACCTTCTTGATTCCTCCAATTATTTTGTAGAAACACACAAACCTGAAATAGAACAAGCTAGGTTTCTCACAGCCTTTTCCAGGGCTCTAAAATACAGAAAGGTTTTGCTACACAAACAAATGGTGGCTTTACTCGAGCGGCAATACAGTCAGGATCTATCCTTCTGGCATCGAACAATGCCACGTTTGTTAACTTCTTTGGGACTGGGGGGCAGTATTGAGTAGCTTGGATGAATAAGGTGCCCGGAGTAAACTGCCTGCTACTCAGGCCCAGTTGCTAATATATGTATATTATTAGTAGATTTGGATAGGAAACACTCTGAAGTTTCTAAAACTGTTTGAATTATGTCTGTGAGTATAACAGAACTCATATGGCAAAAAAATCCACCAGGAAGTGGGAATTCTGAGGTTTGTAGTTTTTCAACTCATTGCCTATCGAATACACAGTGTCTATGGGGTCATATTGCACTTCCTAAGGCTTCCAATAGATGTCACCAGCATTTAGAACCTTGTTTGAGGATTCTACTGTGAAGTGGGGGCGAATGAGAGGAGATTAAGTCAGGGCTCTGGCAGATTGCCCTGAGCTGACCACGCGCGTACACGTGAGAGTCAGCTTGAGTTCCATTGCAATTCTACAGACAAAGGAATTCTCTGGTTGGAACATTATGGAAGATTTATGATAAAACATCCTAAAGGTTGATTCTATACTTCGTTTGACATGTTTCTACGAACTGTAATATAACTTTTCGTCTGAACTTTCGCATGGACTTGCCAATGCGTCGTGAGTTTGGATTGTGTACTAAACGCACAAACAAAAAGGAGGTATTTGGACATAAATAATAGACTTTATCGAACAAATCAAACATTTATTGTGGAACTGGGATTCCTGGGAGTGCATTCAGATGAAGATCATCAAAGGTAAGTGAATATTTATAATGCTATTTTTGACTTCTGTTGACTACACAACATGGCAGATATCTGTTTGGCTGTTTTGTTGCCTGAGCGCTGTACTCAGATTATTGCATGGTGTGCTTTTTCGGTAAAGCTTTTTTTGAAATCTGACACAGTGGTTGCATTAACAGTGACTATATCGCCATCCTTTCCATCTATATGAACTGTTCTCAGGAGGGGCACACAAATGTCTCCTACCCTTTGATAGGATACCCCATCAGCATCCCCTGAGATTTGTACACGTTTATGTATAGGGTTGTAGATCAAGTATTTCCATATTGTTCAGGGTTAGGAGTTCATTCAAGTCTGAGACGATCCTGTCGACGGTTCTATAGAACCCTTTTTAAAATTAATAAGTTTTGGAGGTTCCGATATCCTTTTGCAATAAAAAACAAGGTCCTTATCTTTGATATTATACCAACTATGGGGGTATGTAATATCACTGAGACCTACTTTCCAGGCCTCTGATAACTCTATAGGCTTTGGAAAATTGGTTGTATAATTCGAACTTTGGTTATTACGATATATATGTGCAGATGCATTACTGGGGAGAGTCAGGTAGAAGCCGTTGTGTTCCATGATGCACTCCTGTCTACACACGAATGATGTTGTATTTATCATGCATGAGGGTTTAAGTTAACCCCCGATGCCTCCACCACATCGTGCTCTAATACCCAACTGTTGAACTTTTGGGGCCAGTTTTTCCAGTTTTTCTCTCTTTTGATCTAGAATCTCCTCCACGTGAAAGACTTTGTCTTTACCCAACTGTACCTTCTGTAGTTCCTTCTCATAAAAAGATCCCTCTATAAGCTCCCCATCATAATCTTTTAACTTGTAGAAAGCGGGTATGCGCAGTAGACATTCGGTAACCGTGAACAACTCATCGCTGTAGCCTTGCTCATATTTTTTTGTCGAAAACAGCTCTCAACTTGGATATACGTACCAAGTCCCCCACTATGAATTTAAAATCCACGGCGAAGGGGGAACAAACCATACAGATTTTAAAGACTTGAAAAGAGTTTTCAGAAGAGACCTCTGAGGGTTTCATACGTATACTCTTATGGCAGCTGTTGTTGTACGCCTTTACTAAATCTTGAACTATATCGATATATCTATGCGTGTTGTGAGCTGTAAAATATTGCCACATCCGCTCCTTCAGAGTTCTGTTAAAGCGTTCAACAACTGCAGCTTTCAAATCCGAGCCTGTAGCAAAATGTACTATATTGTGCTTCTTCATGAGTTTCTGAAAAGTATTATTAAAAAATGATTTTCCGCCATCAGTCTGCACTTTTTTGGGGGCTCTCCTTCCTTAAAGATAGAGTCAAAGGCCCGGGTCACCTCTGCCCGCTCTTATTTTTTAAGACCCTTACAAATGCTATTTTAGAGAAAATACTAGCATGTAGCGATTTCCATCATTTTTATCTGTAAGGGCCTGCATGTCATATAGATCCGCCTGAAACTGGGATGAGGATGGGATAGAAAAAACTATATTTCTTGGAAATTGTTTTCGTACAGGTTTATGTATGAGCATCCTGCTCTGATAACCACTCATTCACTTGAGCAGCACTTGTAAATGCTCCTTACCCCCATAAGACCCAGGATTAGAGGGGGTAAAATATATGTTTTTCAACATTTGCTTCGCCATCCTTCTTGCCTCTATGGGGTACAATAACGTTAATGAGCCACTTTCAAATAACGACAACATTTCATTTTCATTTTTGAATTTTTATTTTTGCAAACATCAAGTATTACATATACAGACAATTCAGGATTAGTTGCAGGATACTTGTCCCCATTTTCTCAACTGTCATGCCCTGACCTTAGAGAGCCTTTTTATTTCTCTATTTGGTTAGGTTCGGGTGTGATTAGGGTGGGCATTCTAGTTTTTAGTTTTCTATGTTGGCCTGGTATGGTTCCCAACCAGAGGCAGCTGTCTATCGTTGTCTCTGATTGGGGATCATATTTAGGCAGCCTTTTCCCACCTGTTGTTTGTGGGATCTTGTTTTTGTGTAGCTGCCTGTGAGCAGCCCAGAACATCACGTTTCGTATTCTTCTGTTTGTTTTTGGTGAGTTGCATATTTATTAAACATATGGAACTCTAAGAATGCTGTGCCTTGGTCCAATCATTCTAACGATCATGACATCAACGATCCAAGCATGCAATACCCTGTATATTTGGTTAAGATTTACAGGCTTGTGTCACTGAATTAAAACACACACATCCGCTATATAAGTATATAAACAACAAATATGATACATGTTACAATTATACAGTGTTTCAAACAAATAAAGTAAAATCTTAGACAAAGTTGTTTCTAGTTCTTCAGAATCATCCACAAGATGGGATACCAGTTGTGTCCATTGTAGACTCTCGCCCGTATGTCGTACATGATTCATGATTTGCTCAATTTTTAGCACACACTCTACATTAGCCCATGTATTGTGGGTTGTGTAGAACGATACATTGTTCACTTTATTTTCAACAATTTGATGCATCACATTTGTAAGTTCTCTCAAAAGTAAAAATGTATTTATTCTCTCTAACATCGTATGCATATAGTTACCCATTTCTTTACATTTAAATCATAAATATGTATTGTCACTCTGTCTCTTGGGGTTTATTGAGTAAAAAAGTCATCACATCAGCCACCACAGCTTCCCTGTATTTATTGTCGTCCACCAGAGTGTGTCGGATTTCTTTGAGTTTCTAGTGGATGTAGATCGCCTCCTTCAGTTCATGTAGGAAAGCCTTGGTTACCCCGTAAACTCTGGGAATAGACGGCACAAGACTCCAGGGCTCTGACCAGTGAAGGTATAAACCTGCAGGACCACAGTCTTTTCACCAGCTCCTCAAAATGGTTGAAGAAGTAGTGTCTTGGGGGCTCGTATAAACACGGATGACGACGCTGGCTGGAGTGATTGATCTCACTGTCACGATCGTTGAATGAGGAGGACCAAAGCGCAGCGTGTTGAGCGTACATATTCCTTTCTTTCGGATGACGCTGACAAAACAATAACATACAAAAATGACCGTGAAGCCTAAGGGCTATAATGCTACAAACAAAGTCAACTTCCCACAAACACAGGTGGGAAAAAGGGTACCTAAGTATGGTTCCCAATCAGAGACAACGATAGACAGCTGTCCCTGATTGAGAACCGTACCCGGCCAAACACAAAGAAATATAAAACATAAAACACAAAACATAGAATGCCCATCCCCAACTCACACCCTGACCAAACCAAAATAGAGACATAAAAAGGTTCTCTAAGGTCAGGGCGTGACACTCACAACCGATGCATTTTTCTCTTATATACTCTCCATTCACAACGTCTAAAAGTGTGGCTACAGAGGCCTTGATGGTGTCCACAAAAATAGTACTGACCACCCCATCAAACACATCCTCAGGCTGTGTACATGTAGGAGGTGTCGGGGGTCTTGCCTGGGGGGAGTAGAATGGTGGGCTGCGAGGCATAGAGTCCTTAGGGTCTGGCCCCCATGACGTATCTGAGTCCTGGTATGTTGTATGAATATCCATGATGTATGCTGAAATGAAGAACCGGAGGCTTTATCGACACTCCTTTCATTGTTGAACCAGTCCTTTGGGTATCAGGGCGTGGTTTACGCAGCCGTGTACTTAGTTTTCTTTGGGGGCTGACCCTTTTGGCTCTGTACAAAAAGAGCGTCCAACAATTCTAACATTTTCAATTCCAGTAGATCCCAACTTTTAAAAGGAATAAGCATGCACAACCTAAAATACCCATCACAAATGTTTTGGTTGCGGGTTTCCTCGTTGCTGATATAGAACTCCACGCATCCACATGGAAGTCCATTCTTTCTTTGTATTTTCACCTGGTGAAATACTCTTCCTGAGGAGTCAGGGGTACCTTCCCAACGGGTCTCGTAGCCTGTGAACACGCTATACCCCTTTGTGATAACTCTCAGTTCGGGACACACAACCTTGCGAAAAACCGGTCTTCAAGCCCGTAGTCCGCTCCTAAAGTCTGGTCTGTATATACTTCTCCTTCGGCTACGGTATAGAGTTTCACTCTACAGGCCTGGTAATCAAACTGATACCCCCATTGCTGTCCATTAGACATCATCACTTGATCTTTCAGCGCTGTTGGGGGCGGTATTTGGGTTCTATACACACTTAGAATCCGTTTTTTTTTGGTGCATCGTATATTGTTGCTTTATACTTGGCCCTTTCTCTATCTTTCAGCCGCGGTCCTGCTTCCATTGTTGCGGTAATCACTGCTTTGCCACTGATCACAAAATCCATGTTTATTTTTAAAATATTGTTTAGTGTTCTGGGGCAGCATGTGTTGTTCTGGGCCTTATTTATAATGCGTCTGCCGCCAACACACTCGCCCCCGGACATTCCTGCTTCATAGACAACAACCCTAAGGGCAATAAAGTAGGGTGGGTGTGGGGCCATCCTCTTTGAAATGTTCAAACACATCCCCCCCAGTTCAACGAGGTCCCTACACATCAATCATCATGACAACTTCAAAGGAATAAATGCAATATAGCCATAAAATAGCACACACTCTAACACGTGACAACAGGAACAGGATGCACTTATATTGGCATAACCACGTGACACCTTCCCGCCAGGATGTCCTGACCGGATGCCCATATTTGGGCATGTACGCGTCATCTGGACATAGGGTCATAAATCAAACGTTTGACGCTCGCCGTCTACTTTATTCTCTCTAGTGTGTTCCAGTTCCTGTCATTATCCAGCAATTTTGAATAGCCATTGATGAGGATTGGGACAACATTCCAAAGGCCACTATCAACAGCCTCATGAACTCTATGCGAATGAGATGTGTCACGCTGTATGAGGTAAATGGTGGTCACACCAGATATTGACTGGTTTTCTGATCCACTTCCCTACAATTTTTTAAGGTATCTGTTACCAACAGATGCATATCTGTAGTCCTAGTCATGTGAAATGTATAGATTAGGGCCTGATTACTTTATTTCAATTGACTGATTTCCTTATATTAACTGTAACTCAGTAAAATATTTGAAACTGTTGCATGTTGCGTTTACACAGTATTTTTGTTTAGTAATGATTTTAAGAAAAAATGTAACTTACATGATTGATTTGAACTGCCATTGCTGTCACTGACTGAACCCTAAAAGTCAAGGTTTGAAAAAAAGAAACAAATGCATAGCTATACCATATTTCATGAGGACAGTTTAGATAATGCTTTATTACTTACAGATAGACAGTTTATTAAATGTTGTTGAAGACATTGCACCACTAGTATCTATTACTGTAATCAGTAGACTCAGAAGTACCCAGATAGCAACAAGCAGGCAGCAGGAAGGCGGCCCTCCAAAGTGATTGCGCAATGGCGAGATAGCCCAGATGCTCGGTGGCCTCACCGGTGAGGTGCTTGCGATTGGCTGCTTTAGTCACATGACAGACGTGCTCCTGCTGCTGACATGCCGTTTTCCTCACACACACCAACTGCCCTTTTCCTGACCTGCGACACTACATCTGCCAGTCAAAGGGCAAGCTGCTTTTTTTCAGTGTCAAATCAGCAGCATGCCTGCTCCCTGGTCACATTTATTTTTATATACACGTAACTGACAAAATAATGGAAACATGAGTAAAGGGGGGATACAAAGTATATTGAAAGCAGGTTCTTCCACACGGGTCTGGTTCCTGAGTTAATTCATCAATTACCATCCCATCATGCTTAGGGTCATGTATAAAAATGCTGGGCAATCCATTATTTTGGCTACCATGGCAATGCCCCCATCGGATGACAATATCCCCATCCACAGGGCGTGAGTGGTCACTGAAAGATTTGATGAGCATGAAAACAATGTTAACCATATGCCATGGTCGTCCGAGTCATCAGATCTCATCCAAATTGTACATTTATGGGAGATTATGGAGCGGCGACTGAGACAGCGTTTTTCACCACCATCAACAAAACAAAAATTGCTGGAATTTCTTGTAGAAGAATGATGTTGCGAACAATTCATAATTTTTCAAGCACTCATTTTTGTGACTGAACAGTCATGATCGTTTTTCCGAGTGACTTGTTCACTTTAGTCGATAGCTTGACCAGCTGGGCGCAAAGATTTCTACAGCAGGGTCAATACACGCTCCTCTGGCTCAGCTGCTTCGGACAAGTCTATCATGTTTGTGCAGAAACAATAGATCATGCATAGAGAAGAAAAATGCATGTATATTGTTTGAGGCACATTTTAATAAGTCTCAGTCACAGATAACATCTCCAATAAGCTCCCTATGGTGAATGAGGGGCTTGCAGAATCATGATTTATTCTAGATTTTAGTTCATCGTTCGCAGGTGGGTCCTGTGTGCTCTGGGCATTACTGAATCAAGTTAGTCGAAAGATTCATTCCTCTTACTGAACGAGTTGAAAAGTCAGTAAAAGAGTCCAACCGCCATAAAAAGCCAGACTACGGTTTGAAACTGTACATGGGGACAGATATCGTACTTTTTGGAGAAATGTTCTCTGGCCTGATGACATAAAAATAGAGCTGTTTGGCCATAATGACCATCATTATGTTTGGATGAAAAGGGGGAGGCTTGCAAGCCAAAGAACACCAACCCAACTGTTAAGCACGGGGGTGGCATCATCATGTTGTTGGGGTGCTTTGCTGCACGAGGGACTGGTGCACGATGCACTCTCCTCTGGACCGTTCCCCTCCCACTCCACGTGATACTGAAGGCCCCTCGCCCGACGCCTCGAATCCAGTATGGAGCGAACGGACTCCTGGAGCGGGCCAGCCACCACCGGCCTGAGGAGAGAGACATGGAACGAGGGGTTAATACGGTAATCGGGGGGAAGCTGTAAGCTATAACAAACCTCATTCACTCTCCTCAGGACTTTAAATGGCCCCACAAACCGCGGACCCAGCTTCCGGTAGGGCAGGCGTAGGGGCAGGTTTCGGGTCGAGAGCCAGACCCGGTCCCCCTGTGCGAACACCGGGGCCTCACTGCGGTGACAGTCTGTGTTCTTTTTTTGGCGCAGCACGGCCCGCTGAAGGTGAACACGGGCAGCTTCCCATGTCTCCCCCGCGCGCCTGAACCAGTCGTCCCCTGCAGGAGCCTCGGTCTGACTCTGATGCCAAGGCGCTAGAACCGGGTGGTACCCCAGTATGCACTTGAAGGGAGAGAGGTTAATGGAGGAGTGGCGAAGCGAGTTCTGTGCCATCTCGGCCCAGGGCACGAACGCCGCCCACTCCCCCGGCCGGTCCTGGCAATAAGACCGTAGAATTCTGCCCACATCCTGGTTTACTCTCTCCACCTGCCCATTACTCTCGGGGTGAAACACCGAGGTAAGGCTGATCGAGACCCCCAGACGTTCCATGAACGCCTTCCAGAACCTAGACGTGAACTGGGGAACTCGATCAGACACTATATCCTCAGGCACCTCGTAGTGCCGGAAGACGTGTGTAAACAACGCCTCCGCAGTCTGTAGAGCCGTAAGAGACCGGACAGAGGGAGGAGATGACAGGTCTTAGAGAACCGATCCACAACGACCAGCATCGCGGTGTTACCCTGTGAGGGGGGAGATCGGTAAGAAAATCCACCGACAAAACACATGTGCATCAGAGGGCTCTGGGTGAGAATAGTGGAGACCCTGGTTGTGCTGGAGGAGGGACTGATAGAACTCCCTGTCTCTCCCAGCGGTCCATTGTCTGGACAACGCGGTCCATGGCGGTGCCAAGATGGTGAAGCATTGCTACGTGCTCCCGGACGCGCATCCTCCACCCCTATACCCAGGGTACCTGCTCCTGCTGACTCCATATAGTTGGTCCAGAATTCTGTAATGGGTCCGTACAGGCGGCAGAGAAGTCAGGCGCAGGAGAGCAAAAACAGTGTTTACAACGGAGCAGTTTAATAATAAATACCACCGGAATCAGAACAAACAATCAATGGATACAAAACCCGTCGCACACCAGATAAACGTGCACATGCACTTACTACAAACAATTCCGGACAAGGACATGGGGGGAACAGGGGGTTAAATACACAACGTAATGATGGAATTGAAACCAGGTGTGTGGGAAGACAAGACAAAACAAATGGAAAATAAAAAGTGGATCGATGATGGCTAGAAGACCGGCGACGCCGACCGCCGCCCGAACAAGGAGAGGAACCAACTTTGGCGGAAGTCGTGACATGCATAGCAGTGTCAAAGATAACTGTTTCACACATATTAAAATGTTCTCAAGAGTTGCTTAAAGAAAGTAATCATATTTCTCCACTTCTGTTCCAGAGACAAAATTAACATGCGTTATATAATTTTACTGCAACAAATGCAGTCTGCAAGTCTGCAATAATTCATATTTTATTAGGCTACATGTGAGAGGTCATAGGACTACGGTCAGTGTCCAGATTTCAGTTACCATTCCTTTTAACCCATATAAACTTAAATTAGGAATATTTTGTTATTCATGGTTACAGGTATACTCGTGAGAGTATGAGCTACTATCCGGAATACTGTTCACGTGTAAACGTGGCCAATGACACGGCAACATTTGAAAAAAAGTTCAAGGCGGTGTACTTTCTATAGGCACTGTGTCTTATCTGTCTTGTTTTGCATTTCTCAGCTGAGTACTGTGCATTACCTGGCACGACCCTGTCATAAATACATCTCCACCCAGTCCAGACCATTCTGTAGTTATCTTATCTGATGTATTGCAATCATTTTATCAACCCCCCTCCCATTTGATCACATAATCTATATAAAAGGACAAACGAAACTTCTCATCACTGGTTCTTTCATCATTGAAATTCCCAAGGTAAGCTTAGAAGGAAACTCTGAGAGCTGACAGTTTATTCCGTCATATTTTGACCAATGATTCATTGTGTAATTGGATGAAAAAACCTTTGATGTTAGCTGCTATTTTGTTTTAGTTGCTAGACACTGTTGCTTTTAATTCTATTGCTAAATTAGTTTTCTAAAGATTCTAAGTATCTAAATGTATTAATGAGAGTCCGTGAATGAACACATTTAATGCTATAATTTCAATAGTGTAGGACATGTTGTTTAGGACAGTACCATGCACAGTACAGTTTGTCAGGTTTATTTATTTAATGGGGAGATAAATATTAGTTGTGGGTAGTTTATTCTTGTGATGTAGTGGGCAGGTACATGTTTGACACCTTGCATCAGTTCCATGCTGGCATAACCCACTGTAAATACCAACTGTAATCATTAATATCAGATTCAAGATTTATTGATTAATCTCTCTCTCTCTCTCTCTTGTATCAAACAGAAGTTAAGATGTCTAAGCTGACAATCTTAGCAGGTGATAACATACAACTCATCCACTACGACTCCATAGTTTACATCAGGCACAATCACTGCCTTCTGTCGTCTAATAAAAGGATATGCTTTGACAAATGTTTTTTGGCAATTTACAAAGTGCAGTTTTGAAAGGCAAAGCAAATGCCTATCACATCAGTGCAGATAAAAGTTATTCTCATGAGTTACTCATGTATGAACCTCAGATTTTTCTCTCTCTCTTTCTCTAGGCTTGTGCCTGGTGCTGTGCCAGTTGGGTGCTTCCACCTCAGTGTCCACCACAGCTGCAGCCTCTCCCAAGATGGTGTGCTACTTCACCAATTGGTCTCAATACAGACCAGACAAAGGGAAGTACAAGCCCGAGAACGTGGACCCCCACCTGTGCACTCACCTGATCTACGCTTTCTCCATCATCAACAGCCGCAACGAGCTGGTCACATACGAGTGGAATGATGATGTCCTCTACAAGTCTTTCAACGCCTTGAAGACCAAGTAAGTGGCTCGCGTCACAACTTATTAGTGTTGGTGTTGAATGAGAAACTTAGATTCCCAATTGTCCAGGATATTTCATTGTTGTTGTTATTCATTTCTCTGAACTGGAGCTAGTTTTTAGCAGCCACTTAGATTTTTCAATCTACTTATATCCAAAATCGCTGAATAATCTCAAACTCGCCTTTCTTTGCCGTCTCTCTGCAGGAACCCTCATCTTAAGACTCTGCTGGCTGTCGGAGGATGGAACTTCGGTTCTTCCCAGTAAGTACCTTCCTTAGTCATGCCACAGGGCTATGAAACACACCATACATTTGGCTTAAACGACCAGACTTGGGTTTAGAGTACATCTTCAACTGTACCTACAGTATCGTAGTGTTTGGCGGAAAGGGCGGCAAGCCGAAGGGTTGCTAGTTCGAATCCCTGAGCCAACAAGATTCAATATCTCTCGATGTGCCCTTGGGCAAGGCACTTATCCCTAATTGCACCAGGGTTACTGTTAATAATGGCAGACCCTGGCTGTGACCCAACTCCCTGAGGTTGTTTCAAGAAGAGTTGGGATATGCAAAAAACAGATTTCCAATTCACACATACATATTAATAGAATGTAGGTTGTCTGGGTGTATGTTAACTATACTAGGGGACCTGAAATCACACAACGATCGTGTTTTACAAGCAAAGTGAAGATACGATGCTGTTCAAAGTGCTTTTGACAAAGGACAATGCCACACGTTTGTGTTGTCAAGATTACTTTCATCATGACTATCAGTACTATATGACTACTGATATCTGTACTAATTTACTTGTAGCACACTTTAGCATCCATAGTGTATTATATTAAGGCATTGTGATAAAACCTTGATCTTCTCTCAGGTGTTCCATCATGGTGTTCTAGTAGAAAACTGAGTTAACCCAGAACGAAAATCTCACCTAGTTCTGTCAGATGCTCGATTTATGTTTACGTACTTGGTCCATGAGAAATTAGCTAGTAGTATATCTGTGGAAGTAGAACAGTAGTAGGTTGTATTTAGAAACCACATGGTGTATTGTAATACACAGCCTTATGATAAAACTTTCTTCCTCACCTCAGGTTCTCCATCATGGTGAGCAATGCTGCCAACCGTAATACATTCATCCAGTCATCCATCAGCTTCCTGAGGACTCATGGCTTTGACGGGCTGGACCTGGACTGGGAGTACCCTGGAGCCCGAGGGAGCCCTCCAGAGGACAAGAAGAGGTTCACTCTTTTGTGCCAGGTGGGTGTGGCACCTCCACTACAGTTATTAGTCAATGGAAACAATGTAGATAATGATTTGGATTTATTAGTGCTTTACCAAGCATCCAAAGAGCTTTACAAAAACTGAGTGCATCATATTCATATATTTTCCCAAGCTTGTATGGTTTCCCATAATACATCTTTACCGTGTATCTCCAACCCTTTCTGACCCATGATGCTTTGTGTATGTACGTTTTACAGGAGCTTGTGGCTGCCTACGCAGCTGAGGCCAAGTCCACCGGCAATGCCCAGCTCATGCTGACTGCTGCCGTGTCCGCTGGAAAGGGAACCATCGACGCTGGATATGAGATTGCTGAGATCGCCAAGTGAGTCATTTTTAATATGAATGTTTCCAGCATTGTTCCATCAGTTTTTATAGTAAGCTCTGGATCTTTAGAAACAGCTTCCAGGTGGCATTTCTGATCTAAATAGTTATAGTTTATGTGTCTGCTTGTGTGTGTATCTCCAGGTCTCTAGACTTCATCAACGTGATGACCTATGACTTCCACGGAACTTGGGAGCAATTCACTGGACACAACAGCCCACTCTACCGTGGTGCTCATGACACGGGAGACCTTATCTTCTTCAACACTGTAAGGAAAGATTCCACACAAACTGACAGAATGTTTAGCAGTGTGTATAATGATACTTTTGTAGTGACTAAACCTGTAGAAGGAAGAGAGTAGTAAGTTCAAAACCCTTCTCATTCCAACCATCTTCATGAAGACAAATTGGTTTCATACATCATACAGCTTTACCGATGATATTGCCTTATGTTGCCTTATTATGGTAGAAATATGACATTTGCACCATAGTGCCACTTCACCTTTGAGTGTTATTCTACAACAGGGATGGGACATTGCGGCCCCCATTATTTATGGGTTTTTTTTGGGGGGTGGGGGGGGGACTCAGTCAGGGTCTTAGAATACACGAGTTGCAATTTTGAAGTTTGGTTGTGCATCAGCAATCCTTTAATTAGCCCATGTCAGCTACATTTGTTATAGATTGGTAAATTAGTCTAGTGGCCAGCTATCTAAACTTGTAGTAATCATGGTTGAATTACCGACCGGGGTGGGGCCCAGTGATCATCAGTTATCACATTAAACACTGCAGACATTTGCCTCCACCTTTTTTGGAAAAATGTGTAGAATTGCAGGAAATTAGCTGTAAAACTTCACTTTTTCATCTCCACCCCATGGCAAGATGAGCAGAATTGCAGGATTTTTTTTCTCTTTGCTGTCACGGGGGGGGGGGGGGGGGGACGACGACTAAAATGTTCGCAAGGTGGCGGGGTATGGATGTGAGTACGCAGACCCACGAGCCACTGCGGCCCCTAATGATGAGTTCCATTTTTTTGTGGCCCCCACCTCCATCAAATTTACCCATCCCTGTTCAACAACAATAAATGCCCTAGCACTGCTGAGGTACTTGCTATATTTATCACCTCTCTCCCCATCCCCCCCATCCCTCCACCCCTCTCTTCCTCTCTCAGGACTATGCCATGAAGTACTGGAGAGACAATGGCACCCCAGTGGAGAAGCTGAACATGGGCTTTGCCTCCTATGGTCGTACCTTCCGCCTTACATCATCTGACACCAGTGTTGGAGCACCAGCTAGTGGCCCCGCCTCCGCCGGGCCCTATACCCGCGAGGCCGGCTTCTGGGCATACTATGAGGTGAAAGCTGGGGGCCAAAACATTCATACACTCAGGACCAAAATGTTAAGCAAAGTTATATATTTGTTTTTCATTGTTATTTCAAGAATGCAGTACAAGAGGATGATTTCATTTGCATGATGATTTCACAAAACAATCTCCCGTTTCATGTGTTTTGTTCAGATCTGCACCTTTGTGAAGGGCACAACAGTTGAGATGATTGCAGACCAGATGGTTCCTTATGCCTACAAGGGCAATGAGTGGGTTGGATTTGACAACAGGCAGAGCTACGAGACCAAGGTCATTTTCAATTCAACATTTACCATGATACTAATTTAGAAAATAAGACATTCTTGCCCAGTCATTAAAGTGGTAAACAAAGTATCTGATACTTAAGCTTTGTGAAAACTTGGGTGACATAGCCTCTAAATATATACCCTTTCTCTCTCTGTCTTTGTCTCTCTACCTTTCTCTGTCCTCCTTCAATCCCACAGGTCCGCTACATGAAGGCCAACAAGTTTGGCGGGGCCTTCGTGTGGGCCCTGGATCTTGATGACTTCGCCAACCAGTTCTGCGCCGAGGGTAACCACCCTCTGCTGGGACATCTGCGCAACCTTCTTGACATTGGTAAGTCTGACTTTTCAATGAAGGAACAAACTTGACAATCCAAAACTTAACTAAAGTGTAATCGGAAGTGAACCAAATACTGGAACAGATTATCCCACTGTGGAGGGGGCCACTATGGTAAATGCAGTCAGATTAAATAATGTCCAGACATTTCATCACCTCAGCTCTGTCCCTCATGGTAAAACTCTCTCTCCTTTTCTCTTTCCTCCCATCCAGAGCTGCCCCCTCTGCCCCCTACCACCACCCCCAAACCTGGCTCAGTCACCACCACACGCCCCACAACCACACGCCCCACCACCCACGCCCCTGGGACCGGCTTCTGCAACGGCAAGCCTGATGGCATCTACGCCAACGCAGAGGACAACAACTCCTTCTACATGTGCGCTGGTGGCATCACTAACCTCAGCAAATGCGGCAGCGGCACCGTCTTCAACGATAGCTGCAAGTGCTGTGTGTGGCCTTGAGCGTGTTGTTAGGGAGTGAATTTATGATTTGTGATTATAATTTCAGATCCCCATTAGCTGTTGAAGAAAAAGCAGCTTTCGTTCCTAGCGTCCATTAGCATCGTTAATGCTAAAGCTAACACCAACTTTGTATTTACCAACTTCAAGTGTTATCGTCGTGAAAAAAAGGTTTTGTGGAAGAATACTTTCTGTAGACAATAGTTGAGATGCATTCAGTTGAGTCTTGCATTGAGTTTAGTAGTAGTGGAAATTGGTTGATTTGAATGTGCATTTAACTTTAGAAGCATATGAATAAAACATTTTCCTGCTTTATCTTGTTGTAATTTCCCTGTGTTTGACATGGTTTTTAAGACTTTTCATTCTCAGCCCTACAACATATATTACCTTGAGGCTACCTTTAACATTGCACCTTTGTATTGCGATACTTCTACAAACCCAAAGGCATTTAACTATATTTTCTCTATTCTATTTGACTATCCGTATCTTTTCCCCTTTTCTTACTGACTCCTCATCAAATGGCAGGTGAAAATATACCAGTAATACTGTAATGGTTGCCTTGGTGGAAGGAGAGGAGGACCAAAGCGCAGCGTGGTTAGTGTTCATATCTTTAATAAAATAACTGAACAAAACAATAAACGACAAATGAACAGTCCTCTTAATTAAGGTGAATGAAAAAACACTAAACAGGAAAATAATCACCCACAAAACACAGGTGGGGAAAGGCTACCTAAGTATGATTCTCAATCAGAGACAACGAACGACACCTGCCTCTGATTGAGAACCATACCAGACCAAACATAAAACCACAACATAGAAAAAGGAACAGACTACCCACCCCAACTCACACCCTGACCGAAACTAAAACAAAGACATACAGTGCCTTGCGAAAGTATTCGGCCCCCTTGAACTTTGCGACCTTTTGCCACATTTCAGGCTTCAAACATAAAGATATAAAACTGTATTTTTTTGTGAAGTATTAACAACAAGTGGGACACAATCATGAAGTGGAACGACATTTATTGGATATTTCAAACTTTTTTAACAAATCAAAAACTGAGAAATTGGGCGTGCAAAATGATTCAGCCCCATTAAGTTAATACTTTGTAGCGCCACCTTTTGCTGTGATTACAGCTGTAAGTCGCTTGGGGTATGTCTCTATCAGTTTTGCACATCGAGAGACTGACATTTTTTCCCATTCCTCCTTGCAAAACAGCTCGAGCTCAGTGAGGTTGGATGGAGAGCATTTGTGAACAGCAGTTTTCAGTTCTTTCCACAGATTCTCGATTGGATTCATGTCTGGACTTTGACTTGGCCATTCTAACACCTGGATATGTTTATTTTTGAACCATTCCATTGTAGATTTTGCTTTATGTTTTGGATCATTGTCTTGTTGGAAAACAAATCTCCGTCCCAGTCTCAGGTCTTTTGCAGACTCCATCAGGCTTTCTTCTTGCCACTCTTCCATAAAGGCCAGATTTGTGCAATATACGACTGATTGTTGTCCTATGGACAGAGTCTCCCACCTCAGCTGTAGATCTCTGCAGTTCATCCAGAGTGATCATGGGCCTCTTGGCTGCATCTCTGATCAGTCTTCTCCTTGTATTAGCTGAAAGTTTAGAGGGACGGCCTTGTCTTGGTAGATTTGCAGTGGTCTGATACTCCTTCCATTTCAATATTATCGCTTGCACAGTGCTCCTTGGGATGTTTAAAGCTTGGGAAATATTTTTGTATCCAAATCCGGCTTTAAACTTCTTCACAACAGTATCTCGAACCTGCCTGGTGTGTTCCTTGTTCTTCATGATGCTCTCTGCGCTTTTTTTTGTTAAAAAAGTTTGAAATATCCAATAAATGTCGTTCTACTTCATGATTGTGTCCCACTTGTTGTTGATTCTTCACAAAAAAATACAGTTTTATATCTTTATGTTTGAAGCCTGAAATGTGGCAAAAGGTCGCAAAGTTCAGGGGGGCCGAATACTTTCGCAAGGCACTGTAATAAAGGAACTAAGGTCAGAACGTGACAGTACCCCCCCACCCCCACAAAGGTGCAGACTCCGGCCACAAAACCTGAACCAATAGGGGAGGGTCTGGGTGGGCGTCTGTCCGCGGTTGCGGCTCTGGCGCGGGACGTGGACCCCACTCCATCATAGTCTTTGCTCGCTTCTTTACCCGCCTCCGTGGCGCCTTTGGAGCGGCGACCCTCGCCGCCGACCTCGGCCTGGGGACCCTAGCAGCGAACCCCAAATGGACGGGAGACTCCGGCAGCACCGGACAGGCGGCAGACTCCTGCTACGCTGGATTGAGGGGCGATTCTGGCAGCGCCTAACTGACGGGCGGCTCTGGCAGCTCCTTTCTGATGGACGGCTCTGGCAGCTCCTGACTGACGGGCGGCTCTGGCAGCTCCTGACTGACGGGCGGCTCTGGCAGCTCCTGACTGACGTGCGGCTCTGGCAGCTCAGGACAAACGGGCGGCTCTGGCAGCTCAGGACAGACGGGCAGCTCTGGCAGCTCAGGACAGACGGGCGGACCTGGAGGGAGGAGACGGAGAGAGAGCCTGGTGCGTGGGGCTGCCACAGGACCCACCAGGCTGGGGAGACCTACAGGAGGCCTGGTGCTTGGAGGAGGCACCAGATGGACCGGGCTGTAGAGGAGTACTGGAGCTCTGCTGCGCAGCCTTGGCTCCCCTCCTCCAGACTGGATGACCACTTTAGCCCGGACCCTCCAGAGTGCAGGCACAGGTTGAACCGGGCTGTGGGTGAGCACTGGAGATCTGGTGCATACCACTCGCACCTCTCCCTTAGGCTCAAGACCCACATTCGCCCGGCACGGGCGGAGCACAGGCATAGAACGAGCACTGCACCCTTCCAGCGCCCCGGAGACACAGCACGCAGCGCCGGCGCAGGATACCCTTGGCCGAAACGGCGTACTGGAGACCAAACACACTGGGCTGGCACAACATGCCCTGGATGAATGCCCACTCTCGCTTGGCACTTGCGGAGGGCTGGCCTTTATCCCACCGGGCTATGAGCGCGTACTGGCGACACTGTGCGCTTGACCGCATAACATGGTCCCTGACCAGAACTGCGCTTCTTTCAGGAAGCCCGAGGAGTGGGCTCAGGTCTCCAACCTGACTATGACACACTCCCTGTTGCCTCTCGTGCCTGTCGCGCTGCTGTGCTGCCTCCTCATATCGCCGCATATTACTGGGGTTTAGTAATACAAAAAACATATAGAAATAAAAAAAACATAGAATTCACAACACGGGAGCCTATATTGCTACTGGCACAAGACAATGTGAAAGGGGAGTGAAAACATGTGGAAAACACATTTAAGTTAAATAGAAGGGTGTTCAAATACACATGCACTATCTTGGGAATGGGGCTGCAAATTAGATATAGTACAAAACAAATGTTGAAATTCCTCATATAATAAAACATGAATGAAAAACATCCCACAGAGATTATTTTTTTAAACCACTCCCGTCTCTCAACACACATATACACAGCAATTTAGCACAAAACACAAAAGAAAACCTTAATAAATAAATAAATGGCAGCGTAATATTCCGCAGTTCACAAAAAATGTTGGCCTGACAGACACCATGACATTGTAGTAGGTCAGGTTTCTCTGTATAGGACGGTATAGGAACACCAGCCAGTAGCTGGGTGAGGAGCAGTCGGGCTTCATCCCCCAAAATCAAAACCAAGATAATAAGAAAAAATATATACACAACAATATATCTTTCATCTCTCTGTGTTTCATAATTTTCCTTCAATTCACAAGAGGCTGAATGTATCTCACTGGAAAAAGCATCCGAGTGAGTGAAACAGCACACCTCTGTCTCTGTATGTGTACGCCATCTATCTGATGATGTCTGGTCAAAAAGAGTATGACAATATTGTCAGTCGTAGCATTGAATGCAAGGTAAGCCAGTAACCATTTGGTCTCCCTTGATAAAAAAAAGTATAAAATAATAGCCAATCAGCGTTGAGCTAAACTGAGTGAGCTCAACTGTGAATGGGAAGCCATTCAGCCATTGGATTTGGCTTCACCTCAGTCCCATCACATCGAGAGCAAAACGTTGTTGACAGAAAATAACTTAAATTGTTACGTCTCGTTGTGTTGTTGTCCTCCGATGGCTAACTAGCGAGCTAAAATTGGTTTTACTTAATTCTCCATAATGGCCAATGATTTCAAATGCGATTCTGATTCAACTATAAATTCACACATTGGCCTGAGAGGATGGAAGTTCAGTTTGGTGCTAGATGTAGTAGGCTAATCTTAATGAAAGGAAGTTAGGGTAGCGAGCAAGCAAGGACTATGAGCACGAGGACAGATGCAGAGCCTCGGTCTGATGCCATTAAAAGGTAATTTACCACCTTCACAAGTGCAGTCTCAGTGCTATGATGGGGTCTAAAACCAGACTGAAGCATTTCATATACATTGTTTGGCTTCAGGAAGGCAGTGAGTTGCTGCGCAACAACCTTTTCTAAATTTTTTGAGAGGAATGGAAGATTCGATATAGGCCGATAGTTTTTTATATTTTCTGGGTCAAGGTTTGGCTTTTTCAAGAGAGGCTTTATTACTGCCACTTTTAGTGAGTTTGGTACACATCCGGTGGATAGAGAGCCGTTTATTATGTTCAACATAGGAGGGCCAAGCACAGGAAGCAGCTCTTACAATAGTTTAGCTGGAATAGGGTCCAGTATGCAGCTTGAAGGTATAGAGGCCATGATTATTTTCATCATTGTGTCAAGAGATATAGTACTAAAACACAAGTGTCTCTCTTGATCCTATGTCTTGGCAGAGTTGTGCAGACTCAGGACAACTGAGCTTTGAAGGAATACGCAGATTTAAAGAGGAGTCCATAATTTGCTTTCTAATAATCATGATCTTTTCCTCAAAGAAGTTAATGAATGTATTACTGCTGAAGTGAAAGCCATCCTCACTTGGGGAAAGCTGCTTTTTAGTTAGCTTTGCGACAGTATCAAAAATAAATTTCAGATTGTTCTTATTTTCCTCAATTAAGATGGAAAAATAGGATGATCGAGCAGCAGTGAGGGCTCTTTGATACTGCACAGTACTGTCTTTCCAAGCTAGTCGGAAGACCAGTTTGGTGTGGCATGATCAGTTTGGTGTTAAATGAACTCTGCTCTTCTTGCTCTCCTCACCAGTCCTTTGATGAAGACGTCCACCCAGCCCAAGGCTCGGCGGCCCACCGTTAGCTCCTCCGCCATGGACGAATTTGACAAACTGATGATCGAGTTCACAGATGACCGTGTGGAAGACGACTTGGAGCTGGACCCCGGCAAGGGAGAGGACGACTACCTGCTGGAGCTGTCTGAGATGATTGACAGCTAAACTTGTCTACCAGTTAACCCAATCACGACCCCTGGCCGACCCTTGACCTTGAGTAACGCTTATGTTCCTGTCACCTGATACCTTATACCCCATTCACTCTCCAAAAATAATGTACAAAGTTTTGTTCACCTCAAGTTCTGAACTGATTCAACGGTAAATGTAAAGTGGTTGTGGGAACTTTGAGTTAGCTATATTTGAGATGAACTAAATGGAAATATGGGTTGAAGTATGAAGTGAATGTTTAATGTTTTAATGTTTAAAAGTAAGATTTGTTTTTCAGTTTTGTATTACAGAAGTTAACTCTGAAATAAGTCCCTTTTTTAAATACAACTACCATGTTCCTCTAGTTTCACCTACCTATTTTCCCTATTGTACGTTGGTCAACACGTGTTTGGATTAAATACCATTTTGGACAATGTTTTAAACCTACCCAATTATTTGACACAGTTGAATATGAAACATTACACACTGTTTAACATACAACCTGCTCTCTGTTAAACCTTTTGTTACAAATAGTGTTTTCTAATCTTAAAATGTGAAAAAGCAGCTTCTCAAGGACTATGAATCTGCTGTCTGACTTTGAACCTATTTGTAATGTTCATACACCATGTCTGAATTCAACTGACACTTTCCACTGCTAGCATGTGACAACTGGCCTTAGTGGTCGGAGTACCAGTTGGTCCTGTCCCATGTCAACTGTGATCAGATATCTGCTGATCAGAGTTGTATGATCATGGATGATGAGTCTGTTGATTGTGTATCTGTACCTGCTTGAGCCTGTTCTTATGTAAATGTCTAAAGGGTGTAGTACATAATAAAAAGGCTTTCATGACAAGTTGCGATTCCCCAGTCTCGAGGACTTTTTTTATTTCACCTTTATTTAAGGTTTAAGGCTATGTTCTCATTTACAACTGCGACCTGGCCAAGATAAAGCAAAGCAGAGCAACACAAACCACAACATGGTTACACATGGAATAAACAAGCGTACAGTGAATAACGCAATAGGAAAAAAAAGAAGTCTATATACAGTGTGTGCAAATGGCATGAAGATGACTGAAGACATGTCAATCTAAGAAAGTGGTTGTTACAGCTACAATGTAAAAATCTGAGTGCCAGGGTCATTTCAGTTAATGTGCCCTAAACTTACCTGGAGCAATCAACCAACTACTGTTGATTTTATAATACTTGAAACGTGTGTTTGTCAATATAAATTGTTTTCCCCTCCGATACAGCAGACGGCGCTCCTAAGTTTGGTCAGTGCTATCTGAGCCGAAATAGACGCATCGTAGGCGAAGATTTTTTATAAATCAAGATAGACCATGGACTGTGTTTCCAATGGGAGCAAATTAATCAAAGTAGGCAGAACAAGCAAGGATATAGGCAAAGCTAGCATGTACTTGCATATTTCCGTAAGAGAACGCCTACTCTGAAGTGCGCGTTTGCAATAACTCAATACGCCCTTGCGCTCCTAAAAAACGCAATTTTAAAAAACTATTGCAAAGGGTGAAGTCTACAAAGATAAGTCCACTCTGTTCGTAACAGATTCTAGTTTTGGAAATATAAAACTATGTAGATCAAATGTTTCATCGATGACAACATTTGCAGAATGTCGTTCAAAATCCATCTCCCTCCATCTTCTCCCACTACCGGTCACTGGGCTTCCTCTTATTATCAGATTTGGTAGTTAGTGGAAACGCCAACTGGATGCTTCACATTTATACATCCGGTGAAATATCTGGCTCATTGTTTTATCTGTGTCGTCACATTCGTGAAACTAGATAGCTATAAACAAAGATGGTGGATTGTTAAAAATAATAATACTACCTGAAAGATAAGTAACATCTTTCATTTGTGGTACTACTCGCACAGCAAACAAAATGTCAAAATTGGAATTGTTGAATATATTTCTTACGAAGAGATTAACCGCGGCTGCCGAGGAGATATTTGGAGCTGTGAAGGGTACGATAGTTGAGTACCAGACAGAAATCGTTCGCTCCAAGGAGGAGAACAATCGTCTCCGAAAGCTGCTGGATATCGCTGTTCAGCGCGTTCTACTTCAAACAGGTAACTAGCTAAGTAACGCTAGGATATGAACCTACTTTTATTTCTCAAAACGAGGGAATTGTTTTGTTTGTTGCCAGACTCCACAAAATAATATATACAAAATACCAGAATTGTTCTATTGGACTAACGTTAGACTAGACTGAGAATATGAAAAGCCGACCACAGGGCTGCCAACTTTGAAGAAAGCTTGGAGTGAGATTTTGCCTAGACGGGGCCTGTGAAATGTTACTGTTTTAAAGCTAATTTCCTGTAATATGTATTTCGACATGATATATATATCATATATATATTTATATATATATATTTATATATATATATATATATAAAAAAACAGGTCAGATGTATTCAGAATTTTTAAAACAATAAATTAACACTCAATTCTACGACTTTGTTACTTTTAGGTTTTGGGGGGGATGGAATTAAAAGTATACAATTAAATTTATTTTTTAGGTGGTTTGACACTTTAAACATTTTTTATTTCAGTAATGAAATTAGATGAGGAAACAGGCCAATGGGAGAAACAGTGGGAAGGTCAGTGAGAATGCTCTGCACAGGAAATACTAATATTAATGGTTGATGGCAGTGGGTAACCAAATCATAGATTGCAGTTTTGTCGTAGACTGCTTTCAAGGTAAGGACACAAACATTTAGTATTTGGTCATTTTGGTGAACTCTTTAAAATAGTGCTGGATGAAAATCCTGCTTGCTCTCCTTGATCTATGTTTCCCAAGTGCTGGATGTTCTTAATTTGTCAATCATCCAACCGTTTAAAATAAGTCGAATGAATATCAATATTCAGGTGGTTTATGTCTACTAGTTGAAGATCATTGTCATTCTCTTACTCTACATAGACAAAATATTTGTTAATGAATTGTCAGTCTCCCTCTATCGCTGCCTTGCATGTGCACAGTACTAAAATGTGAAATTATATTTGAGGCCTAGAGCATTTTAATATCCAATACTTATTTGTAGGACTTCAAAACTGTCAATGAATGGCTGCAAAAATATATAGCCTTATATTCATTTTCAAAGACACAAGTAGGCATATCAGATTTAAAATCTGTGATTACACTGGCAAAATTGGGAGAAGTGGAGCAATAAAATACTGTAAATGTGGGGATCTTTCTGACATGCACACTAATTCCACTTTTTTATTTCAGCCCATTGTTAAGAATGAGAATTGTTCAACTGATCAGACTAAATAAAGTAAATTGATAATCAAATCTGCTCTAGGCAAGACATAAATCTGCCCCTACACCCTAACCAAAATGTTTTTATATCTATTGTCTCCCCTCTAGAATCAAACTTACGCTTTTGAGTTCACAATCTGTTTGACCAAATGATTTTCATAGTGACAAATCACTACTAAACATACTGTAGGTCTGTCTGCTACCTTTTCATTGTCAGAGCCTAAATGCCAATCACCAAAACAATGGTACTAATGCAAGTGTGGATTAATTCGACATTAGTACATGCTGTCAAATTGCTGCATTCTGCAATAAGGATGGGAGTAAATTTGTTGACAATATTGTATCTACAAATGTTTTTTACCATTTTATAAACTCAGCAGAGAACATTCTCTCTCTCTCTCCATTCAATTCCACTCTAATCTTGAGGGGCGTTTGGTAAAAAAATACACATTTTCAAGAATCACATCTGATCTATCCATATACCCAAATTTCAATCTTGTCTCATCACTGCTACTCTCCAACGTGGAGCCCTCCCGGCCAAACCCTCCCCTAATCCGGACGACGCTGGGCCAATTGTAAGCCACCCTATGTGATTCATGATCACAGCCAGTTGTGATACAGCCTGGGATCATGCCTTAGATGCTCATCCAAAAGCTCTCCCCCTCCCTCCATTTGGCAAATCTGATCATAATTCTATCCTTCTGATTCCTCTTTACAAGCAAAAGCTAAAGGAAGAAGTACCTGTGACTCGATCCATATGGAAGTGGTCAGATGACGGCGGACTGTTTTTCTAGCACAGACTGGAATATGTTCCGGGATTCATCCAATGGAATTGAGGAGTATACCACCTTAGTCATCGGCTTCATCAATAAGTGCATCAATGACGTCGTCCCCACAGTGACCATAAGTAAATATCCCAATCAGAAGCCATGGATTACAGGCAACCTCCACATCGAGCAAAAGGCTGCCGCGTTCAAGGAGCGGGACACTAATCTGAAATCCCGCTATGCCCTCAGACGAACCATCAAACATACAAAGCGTCAATAAAGGATTACGATTGAATCATTCTACACCGGCTCTGACACTGTTCGGATGTGGCCAGGCTTGAAAACTATTACCGGCAACAAAGGGAAACCCAGACGCGAGCTGCTCAGTGATGCTAGCCTACCAGATGAGCTAAATGCCTTTTATGCTTGCTTCGAGGCAAGCAACACTGAAGCATGCACGAGAGCCTGAATGACTGTGTGATAACGCTCTCGGTAGCCGATGTGAACAAGACCTTTTTAAACAGATCAACATTCACAAAGCCTTGGGGCCAGATGGATTACCAGGATGTGTACTCCAAGCATGCACAGACCAACTGGCAAGTGTATTCAGTTACATTTTCAACCTCTCCCTGACTGATTCTGTAATACCTACATGTTTCAAGCAGACCACCATAATCCCTGTGCCCAAGGAAGCGAAGTTAACCTGCCTAAATAATTACTGCCCTTTAGCACCTACGTTGGTAGTAATGAAGTGCTTTGAAAGGCTGGTCATGGTTCACATCAACAGCATCATCCCGGATACCCTAGTCCCACTCCAATTTGCATTATGCCCCAACAGATCCACAGATGACAAAATCGCACTCCACACTGCCTTTTCCCACCTGGACAAAAGGAACACCTATATGAGAATGCTGTTCATTGACTACAGCTCAGCGTTCAACACCATAGTGCCCATGAAGCTCATCACTAAGCTAAGGAGCCTGGGACTAAACACCTCACTCTGCAACTGGATCCTGGACTTCCTGACAGGCTGCCCCCAGGTGGTAAGGGTAGGCAACAACACATCTGCCACGCTGATCCTCAACACTGGGGCCCCTCAGGGGTGTGTACTTAGGCACCACAGGGTTAGGCCTGATCACCAACAATGAGACAACCTATAGGGAGGAGGTCAGAGAACTGGCAGTGTGGTGCCAGGACAACAACCTCTCCCTCAATGTGAGCAAGACAAATGAGCTGATCGTGGACTACAGGAAAAGGCGAGCCGAACGGGGCCCCAATTAACATCAACGGGGCTGTAGTGGAGCGGGTCGAGAGTTTCAAGTGCATTGGTGTCCACATCACCAACAAACTATCATGGTCAAAACACACCAAGATAGTCATGAAGAGGGCACGACAAAACCTTTTCCCCCTCAGGAGACTGAACACATTTGGCATGGGTCCCCAGATCCTCAGAGTTCTACAACTGCACCATTGAGAGCATCCTAGAGAGCACCCCTATTACTAATCTGTTCAACCTCTCTTTCGTATCGTCTGAGATTCCTAAAGATTGGAATGCGGCCGCGGTCATGATCCAAACTGTTAAACCTATATCCATCCTGCCCTGCCTTTGTAAAGTCTTCGGAAGCCAAGTTAACAGATCACCAACCATTTTAGAATCCCACCGTACCTTCTCCGCTATGCAATCTGGTTTCCGAGCTGGTCACGGGTTTCCGAGCTCAGCCACGCTCAAGGTCCTAACCAACATCAATAAAAGACAGGACTGTGCAGCCGTCTTCATCGACCTGGCCAAGGCTTTCGACTCCAGCAATCACCTCATTCTTATCAGCAGACTCAACAGCCTTGGTTTCTCTAATGACTGCCTCACCTGGTTCACCAACTACTTCTCAGATAGAGTTCAGTGTGTAAAATCGGAGGGCCTGTTGTCCAGACCTCTGGCAGTCTCTCTATGGGGGTGCCACAGGGTTCAATTCTCGGGCCGACTATTTTCTCTGTATATATCAATGATGTCGCTCTTGCTGTGGGTGATTTTTTTTGTTGTTGATCCACCTCTACGCAGACGACACCATTCTGTATACATCTGGCCCTTCTTTGGACACTGTGTTAACAAACCTAAAAACAAGCTTCAACGCCATACAACACTCTTTCCGTGGCCTCCAACTGCTCTTAAATAGTAGCTCCACCTTATCTCAGCTCACTGGTCACCATAGCAACACCCACCCGTAGCACGCACTCCAGCAGGTATATTTCACTGGTCATCCCCAAAGCCACACAAAAATTACTAAAGTTGGAGACTTATCTCCCTCACTAACTTTAAGCGTCAGCTGTCAGAGCAGCTTACCGATTGCTACAGCTGTACACAGCCCATCTGTAAATGGTCCATCCAACCAACTACCTACCTCATCCCAATATTTATTTTGGTATTTCTGCTCTTTTTCACACCAGTATTTCTACTTGCACATCCTCAACTACACATGTATCACTCCAGTGTAAATTGCTAAATTGTAATTACTTCACCACAATTTGCCTATTTATTGCCTTACCTCCTTACTTCATTTGCACACACTGTATACAGGTTTTTCTATGTGTTGTTTTTGTCGCACTGCTTTGCTTTATCTTGGCCAGGTCGCAGTTGTAAATGAGAACTTGTTCTCAACTGGCCTACCTGGTTAAATAAAATGTGAAATAAAATCCTGACCGATTACATCACCGCCTGGTATGGCAACTGCTCGGCATCTGACCATAAGGCGCTACAAAGGGTAGTGCGTACGGCCCAGTATATCACTGGGGTCAAGCTTCCTTTCATCCAGGACCTATATAATGGGCAGTGTCAGAGACTCCTCTAAAATTGTCAGAGAATCCAGTCACCCAAGTCTGTATAGACTGTTTTCTCTGCTACCGCACGGCAAGCGGTACTGGAACGCCAAGTCTAGGACCAAAAGGCTCCTTAACACATTCTACCCCCAAGCCATAAGACTGCTGAACAATTAATCAGATGGCCACCGGACTATTACATTGACTCCCCCCCCCCTCCCTTCCATTTGTTTTGTACACTGCTGCTACTTGCTGTTTATTATCTATGCATAGTCACTTCACCCCTACCTACATGTACAAATTACCTCAACTAACCTGTACCCCCGCACACTGACTTGGTACCGGTACCCGCTGTATATAGCCTCATTATGTTATTGTTATTTTATTTGGGAAATATTTTCTTAACTCTTCTTGAACTGCACTGTTGGTTAAGGGCTTGTAAGTAAGCATTTCACAGTAAGGTCTACACTTGTTGTATTTGGCGCATATGACAAATAGTTGGTAAAACATTTTTAGACTGCTGCGCCACTCGGGAGGCCATATCATATATTTTTCAGAGCCATTAGTGAAAAAAGACCAGTATTGGGCTGACTGTCTAAATGCAGCATAATAGGCTGACCACACCACTCGCTCGTGTCGCAACATAAATTTAGAAATCCATGTTATTCAATTGTTGCACCCACACTGCTCGCGCGCGCCAACTAGTGTCTGTGTTGCCAAGGGCTGAAATAGAAGTCATTCCTATTTCTGACGCAATCGCGCTGCAAGTCCTGCCTCTCCCATCTCCTCATTGGTTTATAGAAGCAGGTCCTCATTGGTTATACCCACGTGGGTAATTGAAAGACTAAATGTTTTGTCGGTTGTCGTGGTAATACTATGAAAGTGTAGATGCCAATCACCAAAAAAGTTCAAAGATGAAGGAGCCAGGGAGGAGCGATGACTAGAGACTATTCGGTTGGCCGTTTTATGTGTAGAGTAGAGGACCTTGTGCATTTCAGGTAAAATAACAACTCAAATGTTTATATCCCAGGACAAATTAGCTAGCAACAGCAAGCTAGCTAAATAGGACAAATTAGCTAGCAAGTGCAAGCTAACTAGCTAAATTGCCATACGTGTTTAATGCTTTTCGACCTGTCCCCAAATTAATGTCATTGGTTCAGAGTTTGTTTTGGTATTTTGACCTTTGTCGTGATCATGTTTGGTGTAGGAGGACAAAATAAATTAGTGCACGTAGGCGCACGCGCCCAGCCAGTTTGGGTTCCGTGTAAGTGCATTGTTTTTGGCCAAATCATCCACTCTTCTACACCTCCAATAAAATCACTCAATACTGCCACACGCAGGTCGGCTGATCCAGCAGCAGGAAAGGTAATTGATTTCATCACCTACAACAGTTTGAACGTCATCAATCTGTTGTTTCACCCATATATTACACGGAATGCAATAATATTTTATGTAAGTAGACAACAGAGTATATTTTTACAGGGATTCTATATTTCTAGATAGACTGAGTGATTTTACTGGCGGTGCAGAAGAGGTAGATCTGGCACATGGTCAAAAACAATTCTTAGATTCTTTCCAGACAGGCCATTTTTTTCAGTTGCATTAAACTTTTTATTTAGAACTTTTTTGGAAGTACATACTGGACGTGAAGGCAGTAATGACAATGGTTGCTCTGCCACACTGGTCTTTGGTGAGTACCGAACGTATTTAGACATTTTAGGTTTGCAAAGCTGGTGAATGGCAAGTTGAATGGCTGCTTCCTGGGCTTAAAGGAGAATCTCCATATTCAACGTCTCCTGTAAACCCAGATTCTGGTTCACATGCAGGCTACACATGTCATACATGTACTGTGGTACAAAGATAGAATTGCCTTCAGCTGACTTTCTTCCTTTCCTTTCCCTCTAGACCACCATGCTATCCATCTCACTGAAGATGCATCTTCCCCTGAGCAGCAGCACTGTGAGCAGGAGTGGAGCCCCGGTCTGGGCCAGGACCCAGAGCCCACACTGATTAAAGAGGAACAGGAGCTCAGAATCAGCCAGGAGGAAGACCAGCATCACGGTCTGGAGTCTGATACCAAAGGAGAGTCTACATTAACTCCTCCCTTTGTTAAAAGTAACTGTGATCAGGACCCAGCTCAGCCTTCACATCTTCCACATACCCAAACTGTGGACATCAGAGAAGGAGACTCTTTAGCCAGAACCATATCTTCTAAGCAGATCAAAATAGAAAGTGAAGAAGGCTACAGCACATCAGAACCAACCAGTGACTTACAGACCATCTTCAATGTAAATTCAGACTGTCTTGCAGCTTCGAGTGAAAACGGTGCCCAACCCAATATCAACAATAGAATTCAGAGAGAAGGACTCTCAGGATATAAGGCCCCACAGGGAACAAGCAGTGCATATGAAAGAGAAAGTATAGGTCTACACATAGATGTCAGAGGCCAGAACACCTCAAAGCTGCCTCCACAGAGATCTCCCTATCAACCCCAGGGCATACAGAGAGTGTATCGTTGCAGAGAGTGTGGGAAATGCTTCAGTTTCTCCTGCCAGTTAGAGGTCCACATGCGATGGCACACCAAGGAAAGACCATTCAGCTGCTCTGTGTGCAGAAAAGGCTTCACAACCATCAGCATGTTGAGGAGGCACCACCGCATTCACACTGGAGAGAAGCCCTTCCGCTGTCACATCTGTGGGAAATGTTTCAACCAGTCGGCTCACCTCAACACTCACTTTAAAATTCACCCAGGGGAGAGACCACATGGCTGGAAAATGGCTCGGTCAAAACGTTAACAGCAGAGACATTTACGCTCTCTCTTGAAATTAAGTTCTGAGCACAGAAGGAGAGTGACATGTAAATCTGGGCAGTTTAATTATTGTCCAGGATTTAAAACACTAGAAGAATCAGTGATTGATGTTTGAACAATGCATTACAATCCAGTGGGGAATGGGAATAACTTTGAGTAATGAAAATGTTACTGTTTTTCACTGATCCATGTGATTGTGTTGCTGCATGCGTCATCATCTGAAACCATGTTCAGTGCCAGCATGAGGATATGAATACTGCTAGTAGCTATATATATGTTGACTGATGTTGTTCTTTTGTAATTATACTACACATTTTACAGGAAGCAGAGGATATCACCTGTTTTAGTAGATGCAGATCAATCAATGAATTTGATCCTCATCTATTTCCCCTTAGGACTTGGACATGACTGCTGGGCTGTATGACTATCCTATTAGGGCCTTGACAGTTATCCCTGATGAAATTACTGTGTCAAAATGTAGTGTTCTGTACTGAATGTTAACTGTTTTGTAATAAATAATTGGTCAAATGTTTTTTTACGGTCAGGATTACTTTATCTTCTACCATTCAGGCTGCAGTGTGTGTGTGTGTGTGTGTGTGAGGGGGGGGAGGGGGTACCGTGTGTGTGTGTATGGGGTGGGTGTGTGACTACCACTTTCAACCTAAAGCAGTGCCTCTGAGATACAGTATGTAAGTTTAGATATCAGCATCTTTCAATCTAGTTTAAACTGACACATTTTCCCCACGCAAATCATGATTCCTCCAGTTTGTAAAACAAGCTCATATACCTTCTAAGTGATCCCATCTGATTGAAGTCTGCTGCCTTCATGGCACGGATGCGGTTTCTCCTCTATTTGAGTCTTCATATGCACGGTCAGGGCTTCACTCAGCGGAGACCTTGTGACATTCTTCACAGTGATGCAGTTTCAACCCTCTGACTCATACGTGTGGTCAGGGAAGCGCTTTCCACAAATATGACAACGATGCAGCGTCTCCTTCGTGTGTGTCCTCATGCATCTGCAAGCTTCCTTTTCGACTGAAATGTTTACCACAATCTTGACACTGAAATAGTTTCTTACCAGTTTGAATGACTTGGTGTTTTTACATTAATGATGTTTAAATTGTTTTCCACACAGGACACTGGCATGAGCCCTCACAATTTGCACTTTCAGGTTAGCCTTATGACGGGTATAAGTGTTAGTCACACATTCAGTTATATAAAATGGGCACAAACTGCCTGCCTGTACAGCATGGAGAGCTCACCCATTCATTGAATGCTGCATGGAGTTCTGTGAGGTTAAACAAGACCTCTTCTCTGAACTTTGACATTGCACTCTCGTCAACTTTTTTCTCCAAATAGTTTTTTCCTCTATTGTATGCTTACTTTCTTTCTGGTTTTGTTTGACCTCTATAAATATTTTGGGAATTTCTCCCCTTTTGCTTTGTTGCAATTTCGTTCAAACCTCCGTAGCTGTTTAACTGGAGTTTTCTTTTGCATCGTTTCTGCAATCTGCACTTTTCTTTGCTTTGTCATGTGTTGAGACTGAGGACTATTCTGGTTGAAAGTCCCGCTTTGGTCCATAAGAGCATTTGTTTCCCTCCACTGTTCCCTTTTTTGAGCCCTGGCTGTTTCGGACATCAATTCCATTGGAGGTCGATCCTTCTTCCCTTGAGCCCTTCTTTGATAACTAAAAGCAAAACAATAACTGATAACAGATGTAAATCACTCTACACTGACCATACAATTAACTAAATAAGTTGAAATGTACAATGAAATTCAGAAAATGCTACCATACTCTTCTCTTGGCAAGGTATTCTGCCTTTGCTAGAGGATCAGAATTTATCTGTGACCTGTGACCTGTGTCGTGCAACCCTCTCCTTGATGGATGAAGGCATCTTTTCTTTTTTTTAAAGGCTGAAAAAAATTTTTTCTTATTAACTGTATGGACAAGTGTCAATACTTATAGTTTTCTTATGAAACACACCAATATCCCATTTTAGTTGTTCAAATTCAATCGTGGACAGTTGCCCAATATTTTCACCCTTTGATATGCAAAAACTGTACAAATGTATCATTCTTTGTGATACATTTATACAGTGCCAAACAGAAGAGAACATGTAGAAATGTGTTGTAATAAGATTGTATTTATTGTTTTTTTTTATATAAATATTATCCTTGGACACAAAAATAGCAAATCATGTCAATTACCCTCATTCATCAATCAATACATTAGATTAAGTCAGCTAACAGTAGTGACATGAGGGGAATGTCCTACATTGTTAAACTGTTCCTTCAGATATTCGGACTGAATCCTGTTTCCCTCACAGAGCACCTCCACCCTTGGGTCTTGTCTTCATATGCTCTGTTTGATGGAAGCCTTCATGCCAAACACGGCAACAAAGTTTTTTTTACCATGTGTGTATCATATGTATGTCAATATCCCTTCCCAGGGAAAGATTTGCCACACACATTGCAGCTAAAAAACTTCTCCCCTGTGTGAACTAGCTGGTGGATGTTTAGTCTACTCTGAGATATGAAGCTGCGGTCACACAGTGAGCATGTACACTTCCCTCCATGTATTTGGAGAATGAAGCTAACATTTTAATATCGGCTCCATATGCCAACATTTTGTATTTGGGATCCAATGTTCCGTATGAGGTGACAGTACAGAATGTCACCTTTATATTTGAGGGCATTTTCATGAAGTGTGCAGAAACATTTTATCTACTTAGAAAATGACTCCAGTTATAATTAACCATTCACTTCCTATTGGGCAAAACAACCCAAGAAATGCATCCGACAAACATGTTTGTGTGCTCGGAATATGCACCAGAACTTTTTACTACTTCAAACACGAAGTGAATTTGTCCAAATACTTATGACTTCTTCAAATGGGGGCACTAGATACATAAAAATGCTTTTAATTCTAAACGGTAAAACCAATCTGTAGGAAAATACCCTCAAATAAAAGGTGACATTACGGACCGTAGCCTCATATAAAGCCTTTGATCTCAAATCCCAAATGTGGGAGCCAATTTTAAAATTTTTGCTTCACTGTCCAAATACATATGGAGGGGAGTGTATATGTATCCCCTGTGTGTAATTTCATATGATCCTTCAAAAGATGAGGACGTTTGATACAAACTTGGGAGTGGGATGGCTTCTCTTCTGGGTGTAACTATCTTAAATGCTCTGCCAAGTGTCCCTTCCTGGTAAAGCACGTGCCACAACCATGGTAATGAAAATATTCATCTCCTGTATGTATTTGTATGTCTTTGACAGTATTCCTCTGTAAGGAAACATTTACTGCACACATGGCAGTTAAACGGTTTCTCCCCAGAGATCTTTCTGCTTTCTCAGAGTTGATGTACTACTATCGACAAGTTCACTGTTTTCATTCTGAGCTGGAGAACAGTCTGCATTTACTGGAGAGAGGGGCTGTAATTCACTGTTTGGTTCTGATACTCCACAGCCCTCACCATGTTCTGTTTGGATCTCTTCTGTTGTTTTAGTGGGTAGAAAGTCATTCTCCACAGTTTGGGTTTGGTGAATATGTGAGGGCTGGGGTGGGTCCTGATCCCAATCACTTTTCACAAAGGGAGTTAATATGAATCTTTGGTATCAGACTCCAGCCTCTGAATCTGCTCTTCCTCATGACCAATCCCAAACTACTCCTGTTCCTCTTTAATCTGTGTGGGCTCTGGGTCATCCTGCCCCTGACCTGGGATCCACTCCTGGTCACAGTGCTGCTGCTCAGGGGGAACTCCTGCTTCTGGGACAGTGAGTTACTAGCTGCTGGGGATCTGTAGATATTAAAAAATAAATATCTCGAACTATATTATGATATAGCTATAGTTATTTTCCTCTGACACTGAAGATCCGACTGCGCACATGCACGTGTGTTCACAATATTGTATGGTTTATCAAAATCTGAAACGTCTTTATGATACGGGAAGGTAAAACGTTATGGAAACATCACTATACGCTACAGACCTGCTTTATATCACTATCAGGCTGTGTGATGACATTTAACGTTAGTAACGTTAGCCTTTGTAGACGTTCGATCTTTCTTTGAACGGGAGATGTCTTACTCGTACTCCGAAATCGTTCTAACCACGGCCCTAAATATTTCAAAGGCTGATGCTGTTAATTGCTCGGAAAGAAACACATTCAGCAGATGTAGTTTAGACATTATGATAGTGTACAAAAACATTTCCAGAGAAATGCTGTCCTATGGTACATGGAAGTAAACAGTGTATGCTTCCTTATCGCTCTTTGTTCATTGGTCGCTATTGGTATACCGCCACCTGTTGGGCTGGAGTGAGATAAAGCCATAAACAAATCAACCACAGATTTTGGATGGATGCAGCGCTGAGTAATCCTAAATGTAATATGGTTTAACCTTACTCTTTAATATTTCAATATTTTTGACAGCCCTTACGTTTGTAGACATCCATTCATTGACAGCAAAATCATCGTAATTAACCCGCACAAAAGGGGGCGGTATTGCAATCTCTGCTACTCTTGTAACGTTCATACGTTTTCTTTTCACAGTCTATGGTTCACACACACAACATACTACTAATCCACGTGAGTTAAACAATAGGAACTGATACACGTTCATTCTACAAAATGTCCAAACTACATCTGCTGAATGTGTTTCTTACCGAGCGATTAACAGCGGCGGCTGTTGAGATATTTGTGGTCGTGGAAAAAACGGTATCAGAGTACCAGGAAGAAATCTCCCGTTCAAAGGAGGAGATCGATCGTCTACGGATGCTACTGGATGTCGTTACTCAACCAAAGATACATTTGCATAAAGCAGGTTGGTAGCGACTATCACAACAATCAATCAAGCAGATTATGTAAGCAGGCAAACCACATTGCCCATAAACAACCAATACACAATTGTGTCTTTAAAATAATGTCAGGATCGATTGTAATATAATGATTGATTGATTGACTTTCCTTTTAGATCCCCAGCATCTAATACTCCCTGTCCCTGAAGAGGGGGAGCAGCAGCACTGTGAGCAGGAGTGGTGGTGCACCAGTCTGGGGCAGGAGGACCCAGAGCCCAAACAGATTAAAGAGGAACAGGAGGAGTTTGGGACAGGTCAGGAGGAAGAGCAGCTTCAGGGTCTGGAGTCTGATATCAAAGAGTTCATAAACAATCCTTCCTTTGTGAAAAGTGACTGTGATCAGGACCCACCTCAGCCCTCACATCTTTACCAAACCCCAACGGTGGAGAACAGAGAGAGGGATCTTATGAGGACACACACTGGAGAGAAACCGTATCAGTGTAGTGAATGTGGCAAATGCTTCAGCCAGAAGATATACCTGGAAGAACATATGGTGACTCACAAAAGAGAGAAACCACATCAATGTGAAGACTGTGGTAAATTGTTTAGCCTCAAGCATAACTTAACAGTCCATATGAGGATACACACGGGAGAGAAACCATATCAGTGCAAAGAATGTGGCAAATGCTTTGGTTACACCAAATCCCTGGCAAAGCATATGAGGAGTCATACAGGAGAGAGACCCTATCAGTGTTGTTATTGTGGCAAATGCTTCACTCAGAAGTTTAGCTTGAAAGAACATATTAGTATTCACACAGGTGAGAAACCATATAAGTGTCCCATGTGTGTAAAATGCTTCAGGGCAGCACGATTTCTAAAACAGCACCAACAGATTCACAGAGAACAACCATATTGCTGACTTTTTTGTGGTTAAGAAATGAGGATGAACACAGAGTGAGAAACATGACATTGCTTCTTAGGGCAAAATCTTTCTCTCACTTGTGCAGTAAGACCTTTCGATTCTGAGCATGGCACAAAAGTGGATAGTATGTTTTGTAGAACTAGTATTTTTAGTTGACACAGTAAGCTTTTTAAGTTTGTCCCAACAAATGAGTCCCCCATTTGGATTACACCTTAAAGTCACAGCAAACAGGTACATTGGTGTTCTCTAAATACATAAAGGATGTCTACATTTTAATGGGAATGTGCTTCACATTTGTAGACATGCTACCTTATACCTGTAGTGGCAGGACAAACAAACCCATCAGGTCAATGATCTTGGTTTAATATACAGTGCCTTTGGAAAGTATTCAGACCCCTTGACTTTTTCCACATTTTGTTACGTTACAGCCTTATTCTAAAATTGATTAAGTAAATAAAAATCTGTAGCAATCTACACACAATACCCCATAATGATAAAGCGAGAACACGTTTTTTTTTTTAAATTTGCAAATGAAAAAAAGAGGGGAAAGAAAATACATTTTTTACGTAAGTATTCAGAGCCTTTGCTATGAGACTCAAAATTGAGATCAGTTACATCCTGTTTACATTGATCATCCTTTAGATGTTTCTACAACTTGATTGGAGTCCACCTGGGTTAAATTCAATTGATTGGACATGATTTGGAAAAGCACACACCTGTCTATATAAGGTCCCACAGTTGACAATTCATGTCAGAGCAAATACCAAGCCATGAAGTCAAAGGAATTGTCCATAGAGCTCCCAAACAGGATTGTGTCGAAGGAACCGATCTGGGGAAGGGTACCAAAAAATTCTGTACCATTTAAGGTCCCCAAGAACACAGTGGCCTCCATAATTCTTAAATGGAAGAAGTTTGGAACCACCAAGACCCATCCTAGAGCTGTCCGCCCGGCCAAACTGAGCACTCAGGGGACAAGGGTCTTGTTCAGGGAGGTGACCCAGAACCCGATGGTCACTCTGACAGAGATCCAGAGTTCCTCTGTGGAGATGAGAGAACCTTCCAGAAGGACAACCATCTCTGCAGAATTCTATCAATCAAGCCTTTATGGTAAAGTGACCAGACAGAAGCCACTCTTCAGTAAAAGGCACATGACAGCCTGCTTGGAGTTTGACAAAAGTCACCTAAATATTCTCAGACCAAGCTTGTTTTTGCTTTGTCATTATGGGGTATTTTGTGTAGATTGATGAGGATAAAAAAATGTAAACACATTTTTAGAATAAGGCTTTAGCCTAACAAAATGTGGAACAAGTTAATGGGTCTGAATACTTTCCAAAAGGCATTTTATATTGTGAATGTATTGAGGAACAAACATGCACAACATTGTAGAAGCCCAAAATAGTGTGCATAACAGAAACATACATTTTTAAGCATATGCAGTTGCCATCTCATTTTGTTTTGAATTATACACAACGCGTATCAGTGACTGTCTTCTAGCTGTACTGAAAGCAGCACATAGTTGGTTTCAACAAGGCTCCTTGTTCAAATGTTGGAGTGCAACCTCACCAGCTCTAGTTTCATTACCTCGTTTGTTTTCTTGTGTAGTGGGTTTGACACCACTGCATGGTGTTCTTTCTCATAAACCTGACATAGCCCCAGTCCATGTAATGTCATGCTATATTGTTGTGAGCATCTTAGAGTGGATTGGTATATTATGCTTCTTGTAAATAAAGCTTTTTATTATTAATCATGTTATTTAATTTCAAGCTGTTATAGAAGGCTATTTTATTTCTCAAATAAATACAGGTTCTCAACCTTTATTTATTATTATAAATACTATCAGGTATGATATTTCACATTACTGCATAACTTTTACTGTGTGTTGGATTGGCATATCCCAAAAGCATTCCTTATCCCAGATACTTCAACTGGTGACTATCGCGGAGAATAAATATGTTTCTGCATAAATCAGATTTATTGACAGTACAAACAATCGGGTTAGAGTGCTCCTTATTCTTTATTCTCCCGGATAGTCACCAGTTGAAGTATCCTGAGGTATGGAATGTTTTGGGGATTTTCAAGTCCCTCAGTCGAGCACCGGATCCCCCCTTTTTCGTTTCAATTGGGCTGAAGCGTGTTTGGGTATACCTTTTTTATTTAGAGCGGCATCTGTTTGGAACCAACACTATCCAGGAGATGGCGGTGTTTTGCGTGTACTTCTCGCATTAATTCATGTCACAATATTATATCATATCAGTTAGAAAACAATGTAAACAAAATCATTGATTGAGTTAATAAAGCAGCATACTCGACACCTCTGGTAGTATTGTTTTTTTGAGTAAGGCAGCTTCAGAATGCATCGTTTTCAGCCTCGCTCTCTACGTTTACTGTGTTCTGTGGCGAAGGGACAGCCAGAGTTTGTAAATTCACTCTTAATAACTGATTCAGTTACGAAGGTTCAACACCCATTGAATATGGCCGGTGTCAGTAAACGTTGGCAAAAAAAGAGAAATTAAATTGTTGCCAGCAGCACAGTTACAGTCACCAACGCTCTGGATAACATAAAAACAGCCTAACCAGCTCTGCTAGGGCGAGTAAAATGGTCACAGTGAGCTGTTCTCTCATTTGTCTGGAAGTAGCTCGCTAGTTTGCCAACATTTAGCCAGTAAGCTTGGGTGCTTGACTGCCATTGTAAGGTCCGAACGCTCAGAACAACCCTACTCCTTTGCCAGAGCGTCCAGTGTGCGCTCCGAGAGGGCAAGGTGCCTGTCAAATTCAACTACGTTTAAGGATGACAGCCCAGGTACCAGCAATTGCACACTTACAGTGCCTATGGAAAGTATTCAGACCCCTGGACTTTTTCCACATTTTGTTACGTTATAGCTGTATTATAAAATGTATCAAATAAAAAAATATATTCTCAGCAGTCGGACATGAGGTGACCGAGAACCCGAATGTCACTCTGACAGAGCTCTAGAGTACCTCTGGACAACCATCTCCGCATCACTCCACCAATCAGGCCTTTATGGTAGAGTGGCCAGACGGAAGCCACTCCTCAATAAAAGGCACATGACAGCCCAGTTGGAGTTTGCCAAAAGGCACCTAAAGACTCAGACCAAGAGAAACAAGATTCTCTGGTCTGATAAAATCAAGATTGAACTCTTTGGCCTGAATGCCAAGCGTCATATCTGGAGGAAACCTGCAGAGAAGAATGGGAGAAACTCCACAAATACAGGTGTGCCAAGCTTGTAGCGTCATACCCAAGAAGACTCGAGGCTGTAATCGCTGCCAACGGTGCTTCAACAAAGTACTGAGTAAAGGGTATGAATGAATACTTATGTAAATGTGATATTTCAGTTTTTTATTTTGAAAACATTTGCAAAAATGTAAAAAAAAAACAGTTTTTGCTTCATCGTTATGGGGTATTGTGTGGGGATTGATGAAAAAAACAAACAATTTAATACATTTTAGAATAAGGTTGAACCTAACAAAATGTGGAAAAAGTCAAGGCGTCTGAATACTTTCCGAAGGCACCGTACATGTAATTTGTATTGAAATTAGACAGTTTGGTCAAATTCAGACTGTTTAATAACACTATCACAGAACCATTATTTATGGAACTTAGACAACCATCTGAGACTGACATATGTCTCTTTTAATACATACATTAGCATCAATACACACATTAATAAATATTCCTTTCAGGTAAACTTATCCCATCAATATGTGGTAACAAAAATGTAACAAATCATCTGAACTGCAACATTTACACATTTTCATATGTTATCTGTCTGTGTGAGTTGTGTGTGAGTTGTGCTTGAGTTCTTCCAGCCAGTCCAGTAGAGAGTCCAGCTCTCCTATAGCCTTTACTGCTGCCTGGTAGATCTCCAGCTACAGGATGGAGAGATGAGGATGGAGACATAAGGAAGAGAGGATGGAGAGATGAGGGGTGGTAGAATGGAGAGGTGAGGGGGAGAGGAGGAATAAATGAGGGGAGAGGATGGATAGATGAGGGTGAGAAAGGAGGGGGAGAGGAGGGAAAGATGAGGGTGAGAGGATGGAGAAAAGGAGGAGAGAGGTTAATATTGGCATGAATCTTATTGATTCATCTCCTCTCTCTCACTCTCCTCTCTTGGACTGTCTAAGCCTCTTTCACCATACACTCGCCAAACAGTATTTTCTCTATTTTGCTATCTATCTCTCTATATATGTATATTTATATGTCAGTGTGTGTAGTTACCTTGTCAAACTGGGCCTGTAGGGAGTCCATTTTTCTCCTGGTGTCTTCTCCACAGTGGCAGTGCTGGAGGACATAAAGAGATGACATTAGATAACGATAGTAGTAGCTTTTGTTTATGTGTGAGTTTGTAGGTGTAAAATGTGTGCTGTTGTGTGTTAATATGTGTGTGTGTGTGTGCATGCCTGTGTGTGTGTGCGTGTGTGTGTGTGTGTGTGTGTGTGTGTGTGTGTGTGTCTTCTTACACATTGCCTCAGGTTCTTGTTGATTGTGAGGAAACTATTAGCGAGAGCGCTGGTTGAGCGTCGGTGCAGTGGCTGAGACATGCCGTGGCTAACAAACACTCTCTCCACATAAAAACGTAGCAAAAGACGCAGGAAACAGCAGTACTCCCCCTCCTGAAATGGAGGACACACTACATGTTACATTTACTGCAGCACATTATTAAAGAAATGTTCCAAATTATATCATGCTGCCAGGTTATGAGGGTTTACTGTATTTTTTTGTACAGATATATGTGCTTTTTTGCACCAGGAAAAGGTCTCCCGTAATGGACAACACTAGACTGAGTGCCTTTTAAAGAACATTGATATGCAGGTTAAGGTAGTGAGAACAATTTACCTGTATGTTCCTCATCACGTCTCCCCTCAGCAGTCTCACTCCCATCTGACTGTCTGCTGCTATCTGCACACATTTAACCCACAACAACACAGTCAATACAAAATTCTATTCACTCTAATAAAATATGTATATGTAAAACAGACAGTGTGACAGAGAGTGAGGAGAGGTAGAGACTAAGAGCCTCAGGGTAGGTTTCTTGTTCTAATACAGGATCATGGAAGTGACTGTGTTTGTGTGTGTGCTCACCACAGAGCTCCGTATCTCTGTGTAGTGCTTGCGTAGTTCGTGAGTGTGTACGGTGACAGAGCAGGTTCCCAGGTGTATGCCATGTCCCAAGCCACACCCACTGAGACACGCTAACAGGAAGAGGAGCCTGGGGATGGTGGGGCTTAACAGCAGCTTCATCTCTATGTCAACCTGGAGACAGACAGAGCATCACTTAGAAAGTAAACTCACACACCTTACGTACTGGTAACACATAGCCTAGAGGTTAGAGCGTAGGGCCAGTAACCAAAATGGTTGCCGGTTTGATTACCTGAGCCGACAAGGTAAAAAATCTGTTGTTGTGCTCTTGAGCAAGGCACTTAACCCTAATTTGCTCCAGGGGTGCCATACTACTATGGCTGTGACTGTACAAAACAACACTTTTCAGGTGTATGTGACAACATTTTTACTGACAGGTGTATGGAGATGAAAGGAAAAGTCAAACTTTTAGATAGAGCATCACTGACATGACAACATACACATTCATGTTAAGTCTTCTCAGTCCAAGTTAGCTAAAGTTATTAAGTTATTGCTTAGAGTTATTGCCACAGTGACGCTGATTCAAGCCTCCAGAAATGACTCGGTGGTTACATTTTTATAGTTTGTGACATATCCATGTTTATAGCGTATTGTCAGTTCAGTGCAGCATCCAGTAATCAATTTAAAAAGTCTTCCCCGCATCCAAGTCAAAATCTCCCCACCCCCAACAAATCCTTAGATGTGTGGCAGGTGTTCCAACTCACCTGTCTGTGTGTCTGTGTGTGTGTCCTTTATCTCTCTGATGAGCAGTCCTCTGTGTGTGTGTCTTCTATCTATCTGATGAGCAGTCCTCTGTGTGTGTGTCCTCTATCTATCTGATGAGCAGTCCTCTGTGTGTGTGTCCTCTATCTATCTGATGAGCAGTCCTCTGTGTGTGTGTCCTCTATCTATCTGATGAGCAGTCCTCTGTGTGTGTGTCCTCTATCTATCTGATGAGCAGTCCTCTGTGTGTGTGTCCTCTATCTATCTGATGAGCAGTCCTCTGTGTCCATGTTGGCGCTCATGTCTGGCTCTTATAGGGCAGAGAGGGGAATTTCGCCAGATACTCCACAAGGTGTTCACATGCACAGTCACACAGAAACAGGTAAGAGGAAATACAGCAGCATAGGAAGGAATAACAGCTCATCTCTAAATGAGTAATTTTAATGAAAAGGAAGGAAGGAACTGATGACAGTTCTGGGATTTAATATCAAGGCTTGCGTAATATATCCTTGACAGTTAACGACATACAGTGGGGCAAAAAAGTATTTAGTCAGCCACCATATGTGCAAGTTCTCCCACTTAAAAAGATGAGAGAGGCCTGTAATTTTCATCATAGGTACACTTCAACCATGACAGACAAAATCCAGAAAATCACATTGTAGGATTTTTAATGAATTTATTTGCAAATTATGGTGGAAAATAAGTATTTGGTCAATAACAAAAGTTTATCTCAATACTTTGTTATATAACCTTTGTTGGCAATGACAGAGGTCAAACGTTTTCTGTAAGTCTTCACAAGGTATTCACACACTGTTGCTGGTATTTTGGCCCATTCCTCTATGCAGATCTCCTCTAGAGCAGTGATGTTTTGGGGCTGTTGCTGGGCAACACGGACTTTCAACTCCCTCCAAAGATTTTCTATTGGGGTTGAGATCTGGAGACTGGCTAGGCCACTCCAGGACCTTGAAATGCTTCTTACGAAGCCACTCCTTCATTGCCCGGGCGGTGTGTTTGGGATCATTGTCATCCTGAAAGACCCAGCCACGTTTCATCTTCAATGCCCTTGCTAATGGAAGGAGGTTTTCACTCAAAATCTCACGATACATGGCCCCATTCATTCTTTCCTTTACACGGATCAGTCGTCATGGTCCCTTTGCAGAAAAACAGCCCCAAAGCATGATATTTTCACCCCCATGCTTCACAGTAGGTATGGTGTTCTTTGGATGCAACTCAGCATTCTTTGTCCTCCAAACACGACGAGTTGAGTTTTTACCAAAAAGTTATATTTTGGTTTCATCTGACCATATGACATTCTCCCAATCCTCTTCTAGATCATCCAAATGCTCTCTAGCAAACTTCAGACGGGCTTGGACATGTACTGGCTTAAGCAGGGGAACACGTCTGGCACTGCAGGATTTGAGTCCCTGGCGGCGTAGTGTGTTACTGATGGTAGGCTTTCTTACTTTGGCCCCAGCTCTCTGGAGGTCATTCACTAGGTCCCCCTGTGTGGTTTTGGGTGAGATCTTGCGTGGAGCCCCAGATAGAGGGAGATTATCAGTGGTCTTGTATGTCTTCCATTTCCTAATAATTGCTCCCACAGTTGATTTCTTCAAACCAAGCTGCTTACCTATTGCAGATTCAGTCTTCCCAGCCTGGTGCAGGTCTACAATTTTGTTTCTGGTGTCCTTTGACAGCTCTTTGGTCTTGGCCATAGTGGAGTTTGGAGTGTGACTGTTTGAGGTTGTGGACAGGTGTCTTTTATACTGATAACAAGTTCAAACAGGTGCCATTAATACAGGTAACGAGTGGAGGACAGAGGACCATCTTAAAGAAGAAGTTACAGGTTTGTGAGAGCCAGAAATCTTGCTTGTTTGTAGGTGAACAAATACTTATTTTCCACCATAATTTGCAAATAAATTCATAAAAAATTCTACAATGTGATTTTCTGGATTTTTTTTCTAATTTTGTCTGACATAATTGAAGTGATGAAAATTACAGGCCTCTCTCATCTTTTTAAGTGGGAGAACTTGCACAATTGGTGGCTGAATAAATACTTTTTTGCCCTACTGTATATGGACAGCCTGCAGCCTAGCGGTTAGAGCATTGGGCCAGTAACCAAACATCTCTAGTTTGAATCCCTGAGCCAACAAGGTGAACAATCTCTCGATGTGACCTTGAGCAAGGCACTTAACCGTAATTGCTACAGGTTCGCCGTTGATAATGGCTGACCCTGGATGTGACTCCACTCTCCAAGGATGTCTCATGGTGAGTTGGGATATGCAAAAAACACACTTTTACATGTGTGAACTATGACAAATATAAGCACACACATTATTACTATATTGCAGGCCTTAACCACTAACCACTGTACGTTTCTGTCAAAATCATTTCCCTTTGAGAATTCCGTTCCTTGCTATTCCACCCCAATTTCACCTCTGTTTACAGTAACTTTCCATGGAGAAGACAACAATACACTACCACAGTGAGGTGCTTCCCTAACTTTCTTTGACCTTCCAAGAAGGCCAAGGGTCTGGGTGTGAGGCTGGTACTCAGGCTGAGGCTTGGGCTGGGGCTGGGGCTGGGGCTGAGGCTGAGGCTGGGGCTGAGGCTGAGGCTGAGGCTGGGGCTGGGGCTGTGGCAGAGGCTGGGGCTGGGGCTGAGGCTGGGGCTGGGGCTGAGGCTGAGGCTGAGGCTGGGTCTGGGGCTGGGGCTGAGGCTGGGGCTGAGGATGGGGCCGAGGCCGGGTCTGGGGCTGGGGCTGAGGCTGAGGCTGGGTCTGGGCCTGTGGCTGGGGCTGAGGCTGAGGCTGGGTCTGGGGCTGGGGCTGGTGCTGGGTCTGAGGCTGGGGCTGGGGCTGAGGCTGGGGCTGGGGCTGAGGCTGGGGATGGGACTGGGGCTGAGGCTGGGGCTGAGGGTGGGGCTGAGGCTGGGGCTGGGGATGAGGCTGGGTCTGGGGCTGAGGCTGCGGCTGGGGCTGAGGCTGAGGCTGAGGCTGGGGCTGGGGCTGTGGCAGAGGCTGGGGCTGGGGCTGAGGCTGGGGCTGGGGCTGAGGCTGAGGCTGAGGCTGGGGCTGGGTCTGGGGCTGGGGCTGAGGCTGGGGCTGGGGCTGGGGCTGGGGCTGGGGCTGAGGCTGGGGCTGAGGATGGGGCCGAGGCCGGGTCTGGGGCTGGGGCTGAGGCTGGGTCTGGGCCTGTGGCTGGGGCTGGGGCTGAGGCTGGGTCTGGGGCTGGGGCTGGGGCTGAGGCTGGTGCTGGGTCTGAGGCTGGGGCTGGGGCTGAGGCTGGGGCTGGGGCTGAGGCTGGGGATGGGACTGGGGCTGAGGCTGGAGCTGAGGGTGGGGCTGAGGCTGGGGCTGGGGATGAGGCTGGGTCTGGGGCTGAGGCTGGGGCTGGGGCTGGGGCTGAGGCTGGGGCTGGGGCTGGGGCTGAAGCTAGGGCTGGGGCTGGGGCTGGGCCTGAGGCTGGGGATGGGACTGGGGCTGAGGCTGGGGCTGAGGCTAGGGCTGGGGCTGGGGCTGAGGCTGAGGCTGGGGATGGGACTGGGGCTGAGGCTGGGGCTGAGGCTGGGGCTGGGGCTGGGGCTGAGGCTGGGGCTGGGGCTGAGGCTGGGGCCGGGGCTGAGGCTGGGGCTGGGGCTGGGGCTGGGGCTGGGGATGAGGCTGGGGCTGAGACTGGGGCCGGGGATAGAAAGCTCTGGCTCCATCTCTGCTGTATTTTCAGAACATTTCCCAGCAGCATCTCTTTCCTCCGTGAACTGAAAATGGCTTTGTTGAATGATTGTCATCTCGTCATCTTGTGACATAAATATGTACGGAATCTCCATCCACCCCCAGCAGAGCTCTCTGTATGATGTCACACCCTTCTGCCTGAAGCTCTCGACGTGTTCTCCCACCAGACAGGTGCTTATGGGAAGCCATCAGCTGCTCAGCTATGTGGGATGAGAAGAAGCATATAGGAAGCAGGCTGCAGGTCCAGGAAATCAAAGCACACAGTGGAACCAGAATATACTGCAATAACAGAAAAAAGTACTTCCTCTCTAACCTCTCTAAGAAGTGACTCAGCACTCCTCTAGGAAATGTAGGGCAGAACATTGTGTAATACACGAGCAAAGAAAAAAGAAAGATGCGAACTCATCTCTCTTTGCCGGTTTGGCTCATTAGCTATCATCCCCTCATCAATCCACATTCAAGGAAAACTTAGGGTGACACTTTACTTGACACCCAGTGTCATAACAGTCATACCAGCTGACATAACTTGTCATAAACTGTCATAATATGGTCATAACACTGTCATGACACATATATTCAGACCTGTTGTGACATATGTTGAGTTATTTTATGGCTGGTTATGACACCTGCACTACCATTCCAAAGTTTGGGGTCACTTAGAAATGTCCTTGTTTTGAAAGAAAAGTATATTTTTGTCCACTAAAATAACATCAAATTGATAATTAATACAGTGTAGACATTGTTAATGTTGTAAATGACTATTGTAGCTGGAAACGGCAGATTTTTTATGGAATATCTACATAGGCGTACAGAGGCCCATTATCAGCAACCATCACTCTTGTCTTCCAATGTCTTTTTCTTTGAAACTCTACCTAGAAGGCCAGCATCCCGGAATCGCCTCTTCACTGTTGACTGGTGTTTTGCGGGTACTATTTAATGAAGCTGCCAGTTGAGGACTTGTGAGGCATCTGTTTCTCAAACTAGACATTCTAATGTACTTGTCCTCTTGCTCAGTTGTGCATCGGGGCCTCCCACTCTTTCTATTCTGGTTAGGGCCAGTTTGCGCTGTTCTGTGAAGGGTGTAGTACACAGCGTTGTACGAGATCTTCAGTTTCTTGGCAATTTCTCGCATGGAATAGCCTTCATTTCTCAGAACAAGAATAGACTGACGAGTTTCAGAAGAAAGTACTTTGTTTCTGGCAATTTGGAGCCTATAATCAAACCCACAAATGTTGATGCTCCAGATCCTCAACTAGTCTAAAGAAGGCCAGTTCTATTGCTTCTTTAATCAGGACAACAGCTTTCAGCTGTTATAACATAATTGCAAAAGGGTTTTCTAATGATCAATAAGCCTTCTAAAATGATCAACTTGGATTAGCTAACACAACGTGCCATTGGAACACAGGAGTGATAGTTGCTGATAATGGGCCTCCGTACGCCTATGTTGATATTCCATAAAAAAATATTCTGTTTCCAGCTACAATAGTCATTTCCAACATTAACAATGTTTACACTGTATTTCTGATCAATTTGATGTTATTTTAATGGACAAAAAAAATGTGGTTTTCTTTCAAAAACAAGGACATTTCTAAGTGACCCCAAACTTTTCAAAGGTAGTGTACATAAGCTGGTCAAAACCCACAACACGTACCACACAAGGCAAAACATTCCATGACACCATAAACTACTTATCAACAGTATGTTTACGTTATATAACATTTCCTTAAATTGTCATTGTAATTGTGCACGCATTGATGTCAGGCATGCACCTACCTCAATGCTCTGTTGCTGATGACTGGGATGAATGCAGGAGCAGATTTCAGGAGCAGGACAAGACATCCTCATTTTGACTGACTACTGACATAAGGGCATGTTTTGTCACTCTGATGTAGGTGTCATAACCAGCCATAAAGTAATGCAATATATGTCACAACAGGTGTAAATATATGTGTCATGACAATGTTAAGACCACATTATGACAGTTTATGACAAGTCATATCAGCTGTTGCGACATCTTATGACATGGTTATGACTGTGTCATAACGTGTTATGATGCTGGGTGTCAAGTAAAGTGTTACCAAAATGAATGTGAAACTTTCTTTTTTCATTGCATAGTTCGTCTTCAATTAGTCAGCACCTCACTTTGAGGGTGTACTGTTTTTCTTTCCTTTTTCATTGATGTAATACATGTCCTAACCATAAGAGGTCAGCATTACTGTGTTTATGGGAGTGAATTTCAATTCCCTTGAATGTAAGCTGTTAGGCCCCTCAGGGTATTGTAGCCCATTGCAGCGGGGTGAGATTGAAAACGTATGATTAGAACTCTCTAGGCCAGTTTTGCAGAACCCAGATGAATTAAGACTACTCCTGGACTCCAATGCACTTTGGTTCTACTTTATTTGACAGTGTCACTTGACATGAACATGAAGGTTTACGACGTTTTCATTCATTTACTCCATTGAAAGTGCTTTTTAGTCCCGGAATAGGTTTACCGTAATGTGTCCCTAAAAGAGTCTTCCTCACTAAACCACTTCCTGGCAGCAGACTCTGATCTCATAGTTCAAGACACAAATAAGGTTGGGCTGTTGGGCTGACGGTATTTAAGCCCTAAGGCCAAGCTTTACAGGATTCCTGGAGTGAACGAAACGCTTACAGTTACTGTTGTAAAACGTGTTATTTCCAGGACTCATGCTGGATTAGCTAGTATGTTTTGGCATTTTATAGAAGTATACAGAACTTGGCAAAAGATCATAGCTTTGGCACAACAAGAGAGAATAAAGAAAGCATCTACGTCAACTGTCAACTAACAAAGGATGATCCGTTTATTTTCGCTGGTGTGTCATGAGGAGAGAGTTAGACCTAAGTCTTGAGGGACGTCATCTCATTCACTCAGTACGTGGATAGGTGTGAGTTTATGCTTATGTGAATAGGTGTTTCTCCTTTCCTTGTGCTGTAGTTTCCCCTTTTAGATGACTCATCACAAGGATCCAGGTAAGCAGGGATGGCCAAGACAGCTTGTGGAGAAGCGGTCATTTTCTGCAGTCATTTTGACCTGTGAAACTACACCCTTTTCAGCACAATGAACGGTGCGATATGAATGTGAAATATTTCTACATATGAGACACATGTGCATCCTCAGCAAGGACTCATTCTTCCTTCCTCATTCTTCCCCCTCCCTCCTTTTAGGAGGGAGGGGGGTAATAGTTCATATTCACCTGTGAGCTTCCACTCAAAAATAAAAAACATAGAAAAATGTTTTACATACATACAAAGTATTGATCATTATGATAAAAAATAATAATAGATGTAGTATGTAATGGGAAAAAAACAAAAAGAAGTGAGACTCCAGCCCCAACTCCCATCTCATTCCCACAATCCCATGTCTCCATCCATTTTGCCTGTGCTTACCTCCATTCCTTTTATTTTTAGCTGGAAAAACTCCCCAGTCCTTAACAATTACAGTGCCTTCGGAAAGTATTCAGACCTCTTGACTTTTTACACATTTTGTTTGGTTACAGACTTATTCTAAAATCTATTAAATACAAAAACCTACACACAATACCCCATAATGAGAAAGCAAAAATGTTTTTTTGAAATTTTTGCTAATTTATAAACAAAAAACAATGGAAATATCACATTTACATAAGTATTCAGACCCTTTACTTGGCACATTATTGAAGAACCTTTGGCAGAGATTACAGCCTCGAGTCTTCTTGGGTATGACGCTAAAGCTTTGCACACCTGTATTTGGGGAGTTTCTCCCGTTCGTCTCTGCTGATTCTCCCACGCTCTGTCAGGTTGAATGGGGAGCGTCGCTGCACAGCTATTTCCAGGTCCCTCTAGAGATGTTAAATTGGGTTCAAGTCCGGGATCTGGCTTGGCCACTGTAGGACATTCAGAGACTTGTCCCGAAGCCACTCCTGCGTTGTCTTGGCTGTGTGCTTAGGGTCGTTGTCCTGTTGGAAGGTGAACCTTCGCCCCAGTCTGAGGTCCTGAACCCTCTGGAGCAGGTTTTCATCAAGGATCTCTCAGTACTTTGCTCCGTTCACCTTTCCCTCGATCCTGACTAGTCTCCCAGTCCCTGCCGCTGAAAAACATTCAGAAGCATGATGCTGCCACCACCATGCTTCACCATAAATATGGTGCCAGGTTTCCTCCAGACGTGACAATTGGCATTCAGGCCAAAGAGTTCAGTCTTGATTTCATCTGACCAGAGAATCTTGTTTCTCATGGTTTGAGAGTCCTTTAGGTGACTTTTGGCAAACTCCAAGCGGGCTGTCATGTGCCTTTTACTGAGGAGTGGCTTCTGTCTGGCTCCTCTACCATAAAGGCCTGATTTGTGGAGTGCTGCAGAGATGATTGTCCTTCTGGAAGGTTCTCCCATCTCCACTGAGAATATCTGGAGCTCTGTTAGAGTGACCATCGGGTTCTTGGTCACCACCCTGACCAAGGCCCTTCTTCCCGGGCAGCCAGCTGTAGGAACAGCCTTGGTGCTTCCAAACTTCTTCCATTTAAGAATGCGTTTGAATATATTTACGTTCATGCACTTCTAAAAAAAAAAAGGTTTACTTTGTCCCAGAAGCATTTAACTGCAGGGCACTACCACATCATTTAGGGGACACTGAACAGCCTGGAGATGGGTCCAATTTCATTGTAAAATGTTTCCTCCTTGTTAAATAGACTGTGAACAAATTTAAAATGTATAACTTGACAACTCGGATTACGGGATGCCAAGGTCCTTATGGAGCAGGTGTGTTTCTTGGAGCGTTGCCATAGTATATCAATACAGTTGTAACATTTGATAGGACAATTTAGGCCTTTCAAATTCCAAGACAGAGTACCTAGTGTTGTCATTGTTTCTCAGAAATGAATGTTATATTAATGATATAATTGTTATCTTTAGTGTTGAAAAGCCCATGGATGAGTAGCAAAAAGCACCACCCACAGGGACATTCACCAATTGGTCGTTCCTCAACCAGAAAACCCTTCCAAAACATATTTTTCTAAAAGACAACAAACTGACTCATTCTCCTGTGTGTGTGCGTGTATGCACATACATGTGTGTGTCTGTTTATATATTCTGTACATACAGTATGGTTCGACAGACAGACAGGCGGATAAGGAGATAATAATTCACTTCACATGGCAAATTGTCTGTCTCTAACATGCAGCACAACATGCTCTCTCCCTGCCTCTCTCCCCGGCTCTCTCGCCGGCTCTCTCGCTGGCTCTCTCCCCGGCTCTCTCGCCGGCTCTCTCCCTGGCTCTCTCGCCGGCTCTCTCGCCGGCTCTCTCGCCGGCTCTCTCGCCGGCTCTCTCGCCGGCTCTCTCGCCGGCTCTCTCGCCGGCTCTCTCGCCGGCTCTCTCGCCGGCTCTCGCTGGCTCTCTCCCTGGCTCTCTCCCCGGCTCTCTCGCCGGCTCTCTCCCTGGCTCTCACCCCGGCTCTCTCGCTGGCTCTCTCCCTGGCTCTCTCGCTGGCTCTCTCGCTGGCTCTCTCCCTGGCTCTCTCCCTGGATCTCTCACTGGCTCTCTCCCTGGCTCTCTCGCTGACTCTCTCCCTGGCTCTCTCCCTGGCTCTCTCCCCGGCTCTCTCCCTGGCTCTCTCGCTGGCTCTCTCGCTGGCTCTCTCCCTGGCTCTCTCCCTGGATCTCTCACTGGCTCTCTCCCTGGCTCTCTCGCTGACTCTCTCCCTGGCTCTCTCCCTGGCTCTCTCCCCGGCTCTCTCGCTGACTCTCTCCCTGGCTCTCTCCCCGGCTCTCTCGCTGGATCTCTCGCTGGCTCTCTCGCTGGCTCTCTCGCTGGCTCTCTCCCTGGCTCTCTCGCTGGCTCTCTCGCTGGCTCTCTCGCTGGCTCTCTCCCTGGCTCTCTCGCTGGCTCTCTCCCTGGCTCTCTCGCTGGCTCTCTCGCTGGCTCTCTCGCTGTCTCTCTCCCTGGCTCTCTCGCTGGCTCTCTCCCTGGCTCTCTCGCTGGCTCTCTACCTGGCTCTCTCGCTGGCTCTCTCCCTGAATCTCTCCCTGAATCTCTCGCTGGCTCTCTCGCTGGCTCTCTCCCTGGCTCTCTCGCTGGCTCTCTCCCTGAATCTCTCCCTGAATCTCTCGCTGGCTCTCCTGCTGGCTCTCTCGCTGGCTCTCTCGCTGGCTCTCTCGCTGGCTCTCTCCCTGGCTCTCTCGCTGGCTCTCTCGCTGGCTCTCTCCCTGGCTCTCTCGCTGGCTCTCTCCCTGGCTCTCTCGCTGGCTCTCTCGCTGGCTCTCTCGCTGTCTCTCTCCCTGGCTCTCTCGCTGGCTCTCTCCCTGGCTCTCTCGCTGGCTCTCTCCCTGAATCTCTCCCTGAATCTCTCCCTGAATCTCTCCCTGAATCTCTCGCTGGCTCTCCTGCTGGCTCTCTCGCTAGCTCTCTCGCTGGCTCTCTCACTGGCTCTCTCCCTGCCTCCCTATAACAGCAGCAGTCATATTCTGGGTTTTCCAGACGATATAGCAATAATGGGTTGCCAGGAACAAGGATGACAGTGATAATAGGTTAATGTTCATGAGGAGGTAGTGGAGACTGTGCTTTCAGAGGGGGACAGTAAACACACTCAGAAGGATAGGAATGATGTGGCTAGGAAAGGATTCATGATTAGCCCAAGAGCACATTTTATTTATTTTATTTGTACAGAACTGCTTCATACAAAACAAAGGGATACAATTACTTTTATCGAAAGTACCTCAAAAACACAGATACACCAAGGACATTTTAAACTACATGGTAGTCACGTTTTTAACCTGTTTTTCATTCACCAAATGCCATACCTGTGTATTGGCCCCTGTAAACCATTACCATGCTTCTTTCCTACCCCAGATGTAGTGTTACAGTACATTCATAATGTGCAAAGACTAATCATACCCTAATTGTAACTACACTATATTTGTAGCATGTCAGTCAATGTACCTTTATTTTTCATCTGCCACTTGTTCCATTATTCTATGGTACTTATTTACCTTAATATTAGAAACACAACTTACAGATAAAACAGCTCCTATCTTACTGGAACTGCAGATACATCCATGCACCAAAGACCTAGTTTTATAAATATTTGTTTTAACGTTTTAAAATCTTTCAGCTGTGAAATATTCCTGAAGTTGTCAAAGCCGTACAGTTATCATTTTACTCAGGTTATCTGGCACCATTTCACCCATCTAAAATACTAATGTGTGTGATTGTGTGGTTGTGTGTGTGTTGTGTGGTTTTGTGTGTGTGTGTGATGTTGTGATGTCCAGGCCTGACTCTAGATGACAATAGACTTGAGGTGTCTGAAACACATGATGACATCCAGAGGGACAGGAGGGCTCAGGTGGTTCCCATCCAGACGCAGGTACCTGTTGGGTATCAATCAATCAATCAAACAAACTATCAATCAAACTATCAATCAATCAATCAATCAAACTATTAATCAATCAAACAAACGATAAATCAATCAAACGAACTATCAATCAAACAAACAATCCAGCAAACAAACTATCAATCAATCGATCAATCAAACAAACTATCAATCAAACAATAAAATAACTATCAATCAATCAAACTTTCAATCAATCAATCAAATGATCAATCAATCAAACAAATGATCAATCAATCAAACAAACTATCAATCATACAAACAATCCAGCAAACAAACTATCAATCAATCAAACAATCGATCAATCAAACAAACTATCAATCAAACTATCAATCAAACAATAAAAAAACTATCAATCAATCAAACTTTCAATCAATCAATCAATCAAACTATCAATCAATCAAACAAACATTTCAATCAATCAATCCAACAAACTATCAATCAATCAAACAAACTATAAACCAATCAATCAAAGACACATATCAATAAATCAATCCATCTATCGTACCTATTGTGTTATAAATATTTATATTACCTGAGTCTGGGCATCAGAGCCTCATCAGTCAGACTCTCAGAGGACAGACTGAATGGACAAAGCTGGGTCCCGTTAATACCTGACATATGAACACGCACGGACACACACACACATGCACACACACATAGGTTAATCAATGCTGTCGTGGTTGTGTTACTAATGTTTGCATCTGCATTGCATGTTACTCATTCTCAATGCTGTTACAGTTGTGATGTGGTTGTGTTGTGGTCATGCTACAGACCTATTATGGCCTTAAACTAGGCTACTCACTCTCAATGCTGTTGTGGTTGAGGTGCAGTTGCTCCAGCTGGGGGTTGAACAGGGGGACGGAGGTGAGCTGGTTGTGGGCCAGGTGAAGGTCTAGCAGGGTGGAAACGTTGAACACAGCCTTAGGTACTCCCTTATCACTCAGCTGGTTGTAGTTGAGCCTCACAAACGCCAGGTTGGAGAAGCCTTGGAAGTAGTCCCTGCAATGGGAAGACAAGTGGGTTACTGTAAATAGTGGGATGATGCAGTATTTTCCAAGTGCTTAGAGGATAGAGAGTTCAGCACACTGTCATTCTTGTGTGCTTTCCTGGATCTGACACCAATGTTTCGGCCAATAGATAATGTGTGTGTGTGCGTACGTGTGCGTACCTGCATTGTGTGTGCATGCATGTGTCATTACTTAGGGATGTCCTCGATATTGTTCCTATCCAGGAATAGTTGTGTGATGCCGTTGGGGATGTTAGCTGGCATCTTCTTCAGGATGTTGTGGGCCAAGTTCAGCTGAACCAGGTTCTTCATGTCTTTAAAAGTGTTCTTCCCCACATCACTGTCACTCAACTAAACACAACAGAGAATACACAGGGAGAATTAACATTGAGTGAGCATGAGAGTGAGTGCATTTGTGTGCGCATGCAAGCATGTGTTTGTGCGAGTCCGTGTGCATACATGCCTGTGTGCATGTGTTTGTATGCGTGTGTGTGCATGCATAAATGCGTGTGTATGTTTGTGCATTTGTATGTGTGTGTGTACCTTGTTGTGGTGCAGGTCGAGCAGAGCAAGGTGCTCCATCTTGCCGAAGGCTCCAGAGGGGATCTTGGAGATCTGGTTGTGGCTGAGAATGAGCTGCTCCAACCCAGCTGGCAGGTCATCAGGAACCTCCTTCAGCTGGTTCCTCTCCATGTAGAGAAACAACAGACCAGGTACCTTCTCAAACACCTGGGACACAGAGGGACAGAAATAGAGGCAAGAAGGGCATTCTATGCCATCAAAAGGAACATAAATTTCAACATACCAATTAGGATTTGGCTAAAAATACTTGAATCAGTCATAGAGCCCATTCCCCTTTATGGTTGTGAGGTCTGGGGTCCGCTCACCAACCAAGACTTCACAAAATGGGACAAACACCAAATTGAGACTCTGCACGCACAATTCTGCAAAAATATCCTCCGTGTACAATGTAGAACACCAAATAATGCATGCAGAGCAGAATTAGGCCGATACCCACTAATTATCAAAATACAGAAAAGAGCCGTTAAATTCTATAACCACCTAAAAGGAAGCGATTCCCAAACCTTCCATAACAAAGCCATCACCTACAGAGAGATGAATGAACCTGGAGAAGAGTCCCCTAAGCAAGCTGGTCCTGGGGCTCTGTTCACAAACACAAACACACCCTACAGAGCCCCAGGACAGCAGCACAATTAGACCCAACCAAATCATGAGAAAACAAAAAGATAATTACTTGACACATTGGAAATAATTAACAAAAAAACAGAGCAAACTAGAATGCTATTTGGCCCTACACAGAGAGTACACAGCGGCAGAATACCTGACCACTGTGACTGACCCAAAATTAAGGAAAGCTTTGACTATGTACAGACTCAGTGAGCATAGCCTTGCTATTGAGAAAGGCCGCCGAAGGCAGACATGGCTCTCAAGAGAAGACAGACTATGTGCTCACTGCCCACAAAATGAGTTGGAAACTGAGCTGCACTTCCTAACCTCCTGCCAAATGTATGACCATATTAGAGAGAAATATTTCCCTCAGATTACACAGATCCACAAAGAATTCGAAAACAAATCCAATTTTGATAAACTCCCATGTCTACTGGGTGAAATTCCACAGTGTGCCATCACAGCAGCAAGATTTGTGACCTGTTGCCACGAGAAAAGGGCAACCAGTGAAGAACAAACACCATTGTAAATACAACCCATATTTATGCTTATTTATTTTATCTTGTGTCCTTTAACCATTTGTACATTGTTAAAACACTGTATATATATATATAATATGACATTTGTAATGTCTTTATTGTTTTGAAACTTCTGTATGTGTAATGTTTACTGTTAATTTTTATTGTTTATTTCACTTTATATATTCACTTTATATATTATCTACCTCACTTGCTTTGGCAATGTTAACACATGTTTCCCATGCCAATAAAGCCCTTGAATTGAATTGAATTGAATTGAGAGAGACAGAACGAGAGACAGCGACATAGACAGAGAGACAGACAGAGATACAGAGAGACAAACAGAGAGAGACAGAGAGAGAGAGAGCGAGAGAGAGAGAGAGCGAGAGAGAAAGGGAGGGAGACAGAGAGAGAGAGAGAGAGAGAGAGAAAGAGAGAGAGAGAGAGAGAGAGAGAGAGGGAGACAGAGAGAGAGAGAGAGAGAGAGAGAGAGAGAGAGAGAGAGAGAGAGAGAGAGAGAGAGAGAGAGAGAGAGAGAGGGAGACAGAGAGAGAGAGAGAGAGAGAGAGAGAGAGAGAGGGAGAGAGAGAGAGAGAGGGAGGGAGAGAGAACGAGAGAGAGAGAGAGAGAGAGAGAGAGAGAGAGAGAGAGAGGGAGACAGAGCGAGAGGGAGAGAGCGAGAGGGAGAGAGGGAGAAAAAGAGACAGAGACAAATAGCGAGAAAAAATAAAGAAAGATGGAATTATGAAAATCAGTGAATGCATGACTACATAAATAAATGAAATAAATAAATAGAAAAAAGCTCCCACCTGCTTGTCTACTTTTCTTATGCGATTGTTGGCCATGTTAACCCATCGCAGCTCTGTGGCGTTGTTGAAGGGTTCCGCTGTTACCACAGAGATGTAGTTGTTCTGCAGGTAAAGGTAGTGGACTCTCGACGGGATCACAGGGACCGTACGGAGGTTCCGGTTCTCACAATAGAGGGCGTTGGGGAAGGAGGGGGGACAGAAACACTCGCGGGGGCAGTCAAGGAACATGGAGGGGGGACCAAGGATGGGAGGGGGGAAGTCTGTGGGCTCCTGGGGTTCCAGTTCATCAGGGGGCAGGCTAGGCTTGAAAGAGGGCCGCTTGGTGGCCTTAGGAGGCTTAGGAGGTTTTTTAGGTCTCGGTCTCTGTGAGAACACTGCCCCCATCAGGAGACAGAGCACCAGGGCAGAGTAGAGTCCCACAGCTGCCTTCATTGTCCTGGATGGAGAGAGAAGGGGTGGAGGAAAAAGAGATAGAGAGATTGAATTGAATTGAGAGAGACAGAGATAGAGAGAGCAAGAGAGAGAGAGAGAGACACAGCCAGACAGAGACAAGGCAAGAAGGGCCTATGCCATCAAAAGAAACATACAATTTAGCATCCCAATTAGGATCTGTCTTAAAATACTCCACTCAGTTATAGAACCCACTTGGTGGCCTTAGGACGGAGAGAGAAGTGGTGGAGGAATTGCCTTCTATGGTGGTGAACCCTGGGGTCCACTCACCAACCAAGAATTCACAAAATGGGAAAAACACCCAATTGAGACTCCGCATGCAGAATTCGGCAAAAATATTGTCAATGCATAACCCAAATAACGTATGCAGATCAGAATTAGGACTATACCCGTTAATTATCCAAATCCAGAAAATAACTGTTAAATTCCACAACCACCTGAAGGAAAGCGATGCCCAAACCTTCCATCACAAAGCCTTAACCTACAGAGAGATGAACCTAGAGAAGAGTCCCCTCAGCCAGCTGGTTATGTGGCTCTGTTAACAGACATAAAATTAGCCCCAACCAAAGTATGAAAAAACTGACAGAGAACTACTTGACAGATTGGAAAGAATCAACCAAAAAACCTGACCAAATTGGAATGCTACCTTGCCCGTAACAAAGAGGACACAGTGGCAGAATACCTGACCACTGGGTCTGGCCCAAAACGAAGGAAAGCCTTGACTATGTACAGAGTCAGTGAGCATAGCCTTGCTGTTGAGAGTGGCTGCCATAGGAAGACCAGGCTCTCAAGAGAAGACAAGATATGTGATCACTGTCCATAAACTTAGTTGAAAACCAAGCTGCACTTTCTACCCCCCTGTCAAATGTACGACCATATGAGACACATATTTTCCTCAAATTACACAAACCCACAAAGAATTCGAACACAAATCAATCCCAGCAGCAAAATGTGTGACAACCCCCCGCCCCCCCTCCCATGGTACTCTCTTCAAACGTTTTGCTTGTGTAGTAATGTTTACTGTTAATGTCTGATTGTTTCTGTCTTTGTGTTGTTTAATTCCCTTTGTTGCTTTTTGTCATTGTTGTTTTGGCAATGTAAACACATGTTTCCCATGGCAATAAAGCCACTTTGAAATTAATTGAATTGACAGAGAGACAGACAGAGACAGAGCGACAGAGAGATAGAGACAGAAAGACAGACAGAGACCCAGAGACAGAGAGACAGAGACAAAGAGACAGAGAGACAGAGAGATAGAGACAGAAAGACAGACAGAGACCCAGAGACAGAGACCCAGAGACAGAGACCCAGAGACAGAGCGACAGAGAGATAGAGACAGAAAGACAGACAGAGACCCAGAGACAGAGAGACAGAGACAGAGTGACAGAGACAGAGTGACAGAGAGACAGAGAGATAGAGACAGAAAGACAGACAGAGACCCAGAGACAGAGAGACAGAGACCCAGAGACAGAGAGACAGAGACCCAGAGACAGAGACCCAGAGACAGAGAGACAGAGACCCAGAGACAGAGAGACAGAGAGACATAGACCCAGAGACAGAGAGACAGAGACAGAGACAGCGAGAAACCGAGACCGAGACCGAGAGTGGGAGGGAGGAAAAAGCGATTGTGGCAAAAGGGTTATGGGAAATGTGTAATTTGGTAAAGAATATATATGCCCCTTTATTTGGCATGACTTTGTTTCTAAATAGTTTATGATGCAGTTTAAATGGGAGTTATGATTGCGTTATTAAACCTTAAAAGTGATCACAGTTTAAAGTGGATTACTTGCTAGCAGCCACTACAGTAAATGTTTTCCTCTAGCCTTCTGCAGGGGCTTGGTAATCTGCTTATATAAAGGCTGAGTTGAGAGCAGTGACCTGTGCAGGCAAAGCACACAGACATGGTTCTCATTAATGACTGGGTGAAGCACTAGCTTTTCCTTTACAGCTGTTAAAAATAAGAGAGAGAGAGAGAGGGGGGGAGGGAGACGGAGAGAGAGAGAGAGAGAGAGAGAGAGAGAGAGAGGGGGAGGGAGACGGAGAGAGAGAGAGAGAGAGAGAGAGAGAGAGAGAGAGAGAGAGAAAGAAAGAGAGGGGGGGAGGGAGACAGAGAGCGAGAGAGAGAGATGGAGAGAGAGGGGGAGGGAGACACAGAGAGAGAGAGAGACAGCGAGAGAGAGAGAGAGAGAGAGATAAGGGGGAGGGAGACAGAGAGAGAGAGAGAGAGAGAGAGAGAGAGAGAGAGAGAGCTGGGAGAGAGAGAGAGCGAGAGAGAGAAAGAGAGGGGGGGAGGGAGACAGAGAGCAAGAGAGAGAGATGGAGAGAGAGGGGGAGGGAGACAGAGAGAGAGAGAGAGAGAGAGAGAGAGAGAGAGAGAAGGGGGAGGGAGACAGAGAGAGAGAGAGAGAGAGAGAGAGAGAGAGAGAGAGAGCTGGGAGAGAGAGAGAGCGAGAGAGAGAGAGAGAGAGAGAGAGAGAGAGGTGAAGGGTGAGTTTTAATAGGGAGCTTAAAGTGGGAACATTGCCTTTCAATCACGCTGTAAAGCTGAACTTCTGAGATGCAGGTTGAATACAGCTCTTGGTCCAATGTGAGTGGATCCTAACGAGGGGGTCAGAGGGGCTAGAGTTCTGAGACGCCCAGCCCAACAAGTCTCTCTCTCCATCTCTCTCTCTGTCTTCCTCTCTTTTCTCTTGGTCTCTCTCACTCTGGCAATCTTACAACCTAGCATACAGGAGACCACATCAAACCAGTTGTTGGTCATTAGTTAGTAATTGACAGAGTCCCCAAGATACAACAAGTGACTACTCACAAAAATACAAGGTGTTATGGATGACTGTGTTTTTCTGTCCTTTGTTTGTTGTGAGAAAGCCTTCTGTTGAGTCTGATAAATAGCTGAGAGTCATTGCAAAACTATTCTCCTAGCCAGAGTCTGTCCAGGCCAGGATAAACAGTTCTGAACTTCCCTTCCTCCTAAACTAATCGTGTTCCTGGCAATGCCACTCAGCCCAGAGTGTGATTTCACTTTTCGTCTCTCAGTAGTCCAGAACTCCAACAGCTATAATCAGATGTTACGACATCAGGACAGAGAGTTAGGGCTGTTGGTAGACACAAGAGAAAGAGAAAGATGACAGAGTTCTGCACATCTATACTATAGTCACAGTTATGTGTCTGTGACTTAGGGTTGTTAGTCATCACGATATATATATATATATATAGTACCAGTCAAAAGTTTGGACAAACTACTCATTCAACGTTTTTTTTTTTTTTTGACTATTTTCTACATTGTAGAATAAGAGTGAAGACATCAAAACTATGAAATAACACATCATCATGTAGTAACCAAAAAAAATGTCAACAAATCAAAATATGTTTTATATTTCAGATTCTTCAAAGTAGCCACCCTTTGCCTTGATGACAGCTTTGAACACTCTTGGCATTCTCTCAACCAGCTTCATGAGGTAGTCACCTGGAATGTATTTCAATTAAGAGTTGTGTCCTGTTAAAAGTCAATTTGTGGAATTTCTTTCCTTCTTAATGCGTTTGAGCCAATCGGTTGTATTGTGACAAGGTAGGGTTGGTATACAGAAGATAGCCCTATTTGGTAAAATACCAAGTCCATATTATGGAAAGAACAGCTCAAATGAGCAAAGAGAAATTACTTTAAGACATTTAAGGTCAGTCAATCCGGAAAACTTCAATAACTTTTAAAGTTTCTTCAAGTGCAGTCGCAAAAATCATCAAGAACTATGATGAAACTGGTTCTCATGAGGACTGCCACAAGAAAGGAAGACCCAGAGTTACCTCTGCTGCAGAGGATAAGTTCACTTGAGTTACCAGACATTGGTATTAACTGCACCTCAGATTGCAGCCCAAATAAATGCTTCAGAGTTCAAGTAACAGACACATCTCAACATCAACTGTTCAGAGGAGATTGCATGAATCAGGTCTTCATGGTTGAACTGCTGCAAAGAAACCACTACTAAAGGACAGCAATAAGAAAACGAGACTTGCTTGGGCAAAGAAACGCGGACATTAGACCGGTGGAAATCTGTCCTTTGGTCTGATGAGTCCAAATTTGATATTTTTGCTTCCAACCGCTGTGTCTTTGTGAGACGCAAAGTATGTGAATGGATGATCTCCACATGTGTGGTTCCCAAAGTGAATCACCCTGCAGCGATACACTATCCCATCTGGTTTGCGCCTAGTAGGAGTATCATTTGTTTTTCAAGAGGACAATAACCCCAAAATACTTCCAGGCAGTGTAAGGGCTACTTGACCTAGAAGGAGAGTGATGGAGTGCTGCATCAGATGACCTGGCCTCCACAATCACCCGACCTCAACTCAATTGAGTGTATGTGGGAACTCCTTCAAGACTGTTGGAAAAGCATTCCAGGTGACTACCTCCTGAAGCTGGTTGAGAGAATACCAAGGGTGTGCAAAGTGTCATCAAGGCAAATGGTGGCTACTTTGAAGAATCAGAAATATAAAACATATTTTGATTTGTTTAACACTTTTTTGGTTACTACATTGATTCCATATGTGTTATTTCATAGGTTTGATGTCTTCACTATTATTCTACAATGTAGAAAATAGTAAAATTAAGAAAAATCCTTGAAAGAGTAGGTGTGTTCAAACTTTTGACTTGTACTGTATATATATATATATATATATATATATATATATATATATATATATATATATATATATAAAGTATGTAGAAAGATAACACCCGTATAGATAAATAATACTCAGGCTTCAGCACTTCTGAGTAAGAGTTGCTCCAAGATCATCCTGGAACCATGATAAGAATCTTTCAACTTTATTCACTTTTCCATTGTCGCTTACATCTCCCGGAATATCTTTTCTGCTCCACTGGAGACAAGGGTTGGCAACTCTATTAAGGGGAGCTATAAAGTCTAGGCAGAAATGTGACTGGTAACACGTCAACCTTACTGGTTTACCTTACAGGCTAAAGCACCAGCCCAAGAACGCTTGGCTGTGAAACACCATTTGGAAAATGGTTGAGATGGCAGGCAGATATATAGCCTGTCTGTCTAAACTCATGGATGACCCACATTCTAAAGGAAATATCGCCAAATGTCAAATAAGAAACGTTGTTTTGGCAGAATGATATAGATATTTTATAGCACGTGTTAGACAACAGATAATGTCGTATGATCAACAATGATCCGTTTTAACAATGTTTCCCATGCAGGGACATTTTTTGTCAATAATAAATTCAATTGACAGTTTTATTGCTGTGTAAAAACACAGATGTCCAATTCAACAGAACCAGTCCAGACCACAGACCATTATGAAGGAATGAACATTCCTGAGATGATTCTGGAAATTTCAGAAAGCTTCTCCTCTCTTTTCAAAGACATTGATCAACAAAAATCTGTATATAATTGTGACCTACCAATCCTAGCAGACAGACAGACGTCTTGACAGACACCTGGACAGTTGTCAAGCCCTATCTGATTTAAAGCTTAGAGCTGTAGAGGGTAGCGTGATATAGCCAAACACCGCAAAGCAATGTTTTCTGACTGTGAAGTCTGACTGTGAAAAATAACTTCACTTTCAGTTCAGTCTTTTTGCCACCCAGTACTACCCTTCCATCAACTTGCAACAAGAAAGCAGCATGTTTAGCTGAATGAAATGGATAGGTGTGTCGCTATTTGTCTGAATGTCACAGAGCAGCAGGGTTCTAGAATCTGCTTTGTGAGAGAACTTTAGCAGAAGCAACTCGCTTTGGGAGGAGAGGACAGTACCACTCTCATTCAGCATCTCTATAGAAACACACACTGTCAGGCTCTGTTCACGTCCGCCTCTCTGCCAAGACACGCACACACAAACACACACTCCTCGTCCCACATACACCTCACGCACTGTAAGACACACACACTCTCTCCTGGTCTTGCTCTGTTTACATGCTGTTATCGAGCGTGTCACATCTAATAGCATCCCCCCTGGAGGAAAGAAGCAACAAATATTGTCTTACCTGTCAATGGTACCTGCCCTCTTTTATCAAGTTGAGAGTTTTCTGTCTCTCTGCTCTCTGTCTCTCTTACCCTTCTCTTACCCTTACCTCTCTCTTCCTCTCCCTCCCTCTCTCCTTCTTAGTGGACAAGCCTCCTATTGGGTTGGTTCCCTGGCTATTTTTCCCTCTGAAAGTCATAGTGTTTCCCACTCTCCTCCACTTCCTCCCACTCCCTCCCCTCCCCTCCCCTCCCATCTCCTCTCCTCCCCTCCCACCCACCCACCCCCACTCCCTCTCCTCCCCTCCCACCCACCCACCCCCACTCCCTCTCCTCCCCATTCCAACTTTTAGGTCAGTTAGGATCACCACTTTAAGAATGTGAAATGTCAGAATAATAGTAGAAAGAATGATTTATTTCAGCTTTTATTTCTTTCATCACATTCCCAGTGGGTCAGAAGTTTACATACACTCAATTAGTATTTGGTAGCATTGCCTTTAAATAGTTTAACTTGGGTCAAACGTTTCAAGTAGCCTTCCACAAGCTTCCCACAATAAGTTGGGTGAATTTTGGCCCATTCCTCCTGACAGAGCTGGTATAACTGAGTCAGGTTTGTAGACCTCCTTGCTCGCACACACTTTTTCAGTTCTGCCCACAATGTTCTATAGGATTGAGGTCAGGGCTTTGTGATGGCCACTCCAATACTTTGACTTTGTTGTCCACAAGCCATTTTGCCACAACTTTGGAAGTATGCTTGGGGTCATTGTCCATTTGGAAGACACATTTGAGACCAAGCTTTAACTTCCTGACTGATGTCTTGAGATGTTGCTTCAATATATCCACGTAATTTTCCTGTCTCATGATGCCATCTATTTTGTGAAGTGCACCAGTCCTTCCTGCAGCAAAGCACCCCCACAACATGATGCTGCCACCCGCGTGCTTCACGGTTGGGATGGTGTTCTTCGACTTGCAAACCTACCCATTTTTCCTTCATACATAACGATGGTCATTATGGCCAAACAGTTCAATTTTTGTTTCATCAGACCAGAGGACATTTCTCTAAAAAGTACGATCTTTGTCCCCATGTGCAGTTGCAAAACGTAGTCTGGCTTTTTTATGGCGGTTTTGGAGCAGTGGCTTCTTCCTTGCTGTGCGGCCTTTCAGGTTATGACGATATAGGACTCGTTTTACTGTAGATATAGATACTTTTGTACCTGTTTCCTCCAGCATCTTCACAAGGTTCTTTGCTGTTGTTCTGGGATTGATTTGCACTTTTCACACCAAGGTACATTCGGCAGAAGTCGTGACAATTATAAGTGAAATAATCTGTCTGTAAACAATTGTTGGGAATATTACTTGTGTCATGCACAAAGTAGATGTCCTAACCGACTTGCCAAAACTATAGTGTGTTAACAAGACATTTGTGGAGTGGTTGAAAAACTAGTTTTAATGACTCCAACCTAAGTGTATGTAAACTTCTGACTTCAACTGTAAATTAAGACCTGGGAAATGGTTACAGGGGAGAGGAGGAGGGATGAATGAGCCAAATGGAAGATTAGGTGACCATGATGCAATATGGTCCAATTCATGCACCTATCAATATAACACAATGTCATCCCTACCCGCTCTGATATGGTGTACTCACTAAACACAAATGCCGCATTTGTAAATGATTTCTGAGTGTTGAAGTGTGCCCCTGGCTGTCCGTAAATAAAGTACAAGAATAGTGCCATGTGGTTTGCTTAATATAAGGAATTTGATGTATTCCATTTACTTGTACTTTGTACTTTTAGTATGACAACTGAATCATTTCTCCACCACTGCACTTTAAGCACATTCAAAACCAGAAACCTTTAGACTTTTACTCAAGTTGTATTTTACTGGGTGGCTTTCACTTTTTCTATTAAGGTATCTTTACTTTTACTCAAGTATGACAATTTAGTACTTTTGCACAATCGTGGATTGATTTAAAAACAAACAGAATAATCTTTAAATGAATTGTAAAACTCACAGGCAGCCAGTGCAGAGACCTTAAAACCGATGAAATGTCTTGGTCAGTATCCGTGCTGCAGCATTACAGTAGTCAAGCCTGCTTGTAATAAAAGCATGGATGAGTCTCTCTGCATCAGCCTGAGAGAGAAATGGCCGCACCTTGGCAATGTTCCTCAGGTGGTGAAAAGCTATTTTGTTCATGTTCCTAATGTGTGACTCGAAACCGAGTTCAGAATCTACGACTAGGTTTTTTACCTGCTGTTTTAATTTTATTGCCCGTAAATTAAAATGCCAGATTCTCTATTTGTGCTTTGGCTCCAACAATAAGTACCCAGGTCTTGACTTGGACAAGATGTTAGAAAACTATTATATTGGTCTCATGACTTCAATGGGATTTGTTAGCATTTGGAAACAGTGCCCGGGAAACTAAACCATAGCATGGTTTGCTCTCATACCTTGTCCATAGACTGCTTACAGGCTAAGAAAACCAATATGTAATTATGTAATTTCTGTGAACTATTCCTTTGAGGTTTGTATTATGTGATGTGCTGTATCGCACAGAGCAGCTGTGTGGTTAGAGCAATGGGGAGTCTTATTAAGTGTGGTGTGGTGTGGTGTGTGTGTGTGTGTGTGTGTGTGTGTGTGTGTGTGTGTGTGTGTGTGTGTGTGTGTGTGTGTGTGTGAAGGTGGAGGTTACAGACACGTTAGCAGCACATTCCTGCAGAATGAGCAGCATGCAGCTCAGGGTAATGAGGAGAACACATGTGGAGAACTCTTTCCCTCAGCCCTTTCTCTCCCTCACTCTCTCTTATCCCTCAGGTCCCCCCCCCCTCTCTCTCCCTCTCTCCCTCTCTCTCTCTCTCTCTCTCTCTCTCTCTCTCTCTCTCTCTCTCTCTCTCTCTCTCTCTCTCTCTCTCTCTCTCACTCACTCACTCACTCACTCACTCTCTCCCTCTCTCCTTTCTTTCAACCCTCCATAACCCTGACTGTTACTGCACCCGACACCCATATCTCATCTATAAACCCCAGTGTTACTGCACCCGACACCCATATCTCATCTATAAACCCCAGTGTTACTGCACCCAACACCCATATCTCATCTACAAACCCCAGTGTTACTGCACCCTACTCCCATATCTCATCTATAAACCCCAGTGTTACTGCATCCTACACCCATATCTCATCTACAAACCCCAGTGTTACTGCACCCTACACCAATATCTCATCTATAAACCCCAGTGTTACTGCACCCTACACCCATATCTCATCTATAAACCCCAGTGTTACTGCACCCTACTCCCATATCTCATCTATAAACCCCAGTGTTACTGCATCCTACACCCATATCTCATCTACAAACCCCAGTGTTACTGCACCCTACACCCATATCTCATCTATAAACCCCAGTGTTACTGCACCCTACACCAATATCTCATCTATAAACCCCAGTGTTACTATACCCTACACCCATATCTCCTCTATAAACCCCAGTGTTACTATACCCTACACCCATATCTCATCTACAAACCCCAGTGTTACTGCACCCTACACCAATATCTCATCTATAAACCCCAGTGTTACTGCACCCTACACCCATATCTCATCTATAAACCCCAGTGTTACTGCACCCTACACCCATATCTCATCTATAAACCCCAGTGTTACTGCACCCTGCACCCATATCTCATCTATAAACCCCAGTGTTACTGCACCCTACACCAATATCTCATCTATAAACCCCAGTGTTACTGCACCCTACACCCATATCTCATCTATAAACCCCAGTGTTACTATACCCGACACCCATATCTCCTCTATAAACCCCAGTGTTACTATACCCTACACCCATATCTCCTCTATAAACCCCAGTGTTACTATACCCTACACCCATATCTCATCTACAAACCCCAGTGTTACTGCACCCTACACCAATATCTCATCTATAAACCCCAGTGTTACTGCACCCTACACCCATATCTCATCTATAAACCCCAGTGTTACTGCACCCTACACCCATATCTCATCTATAAACCCCAGTGTTACTGCACCCTACACCAATATCTCATCTATAAACCCCAGTGTTACTATACCCTACACCCATATCTCATCTATAAACCCCAGTGTTACTATACCCTACACCCATATCTCATCTATAAACCCCAGTGTTACTGCATCCTACACCCATATCTCATCTACAAACCCCAGTGTTACTGCACCCTGCACCCATATCTCATCTAGAAACCCCAGTGTTACTATACCCTACACCCATATCTCATCTATAAACCCCAGTGTTACTGCACCTTACTCCCATATCTCATCTACAAACCCCAGTGTTACTATACCCTACACCCATATCTCCTCTATAAACCCCAGTGTTACTATACCCTACACCCATATCTCATCTAGAAACCCCAGTGTTACTATACCCTACACCCATATCTCATCTATAAACCCCAGTGTTACTGCACCCTACTCCCATATCTCATCTATAAACCCCAGTGTTACTATACCCAACACCCATATCTCATCTAGAAACCCCAGTGTTACTGCACCCTACACCCATATCTCATCTATAAACCCCAGTGTTACTGCATCCTACTCCCATATCTCATCTAGAAACCCCAGTGTTAATGCACCCTACTCCCATATCTCATCTAGAAACCCCAGTGTTACTGCACCCTGCACCCATATCTCATCTATAAACCCCAGTGTTACTGCACCCTACACCCATATCTCATCTATAAACCCCAGTGTTACTGCACCCTACACCCATATCTCATCTAGAAACCCCAGTGTTACTGCACCCTACACCCATATCTCATCTATAAACCCCAGTGTTCCTACACCCTACTCCCATATCTCATCTATAAACCCCAGTGTTACTATACCCTACACCCATATCTCATCTATAAACCCCAGTGTTAATGCACCCTACTCCCATATCTCATCTAGAAACCCCAGTGTTACTGCACCCTTCTCCCATATCTCATCTATAAACCCCAGTGTTACTGCATCCTACACCCATATCTCATCTATAAACCCCAGTGTTACTATACCCGACACCCATATATCATCTAGAAACCCCAGTGTTACTATACCCTACACCCATATCTCATCTATAAACCCCAGTGTTACTATACCCTACACCCATATCTCATCTATAAACCCCAGTGTTACTGCATCCTACTCCCATATCTCATCTATAAACCCCAGTGTTACTATACCCTACACCCATATCTCATCTATAAACCCCAGTGTTACTATACCCTACACCCATATCTCATCTAGAAACCCCAGTGTTACTGCACCCTACTCCCATATCTCATCTATAAACCCCAGTGTTACTCTACCCTACACCCATATATCATCTATAAACCCCAGTGTTACTGCACCCTACTCCCATATCTCATCTATAAACCCCAGTGTTACTCTACCCTACACCCATATCTCATCTAGAAACCCAAGTGATACTGCACCCTACACCCATATCTCATCTACAAACCCCAGTGTTACTGCACCCTACACCCATATCTCATCTATAAACCCCAGTGTTCCTACACCCTACTCCCATATCTCATCTACAAACCCCAGTGTTACTGCACCCTGTACCCATATCTCATCTACAAACCCCAGTGTTACTATACCCGACACCCATATCTCATCTATAAACCCCAGTGTTACTGCACCCTGCACCCATATATCATCTATAAACCCCAGTGTTACTATACCCAACACCCATATCTCATCTATAAACCCCAGTGTTACTGCACCCTACTCCCATATCTCATCTATAAACCCCAGTGTTACTATACCCAACACCCATATCTCATCTATTAACCCCAGTGTTACTGCACCCTACACCCATATCTCATCTATAAACCCCAGTGTTACTGCACCTTACTCCCATATCTCATCTACAAACCCCAGTGTTACTGCACCCTGCACCCATATATCATCTAGAAACCCCAGTGTTACTGCACCCTACACCCATATCTCATCTATAAACCCCAGTGTTACTGCACCTTACTCCCATATCTCATCTATAAACCCCAGTGTTACTGCACCCGACACCCATATATCATCTAGAAACCCCAGTGTTACTATACCCTACACCCATATCTCATCTATAAACCCCAGTGTTACTGCACCCTGCACCCATATCTCATCTATAAACCCCAGTGTTACTGCACCCTGCACCCATATCTCATCTATAAACCCCAGTGTTACTGCACCCTACTCCCATATCTCATCTATAAACCCCAGTGTTACTATACCCTACACCCATATCTCATCTATAAACCCCAGTGTTACTATACCCTACACCCATATCTCATCTATAAACCCCAGTGTTACTGCACCCTACACCCATATCTCATCTATAAACCCCAGTGTTACTATACCCTACACCCATATCTCATCTAGAAACCCCAGTGTTACTGCACCCTACTCCCATATCTCATCTATAAACCCCAGTGTTACTGCACCCTACACCCATATCTCATCTATAAACCCCAGTGTTACTATACCCTACTCCCATATCTCATCTATAAACCCCAGTGTTACTATACCCTACACCCATATCTCCTCTATAAACCCCAGTGTTACTATACCCTACTCCCATATCTCATCTATAAACCCCAGTGTTACTATACCCTACACCCATATCTCATCTATAAACCCCAGTGTTACTATACCCTTCACCCATATCTCATCTATAAACCCCAGTGTTACTGCACCCTACTCCCATATCTCATCTATAAACCCCAGTGTTACTATACCCTACTCCCATATCTCATCTATAAACCCCAGTGTTACTGCACCTTACTCCCATATCTCATCTATAAACCCCAGTGTTACTATACCCAACACCCATATCTCATCTACAAACCCCAGTGTTACTGCACCCTGCACCCATATCTCATCTATAAACCCCAGTGTTACTATACCCAACACCCATATCTCATCTACAAACCCCAGTGTTACTGCACCCTACACCCATATCTCATCTATAAACCCCAGTGTTACTGCACCCTACTCCCATATCTCATCTATAAACCCCAGTGTTACTATACCCTACTCCCATATCTCATCTATAAACCCCAGTGTTACTGCACCTTACTCCCATATCTCATCTAGAAACCCCAGTGTTACTGCACCCTGCACCCATATCTCATCTATAAACCCCAGTGTTACTGCACCCTGCACCCATATCTCATCTAGAAACCCCAGTGTTCCTGCACCCTGCACCCATATCTCATCTATAAACCCCAGTGTTACTGCACCCTGCACCCATATCTCATCTATAAACCCCAGTGTTACTGCACCCTGCACCCATATCTCATCTAGAAACCCCAGTGTTAATGCACCTTACTCCCATATCTCATCTATAAACCCCAGTGTTACTGCACCCTACTCCCATATCTCATCTATAAACCCCAGTGTTACTGCACCCTACTCCCATATCTCGACACCCATATCACAACTATAACCCCCACTGTTACAGTCTCTGCACCTTATCCCCACTATTCCAGCAGCTGTTTCCCAATCATAGGCCAGCCATAATCAGGTCAACTGGGTAAAAGTGCTGCAGGAAGGTTCTGTTCTGTCATTTCGAAGATGATTGGGATGATTCTACTGTTTAGATCTCTATCTGTGTTTTGTGGCGGCAGGTAGCCCAGTAGTTAGAGCTTTGGGCCAGTAACCGAAAGGTTGCTGGATCGAATCCCCAAGCTGACAAGGTTAAAATCTGTTGTTCTGCCCCTGAACAAGGCAGTTAACCCACTGCTCCTGGGTAGGCGTCATTGTAAATAAGAATTTGTTCTTAACTGACTTGCCTAGTTAAATACATTAAAAAAATGAATACATCCCAGAGCTGATGAACTTAGGCTGAGTCCTAAATGGCACCCTATGTAGTGTACTTGTTTTGACCAGTGCCCATAGGGGTAGGTCTCAGTCTAAGTTCATCAGCTCTGGGATGTATTCATTTTTTAATTTATTTAATTAGGCAAGTCAGTTAAGAACAAATTCTTCAAGATTTATTCCACATTTTGCCTGAATTCAAAATTGAATCTACTCACAATTAACCCATAAAAACAAAGTGAAAACATGTTTTCAGAAATTTTTGCAAATGTATAAAAAATTAAATACAGAAAACTCATAAAAAGTTTGGGGTCACTTAGAAATGTTCTTGTTTTTGAAAGAAAAGCACATTTCTTGTCCATCAACATCAAATTGATGAGAAATACAGTGTAGAAATGTTTTATGTTGTAGCTGGAAACGGCAGATTTTTTTATGGAATATATTAACATATTATCAGCAACCATCCCTCCTACAGTGCCTTGCAAAAGCATTCATCCCCCTTTGTGTTTTTCCTATTTTTTTGCATTACAACCTGTCATTTAAATTGACAAAATACACAAAATAGTCAAAATTGGTGAAGTGAAATGAAAAAATTTACTTGTTTAAAAACAATTCTCAAAAATAAAAAAACTGAAAAGTGGTGTGTGCATGTATATTCACCCCCTTTGCTATGAAGCCCCTAAATAAGATCTGGTGCAACCAATTACCTTCAGAAGTCACATAATTAGTTCAATAAAGTCCACCTGTGTGCAATCTAAGTGTCACATGATCTGTCACATGATCTCAAAATATATACATCTGTTCTGAAAGGCGCCGGAGTCCACCAAGCAAGCGGCACCATGAAGACCAAGGAGCTCTCCAAACAGGTCAGGGATAAAGTTGTGAAGAAGTACAGATCAGGTCTGGGTTATAAAAAAATATCTGAAACTTTGAACATCCCACGGAGCACGATTAAATCCATTATTAAAAAATGGAAAGAATATGACACCACAACAAACCTGCCAAGAGAGGGCTGCCCACCAAACCTCATGTACCAGGCAAGGAAGGCATTAATCAGAGAGGCAACTAAGAGACCAAAGATAACCCTGAAGCTCCACAGCGGAGATTGGAGCATCTGTCCACTTTAAGCCATACACTCCATAGAGCTTGGCTTTACGGAAGAGTGGCCAGAAAAAAAGCGGAGATTGAAGTATCTGTCCATAGGACCGCTTTAAGCCATACAAATCAAACCACGTGCGCTGAACACAACAGGTGTAGTAGACCTTACAGTAAAATGCTTACATACAGGCCCTAACCAACAGTGCAATTTTTAAGTAAAAAATAGGTATTAGGTGAACAATAGATAAGTAAAGATTTTTTTTTAAACAGTAAAATGACAGTGAAAAATAACAGCAGCGAGGCTATATACAGTAGAGAGGCTATATACAGTAGAGAGGCTATATACAGTAGAGAGGCTATATACAGTAGCGAGGCTATATACAGTAGAGAGGTTATATACAGCAGCGAGGCTATATACAGTAGAGAGGCTATATACAGTAGCGAGGCTATATACAGTAGAGAGGCTATATACAGTAGAGAGGCTATATACAGTAGAGAGGTTATATACAGTAGCGAGGCTATATACAGTAGAGAGGCTATAACAGTAGCGAGGCTATATACAGTAGAGAGGCTATAACAGTAGCGAGGCTATATACAGTAGCGAGGCTATATACAGTAGCGAGGCTATATACAGTAGCGAGGCTATATAGAGTAGCGAGGCTATATAGAGTAGCGAGGCTATATACAGTAGCGAGGCTATATACAGTAGCGAGGCTATGTACAGTAGTGAGGCTATATAGAGTAGCGAGGCTATATACAGTAGTGAGGCTATATAAACTAGCGAGGCTATATACAGTAGCGAGGCTATATACAGTAGCGAGGCTATGTACATTAGTGAGGCTATATAGAGTAGAGAGGCTATATACAGTAGCGAGGCTATATACACTAGCGAGGCTATATACAGTAGAGAGGCTATATACAGTAGAGAGGCTATATACAGTAGAGAGGCTATATACAGTAGCGAGGCTATATACAGTAGAGAGGCTATATACAGTAGCGAGGCTATATACAGTAGCGAGGCTATATACAGTACGGAGGCTATATACAGTAGCGAGGCTATATACAGTAGAGAGGCTATATACAGTAGCGAGGCTATATACAGTAGCGAGGCTATATACAGTAGCGAGGCTATATACAGTAGCGAGGCTCTGTACAGTAGAGAGGCTATATAGAGTAGCGAGGCTATATACAGTAGCGAGGCTATATACAGTAGCGAGGCTATATACAGTAGCGAGGCTATATACAGTAGCGAGGCTCTGTACAGTAGACAGGCTATATACAGTAGCGAGGCTATATACACTAGCGAGGCTATATACAGTAGAGAGGCTATATACAGTAGAGAGGCTATATACAGTAGCGAGGCTATATACAGTAGCGAGGCTATATACAGTAGCGAGGCTATATACAGTAGAGAGGCTATATACAGTAGCGAGGCTATATACAGTAGAGAGGCTATATACAGTAGAGAGGCTATATACATTAGCGAGGCTATATACAGTAGCAAGGCTATATACAGTAGCGAGGCTATATACATTAGAGAGGCTATATACAGTAGAGAGGCTATATACAGTAGAGAGGCTATATACAGTAGCGACAATATGTACAGTAGTGAGGCTATATACAGTAGCGAGGCTATATACAGTAGAGAGGCTATATACAGTAGCGAGGCTATATACAGTAGAGAGGCTATATACAGTAGCGAGGCTATATACAGTAGCGAGGCTATATACAGTAGCGAGGCTATATACAGTAGCGAGGCTATATACAGGCACCGGTTAGTCAAGCTAATTGAGGTAGTATGTACATGTAGGTATGGTTAAAGTGACTATGCATATATGATTAGCAGAGAGTAGCAGTAGCGTAAAAGTGGGGTTGGCGGGTGGTGGGACACAATGCAGGTAGTCCGGGTAGCCAATGTGCGGGGGCAAAGGTTTGTCGGGCTAATTGAGATAGTATGTACATGAATGTATAGTTAAGTGACTATGCATATATGATAAACAGAGAGTAGCAGCAGTGTAAAAGAGGGGTTGTGGGGGGACGACACAATGCAAATAGTCCGGGTAGCCATTTGATTACCTGTTCAGGAGCCTTATGGCCTGGGGGTAAAAGCAGTTGAGAAGCCTTTTGGTCCTAGACTTGGCGCTCCGGTAGTAGAGAGAACAGTCTATGACTGGGGTGGCTGGGGTCTTCACTCCACATAGTCTACACTCCACAGTCTACACTCCACAGAGCTGGGATTTACGGAAGAGTGACCAGAAAAAAGCCATTGCTTGAAGAAAAAAATAAGAAAACACGTCTGGTGTTCATGTGGGAGACTCTCCAAACATATGGAAGAAGGTACTCTGGTCAGATAAGACAAAAATTTTGCTTTTTGGCCATCAAGGAAAACGCTATGTCTGGCTCAAACCCAACACCTCTCATCACCCCAAGAACGCCATCCCCATGCTGTGGGGATGTTTTTCATATGCAGGGACTGGGAAACTGGTCAGAATTGAAGGAATGCATGGCGCTAAATTCAGAGAAATTCTTGAGGGAAACCTGTTTCAGTCTTCCAGATATTTGAGACTGGGACGGAGGTTCACCTTCCAGCAGGACAATGACCCTAAGCATTCTGCTAAAGCAACACTCGACTGGTTTATGGGGAAACATTTAAATGTCTTGGAATGGCCTAGTCAAAGCCCAGACCTCAATCCAATTGAGAATCTGTGGTATGACTTAAAGATTGCTGTAAACCAGTGGAACCCGTCCAACTTTAAACTTCCAGGGGCTAGATTTGCCAAGCTTATAGAGACATACCCCAATCAAAACAACAGCTTTCAGCTGTGCTAACATAATTGAAAAATTGTTTAATAATTATCAATTAGTCTTTTAAAATGATAAACTTGAATTAGCTAACACAGGAACACAGGAGTGATGGTTGCTGATAACGGGTATCTGTACACCTATGTAGATATTACATAAAACATCAGCCATTTCCAGCTACAATAGTCATTTACAACATTAACAATGTCTACACTGTATTTCTGATCAATTTGATGTTATTTGAATTTACCAAAAATGTTATTTTCTTTCAAAAACAAGGACATTTAACTTTTGAACATAAGTGTAATTATTCACACCCCTGAGTCAATACTCTGTCAAATTGGTTGTTGATCATTGCCAGACAAACATTTTCAGATCTTGCCATAGATTTTCAAGTAAATTTAACCTCTAGCACTTAGCCATCCCGGATCCGGGAGCGTGAATACAGACTCAAGCTCATTAACATAACGCAACGTTAACTATTCATGAAAATCGCAAATGAAATGAAATAAATATGCCATCTCTCAAGCTTAGCCTTTTATAAACAACACTGTCACCTCAGATTTTCAAAATTTGGTTCTCAACCATAGGAAAACAATCATTTGTGTAACAGTAGCTAGCTAGCGTAGCATTTAGCGTTAGCATTAGCGTTAGCATCCAGCAGGCAACATTTCAACAAAAAACAAGAAAAGCCTTCAAATAAAATAATTTACCTTTGAAGAACTTCGGATGTTTTCAATGAGGAGACTCTCAGTTAGATAGCAAATGCTCAGTTTTTCCAAAAAGATTCCTTGTGTATTAGAAATAGCTCCGTTTTGTACATCACATTTGGCTACCAAAAAAAAACGAAAATTCAGTCCTCAATACGCAAACTTTTTTCCAAATTAACTCCATAATATTGACTGAAAACATGGCAAACGTTGTTTAGAATCAATCCTCAAGGTGTTTTTCACATATCTCGTCGAAGATATATCGTTTGTGGAAGCCTGGTTTCTCCTCTCTATCAAATGGAAAAATACTTGCACCTGGCGTTGCGCACCAATTTCGACGCAGGACACCAGGCGGACACTTGGAAAATGTAGTCTCTTATGGTCAATCTTCCAATGATATGCCTACAAATACGTCACAATGCTGCCGACATCTTGGGGGAACGGCAGAAGGTCTAAGCTTATTCCTGTCGCATTCACAGCCATATAAGGAGACATTAGAAAACAGAAATTCTGCTCATTTCCTGTTTGACGTTTCATCTTGGTTTCGCCTGTAGAATGAGTTATGGGGCACTCACAGACAATATCTTTGCAGATTCTGAAACTTCAGAGTGTTTTCTTTCCAAAATAATGAAATAGCGCCCCCATAGACACAACTGGTTTTAAGTCAAAACTGTATCTCGGCCACTCAGGAACATTCACTGTCTTCTTGGTAAGCAACACCAGTGTAGATTTGGCCTTGTGATTTATGTTATTGTCCTGCTGAAAGGTGAATTAACCTCCCAGTGTCTGGTGGAAAACAGACTGAACCAGGTTTTCCTCTAAGATTTTACCTGTGCTTAGCTCCATTCTGTTTTTTTTTATCCTGAAAAACTCCACAGTTCTAAATGATTACCAGCATACCCATAACATGATGCAGCCATCACTATACTTGAAAATATGGACAGAGGTCCCCAGAAATGTGTTCTATTGGATTTCCACTTTGTATTCAAGACAAAAAGTTAATTCCTTTGCCAAATATTTTGCATTGTTGCAAACATGATGCATGTTTTGGAATATTTTTATTATATACAGGCTTCCTTCTTTTCACTCTGTCAATTAGGTTATTATTGTGGAGTAACTACAACTTTGTTGATCCATTCTCAGTTTTCTCCTATCACAGCCATTCAACTCTGTAACTGTTTTAAAGTAACCATTGACCTCATGGTGAAATCCCTGAGCAGTTTCCTTCCTCGCTGGCAACTGATTTAGGAAGGACGCTTGCGTCTTTGTAGTGACTGGGTGTATTGATACACCATCCAAAGTGTAATTCATAACTTCCCCATGCTCAAAGGTTATATTCAGTGTCTACTATTTTACCCATCTACCAATAGGTGCCCTTCTTTGCGAGGCATTGGAAAACTTCCCTGGTCTTCGTGGTTGAATCTGTGTTTGAAATTCACTGCTCGACTGAGGGATAATTGTATGTGTGTGGTAGAGATAAAATAGTCATTCAAAAATCATGTTAAACACTATTATTGCACAGAGTAAGTCCATGCAACTTATTATGTGATTTGTTAAACACATTTTTACTCCTGAACTTATTTAGGCTTGCCATAACAAAGGGTTGGAATACTTATTGACTCAAGACATTTGCAAAGATTTCGGAAAACCAAATTCCACCTTGAAATGGAGTATTATGTGTAGGTCAGTGAAAGAAAATGGACTCTATTTTAAATGCTGGCTGTAGCACAACAAAATGTGGAAAAGGTCAAGGGATGTGAATACTTTCTGAAGGCACTGTAGCAATCTGCTGCCCGACTGAAGAGTTAATGACGTGGCACACAACCATTGGTTGATGCAGTGCAATGTCCTGCTCATCTAGTCGGACAGGAATACAACATCTGTGTCTGCAGGATTGGTGATCCTCTGCTGAGCATGCTGTAACAGACTGTAGGACCTCCCCTCCCACTGAAGCTCATCTATGCCACAGCCAGACAGAGGGGCTAGCCATGTAGGATGACAGCTCAAGCCTGTAACTGACTCACTTAATCCATCTCATTCCTGGAAGAACATGGGGCTGTACTAAAGTTTTCCAATAATGCTGGTCTTTCTGGCTGCTTTCTTAGCCTCTGGGAAAAGTGACTATGACAAGTGAATTGTCTTGAGTTCTACATTTAAACATCTGAGACAGGTCTTTTGTTGAAGGCTGTAAGACAGAACAGCACTCATCTGTCAGTAGATTACCAGACATTATCCATCAGCACTCATAGCATACACAAACAGACCATGACCTAGACAGATAATCATTTCTCAGACAGATATACAAACACACTTTGAGCAGTAACATACCATAGTAGATTACACTAACTGATGAACAGGCAGACTGATGGAGATAGAGGGTGATATCTTTGAGATGACCTTCATGCAAGTGTTCCACTGATAGCGATGCCGATTGTGATTTTAAAACATTCACAGAGTTTAATAGTTGTGATATTAGAGAACTGAGGATGGATCAACATTGTAGTTACTCAACAATACTAACCTAATTGACAGAGTGAAAAGCAGGAAGCCTGTACAGAATAAAAATATTACAAAACATGCATCCTGTTTGCAACAAGGCACAAAAGACCTACTGTAAAAAATGTGGCAAAGCAATTAACTTTTCGTCTTGAATACAACGTGTCTGGGGCAAATCCAACTCTCCATATTCTCAAGCAAAGTGGTGGCTACATCATGTTATGTGTATGGTTGTAATCATTAAGAACTGGGGAGCTTTCCAAATAAGACATGTTATGGAATGGAGCTAAGCACAGGCAAAACCCTGAAAACCTGATTGAATCTGCCTTCCAACTGACACTGGCCGACAAATTTACCTTCTGCATGACAATTAACTCAAACTGTAATGGCTGTTGGTGGAAGAAGGTGAGGACCAAAGCGCAGCGTGGTACATGTTCATGCTTTTATTAGAACTGAACACTGAAATAACAAAGAGAATGACCGAAAACCAAAACAGTCCTGTCTACCTAAGTATGGTTCTCAATCAGAGACAACGATAGACAGCTGCCTCTGATTGAGAACCACCCACGGCCAAACAACAAAGAAATACAAAACATAGAAACTGAACATAGAATGCCCACCCCAACTCACGCCCTGACCAAACTAAAATAGAGACATAAAATAGGAACTAAGGTCAGGACGTGACAAAAACACAAGTCCAAATATACAGTACCAGTCAAATGTTTGGACACACCCACTCATTCAAGGTTTTTTTTAATATTTGTTTTACTATTTTCTATATAATATAATAATAGTGAAAACATCAAAATGAGGAAATAACACATTATGGAATCATGTAGTAATCAAAAAAGTGTTAAACAAATCAAAATAGATTTTTGATTCTTCAAAGTAGCCAGCCTTTGCATTGATGACCGCTTTGCACACTCTTAGCATTCTCTCAACCAGCTTCACTTGGAATGCTTTTCCAACAGTCTTGAAGGAGTTCCCACATATGCTGAGCACTTGTTGGCTGCTTTTCCTTCACTCTGTGGTCCAACTCATTCCAAACCATCTCAATTGGGTTGAGGTTGGGTGATTGTGGAGGCCAGGTCATCTGATGCAACACTCCATCACTCTCATTCTTGGTCAAATAGCGCTTACACAGTCTGGAGATGTGTTGGGTCATTGTCCTGTTGAAAAACAAATGATAGTCCCACTAAGCGCAAACTAGATGGGATGGCGTATCGCTGCAGAATGCTGTGGTAGCCATGCTGGTTCAGTGTGCCTTCTAATTAAATCACTGACCGTGTCATCAGCAAAACACCCCCACACCATCACACCTCCTCCTCCATGCTTCATGGTGGGAACCACACATGCGGAGATCATCCCTTCACATACTCTGCGTCTCACAAAGACACAGTGGTTGGGAATCAAAAATCTCAAATTTGGACTCATCAGACAAAAGGAAACATTTCCACTGTCTGATGTCCATTGCTTGTGTTTCTTAGGCCAAAAAAGTATCTTCTTATTATTGTTGTTCTTTAGTAGTAGTTTCTTTGCAGTAATTCGACCATGAAGGACTGATTCAAGCAGTCTCCTCTGAACAGTTGATGTTCTGTCAATTGTGGGACCTTAAATAGACAGGTCTGTGCCTTTTCAAATAATGTCCAATCAATTGAATTTACCACAGGTACACTCCAATCAAGTTGCAGAAACATCTCAAGGATGATCAATGGAAACAGGATGCACCTGAGCTCAATTTCGAATCTCATAGCAAAGGGTCTGAATACTTATGGATATAAGGTTTTTCTGTTTTTAAGTTTTAATAAATTTGCAAAAATGTCTACAAACCTGTTTTTGCTTTGTTATTGCGGTGTATTGTGTGTAGATTGCTGAGGATAAAAAAATACATTTTAGGATAAGGCTGTAATATAACAAAATGTGGAAAAAGCTTCCATCAATGTATTTGTCTGCAATATTTCCAATCCCCCATATATATATTTATTTTGAAAAATACAGTTCAATATTTTTATTTATTATGCTCTCCTTACCCTACCACCCCTCCCCTAATAGGAGTAAACTAATGGAAAACAACACTTAGGCTTCTACTTCCAGCTGATATATATACTATATACAGTTGAAGTCGAAGTTTACATACACTTAGGTTGGAGTCATTAAATCTAGTTTTTCAACCACTCCACAAATGTCTTTTTAACAAACTATAGTTTTGGCAAGTCGGTTAGGACATCTACTTTGTGCATGACACAAGTCATTTTTCCAACAATTGTTTACAGACAGATTATTTCACTTATAATTCACTGTATCACAATTCCAGTGGGTCAGAATTTGACATACACGAAGTTGACTGGGCCTTTAAACAGCTTGGAAAATTCCAGAAAATGATGCCATGGCTTTAGAAGCTTCTGATAGGCTAATTGACATAATTTGAGCCAATTGGAGGTGTACTTGTGGATGTATTTCAAGGCCTACCTTCAAACTCATTGCCTCTTTGCTTGACATCATGGGAAAATCAAAAGAAATCAGCCAAGACCTCAGAAAGAAATTTGTAGACGTCCACAAGTCTGGTTGATCCTTGGGAGCAATTTCCAAACGCTTTTTAGGTACCACGTTCATCTGTACAAACAATAGTGCGCAAGTATAAACACCATGGGACCATGAAGCCGTCATACTGCTCAGGAAGGAGACGTGTTCTGTCTCCTACAGATTAACGTACTTTGGTGGTGCGAAAAGTGCAAATCAATCCCAAAAGGACAGAAAAGATGCTGGAGGAAACAGGTACAAAAGTAACAGGTAGAAAAGTATCTATATCCACAGTATATCGACATAACCTGAAAGGCTGCTCAGCAAGGAGGAAGCCACTGCTCCAAAACTGCCCGGTTTGCAACTGCACATGGGGACAAAGATCGTACTTTTTGGAGAAATGTCTGGTATGATGAAAGAGTTGTATTATTGACTGTATGTTTGTTTATTCCATGCGTAACACTGTGTTGTTGCACTGCTTTGCTTAATCTTGGCCAGGTCGCAGTTGTAAAGGAGAACATGTAGTGCGACAAAAAACACTGAGTTACACATGGGCTTAACAAAAGTACAGTCAGTAACAAAATAGAAAAATCTGTATACAGTGTGTGCAAATGGAGTAAGGAGGTAAGGCAATAAATAGGCCAACAGTAGCAAAGTAATTACAATTGAGCAAATTAACACTGGAGTGATAGATGTGCAGATGACAATGTGCTTGCAGAAATACTGGTGTGCAAAAGAGCCAAAAAAAGCAAGTGAAAACAATATGTGAATGAGGTAGGTAGTTGGATGGGCTATTTACAGATGGGCTGTGTACAGCTGCAGTAATCGGTAAGCTGCTCGGTAAGCTGCTCAGATAGCTGATGCTTAATAAAGTTAGTCTCCAACTTCAGCGATTTTTGCAATTCGTTCAAGACATTGGCAGTAGAGAACTGGAAGGAAAGGAAGCAAAAGTAGGTTTTGGCTTTGGGAATGACCAGTGAGATATACCTGCTGGAGCGTGTGCTACAGGTGGGTGTTGTTATGGTGTTATGGTGATCAGTGAGCGGAGATAAGGTGTAGCTTTACCTAGCAAAGACGTATAGATGACCTGGAGCCAGTGGGTCTGGCGACGAATATGTAGCGAGGGCCAGCCGACGAGAGCATACAGGTTGCTGTGGTGGGTGGTATATGGGGCTTTGGTGACAAAACGGATGATACTGTGATAGACATCATCTAGTTTATTGAGTATAGTGTTGGAGGCTATTTTGTAAATTACATTGCCGAAGTAGAGAATCGGTAGGATAGTCAGTTTTGCGAGGGTATGTTTGGCAGCGTGAGTGAAGGAGGCTTTGTTGCGAAATAGGAAGCCGATTCTAGATATCATTTTGTATTGGAGATGCTTAATGTGAGTCTGGAAGGAGAGTTTACAGTCTAACCAAACACCTAGGTATTTGTAGTTGTCCACATATTGTAAGTCAGAACCATCCAAAGTAGTGATGCTAGTCGGGCGGGTGCGGGCAGAGATCGGTTGAAGAGCATGTGTTTCATTTTACTAGTGTTTAAAAGCAGTTGGAGGCCACAGAAGGAGTGTTGTATGGCATTGAAGCTCGTTTGGAGGTTTGTTAACACAGTGTCCAAAGAAGGGCCAAATGTTTACGGAATGGTGTCGTCTGCGTAGAGGTGGATCAACGAATCACCCGCAGCAAGAGCAACATCATTGATATATACAGAGAAAAGAGTTGAATTGAACCCTGTGGTACCCCCATAGAGACTGCCAGAGGTCCGGAAAACAGGCCTTCCAATTTGACACACTGAACTCTATCTGAGAAGTATTTGGTGAAACAGGTGAGGCAGTCATTAAAGTAACCAAGACTATTGAGTCTGCCGATATGAATACAGTGGTTGACTGAGTTGAAAGCCTTGGTCAGGTCGATGAAGACGGCTGCACAGTAATGTCTTTTAACTAGGGAGGTTATGATATCGTTTAGTACCTTGAGCGTGGCAGAGGTGCACCCGTGACCAGCTCTGAAACCGGATTGCACAGCGGAAAAGGTACGGTGGGATTTGAAACGGTCAGTGATCTGTTTGTTAATTTCGTGGCAGCTTTCCAATCTTTAGGAATCTCTGACAATATGAAAGAGAGGTTGAACAGAATAGTAATAGGGGTTGCAACAATGGCGGAAGATCATTTTAGAAAGAGAGGGTCCAGATTGTCTAACCCAGCTGATTTATATGGGTCCAGGTTTTGCAGCTCTTTCAGAACATCTGCTATCTGGATTTGGGTGAAGTAGATGCTGGGGAGGCTTGGACAAGTAGCTGGGGGGGATGCGGAGCTGTTGGCCGGGGTTGGGGTAACCAGGAAGAAAGCATGGCCAGCCGTAGAGAAATGCTTATTGAAATTATTGATTCATGTGGGTTTATTGGTGGTCACAGTGTTTCTTAGCATCAGTGCAGTGGTCAGCTGGGAGGAGGTGCTCTTATTCTCCATGGACTTTACAGTGTCACAGAACATTTTGGAGTTAGAGCTGTTCTGTTCTTAATTCTTGTCGCTAAAAAGTCGGCTCCTCTCCTTTTTCGGGGGGTGTTCGACGTCACCGGCTATCCAGCCATTGCCGCTCCATTTCTCATATGTCCATTTGTTTTGTCTTGTTCCATACACACCTGGTTTTCATTCCCCAATCAATCTACATGTATTTAGTCCTCTGTTCCCCATCATGTCTTTGTGTGTAATTGTTTATTGTTATGTGGATTTGTCCGGTGCATTAATTTTGTTATATTCCGTGGTTTTGGCACTTGTATGTTTTTATGTGCTGTCTTGTTGGACCGGAATTAAAGTGTGTTTGCTGCACCTGACTTCGCCTCCCGTACACACAGTTCTAAAAAAAATGGTGTGTTTTTTTGTTGTTGAATTTTTAACCCTTTTTCTCCCCAATTTTGTAGTATCCAATTGTTTTTAGTAGCTACTATCTTGTCTCATTGCTACAACTCCCGTACGGGCTCGGGAGAGACAGAGGTTGAAAGTCATGCGTCCTCCGATACACAACCCAACCAAGCCGCACTGCTTCTTAACACAGCGCCATCCAACCCGGAAGCCAACCGCACCAATGTGTCGGAGGAAACACTGTGCACCTGGCAACCTTGGTTACCATGCACTGCACCCAGCCCGCCACAGGAGTCGCTGGTGCGCGATGGTGCGCGATGAGACAAGGATTTCCCTACCTAACCCAGACGACGCTAGGCCAATTGTGCGTCGCCCCACGGACCTCCCGGTCGCGGACGGTTACAACAGAGCCTGGGCGCGAACCCAGAGTCTCTGGTGGCACAGCTGACGCTGCAGTACAGCACCCTTAACCACTGCGCCACCCGGGAGGCCTAGTTCTACATTTTTTGAAAGGGGCATGCTTATTTAAGATGGTGAGGAAATTACTTTTAAAGAACAACCAGGCATCCTCTACTGACGGGATGAGGTCAATATCCTTCCAGGATATCCGGGCCAGGTCAATTAAAAATGCCTGCTCGCAGAAGTGTTTTAGGAAGCATTTGACAGTGATGAGGGGTGGTTGTTTGACTGCGGACCCATGATGGATGCAGGCAATGAGGCAGTGATCGCTGAGATCCTGATTGAAAACAGCAGAGGTGTATTTGGAGGGCAAGTTGGTCAGGGTGATATCTATGAGGTTGCCCATGTTTATGGATTTAAGGTTTTACCTGGTGGGTTCCTTGATGATTTGTGTGAGATTGAGGGCATCTACCTTAGATTGTAGGAAGGCCGGGGTGTTAAGCATATCCCAGTTTAGGTCACCTAACAGAACAAACTCTGAAGATAGATGGGGGGGAATCCATTCACATATGGTGTCCAGGGCACAGCTGGGAGCTGAGGGGTGTCTATTTTAGATGGCAACAGTGAGAGACTTATTTCTGGAGCGATTAATTTTTAAAATTAGAAGTTCGAACTGTTTGGGCATAGACCTGGAAAGTATGACAGAACTTTGAAGGCTATCTCTGCAGTAGATTGAAACTCCTCCCCCTTTGGCAGTTCTATCTTGATGGAAAATGTTGTAGTTGGGGATGGAAATCTCAGAAATTTTGTTGGCATTCCTAAGCCAGGATTCAGACAAGACTAGGACAAGACTAGGACATCAGGGTTGGTGGAGTGTGCTAAAGCAGTGTGTAAAACAAACTTAAGGAGGAGGCTTCTGATGTTAACATTCATGAAACCAAGGCTTTTAAGGTTACAGAAGTCAACAAAGGAAAATGCCTGTGGACACACAGGGCCTGGGTTAACCTTTACATCACCCGAGGAACAGAGGAGGACTAAGATGAAGTTACGGCTAAAGGCTATGAAAACCGTCCGTCTAGTGAGTTGGAGACAGAGAATAAAAGGAGCAGATTTTTGGGCGTGGTAGAATAGATTCAGGGCATAATGTACAGACGGGTATGGTAAGGTGCGGGTACAGTGGAGGTAAACATAGGCATCCCCCTTCCTAAGTTGCCCTCAGCTAAGGAGACAGCCCAGCTCATGGTGCAGCACGTCTTCCGGATCCATGGACTTCCATGGATCGGCATGATTGCGGTCCTCAGTTCTCATCCCAGTTCTGGAAGGCGTTCTGCACCCTCATTGGGTCGTCAGCCAGCTTGTCCTCTGCTTTTCATCCCCAGTTTAACGGCCAGTTGGAGCCAGCTAATCAGGTCCTAGAGATGACTCTTTGTTGCCTCGTCTCCACCAATCCCACCGCCTTGAGCCAGCAACTCATATGGGTGGAATATACCCGCAACACCCTTCCCTGTTCTGCTGCTGGTTTCTCACCTTTTGAGTGTTCCCTGGGAAATCAGCACCCGCTCTTCTCGGGGCGAGAGGTCAGCATACCGTCTGTCCAGATGTTCGTCCATCACTGTAGCCAGACCTGGAAGAGAGGCTGGTCCGCTCTTCTCAAGACCACCTCCAGGTATCGACAACAGTCGGACCGCCACCGGCCCCTGCTCCCTGCTACCGGCTTGGGCAGAAGGTATGACTTTCCACTTGGGATCTGCCCCTCCGGTTGGTGTCCCGCAAACATTCTCCCCGTTTTATTGGCCCTAAGGACCCCTTTAAGGTCCTTAGCCCCTCTGCTGTGTTCCTTCTGTTGCCCCTCACCCTCCGTATACATCCCAATTTCCATGTATCTAGAATTAAACCCCCATCTCCCAGCCCTTTGTCTCCAGACAAAAACAGCTTGGCATCTTAGTGTGCATAGCAATAGTTATCAACTGTACCGCAGAAATAAAACGTAAATCACAGAAAATATATGTTGTGGTGGCAGCGACAGAGAAGTACTTGGGTGTCCGAGATTTGACTTCAGAAGAGTTACAGGGTGTTCTGAGTGGTGGTGTTCCGTCCTCCCAGTGGTGTAGGGGCAGAGAGGGTCAAAGTAGTGGAATGTGGTAGTGGGTATACAATGAGTGTAGGGTTAGTCAGAGGGGTGTTTTTTTGTAATGGATTTACACTCCAGTCCAGTTGGTGGCGGTAATGCACCTTGTGATCGCCAACAACCATTTAAAAACCAAAGAAGAAGAAGAAGAAGAAGAAGAAGAGCAAGTGGGGAGACTGTGTGAGCCAGGTACACCCCAAACCTTTAATACCTATGGAAGGTAAAGGGTAAGCCTGTTATAAGCTAAATACGGTTTCTTATTTTGCTTGAGAAGTCTATTGTCTAACTGTTTTGTAAATATTAATCGCTGGCTGTCACTACTGAACACACTAAATGTGGACACCTTTGCACCAGAACTTTCTGCCTCCTGAATATCTGCCCCTAAGACTGCATCTCTATGTTACCTATTTCACATGGAGAAAGGATGAATTCTTAAAAATTGCTGGAACTGCTCTCTCTCACCCAAATCGTGTGTATACTCACACACAAATGGATGCATGGACTCACATTTGACGCACACACAACTAAGCATGGATGCAAGTACAAATGGCCGACACACATGTATGGATACATGGGCGCATGGAGAGCGAGGGAGTTGTGTGCTGAGCTGTGTCTCATGCATAGCATGACCCGTCCTCTTCCGTGTGTGTCTGTGTTGTGTGTGTGTTACTGTAAACCACACGTTGTCAACATATGAGATCATGCTCCAGAATACTGTCTGGCATGCAATCCACTCACACACCACAACACTCAGCCACAATCCTCACTATATAATCAAAGAAATTGTAGAATGTAATCAGAACATCGGCAATGTTATTGACAGAATTAATCATGTTTGGAAATATGGGATGTTTCTCATCACAGGTCTTTAAGGTCATCCAACAATGTCTAAACAAATCCAAACTTTAGAGAAGTTTACAGTCGAGGTATAGATGAGATCAGTTTAAGCCATTTTAAGATGAGATCATTTTTAATGGATAGCAGTAGCCTCGAGGTTAGAGAAGCAGTTTGAATCCCAGTGCTGATGGGGTGTGGTGGGGGGGGACAAAATCTGGCGGGAAGTGAGCCACCTACCACCGATGTTCCGTTGAACAAGGAGTGTTCCCCCTAACTGATCATTGGGTGCTGCACTGCGGCGGCCCTGAGGCTACCCTCTGCTCCAGCCGCTCCAACCTAATGTTTGTGTGGGTGTGTGTGTATCTGGGGGTTAGATTAAAGCAGAAGACAAATGTCCATCTCATGTGGACTAATAAAGCCATGTTTACATTGAGAAAAGATAAAGAAAGAAAGTTGTTCGGGAGACTCAGAGCTCAGCAGAAATAAAGAAAGAAAGCCTTTGTGACTCAAGTAGCACAAGGAAGCATAGTAAAATGAAAGGATGGTTTCATAATGAAACCAATATGATTTTAATGTTTATTCTCAGTCAGAAAGACTCCTATGTGGCTCTGGCTGAATCTAGGGATTTAAATGGGTTTCCCCTCCTCAAATTCAAAAGTCCAAATGTAGTACACCAATGTTGTCAATCATGTTTTATGTTGATGCATAATCCTTCAGATGGTGTGGGTTATTAATTACACTATATTGTATTCGTTGAAATAGAGAAGAGTTGATAGATGTCTCTGTCATTGTGGGCACAGCCAGAATGTTTTTCCTTCTTCACCACCCAGACTTTATGATGTACAGTACACTGTGGATACAAAACATTAAGAACACCTGCTCTTTCCATGACATAGACTGACCAGGTGAATCCAGGTGAAAGCTATGATCCCTTCTTGATGTCACTTGTTAAATCTACTTCAGTCAGTGTAGATTAAGGGGAGGAGACAGGTTAAAGAAGGATTTCTAAGCCTTGAGACAATTGAGACATGGATTGTTCTGAGGACAGGGGGGGCGAATACAACAGGTGTAGAACTTACCGTGTAAAGCTTACATTCAAGCCCTTATCCAACAATGCAGTTAAAGAAATAGAGCTAACAAAATATTTACTAAATAAACTATAACCAGGATATATACAGGGGGTACCGGTATCGAGTCAATGTGAGGGGATACAGGTTAGCCGAGGTAATTTATACATGTAGGTAGGGGTAAAGTGACTATGCATAGATAATAAACAGTGAGTAGCAGCAGTGTAAAAACAAAGGGGGGGGGGGGGGGTCAATGTACAGTTGAAGTCGGAAGTTTACATACTCTTAGGTTGGAGTCATTTAAACTTCTTTTTCAACCACTCCACAAATGTCTTGTTAACAAACTATAATTTTGGCATGTCAGTTAGGACATCTACTTTGTGCATGACACAAGTCATTTTTCCAACAATTGATTACAGACAGATTATTTTACTTATATTGTATTGTATTATAACTGTATCACAATTCCAGTGGGTCAGAAGTTTACATACACTAAGTGCCTTTAAACAGCGTGGAAAATTCCAGAAAATGAAGACATGGTTTTAGAAGGTTCTGATAGGCTAATTTACATCATTTGAGTCAACTGGAGGTGTACCGGTGGATTTATTTCAAGGCCTACCTTCAAACTCATTGACTCTTTGCTTGACATCATGGGAAAATCAAAAGAAATCAGCCAAGACTTCAGAAAAAAAATTGTAGACCTCCACAAGTCTGGTTAATCCTTGGGAGCAATTTCCAAACGCCTGAAGGTACCACGTTCATCTGTACAAACAATAGTACGCAAGTATAAACACCATGGGACCACACAGCCGTCATACCGCTCAGGAAGGAGATGTGCTCTGTCTCCTGGAGATTAACGTACTTTGGTGCGAAAAGTGCAAATCAATCCCAGAACAGCAGCAAAGGACCTTGTGAAGATGCTGGAGGAAACAGGTACAAAAGTATCTATATCCACAGTAAAACAAGTCCTATATCGACATAACCTGAAAGGCCGCTCAGCAAGGAAGAAGCCACTGCTCCAAAACCGCCATATAAAAGCCAGACTACTGCACATGTGGACAAAGATCGTACTTTTTGGAGAAATGTCCTCTGGTCTGATGAAACAAAAAATTGAACTGTTTGGCCATAATGACCATCGTTATGTTTGGAGGAAAAAGGGGGAGGCTTGCAAGCCGAAGAACACCATCCCAACCGTGAAGCACGGGGGTGGCAGCATCATGTTGTTGGGGTGATTTGCTGCAGGAGGGACTGGTGCACTTCACAAAATAGATTGCATCATGAGGAGGAAAATTATGTGGATATATTGAAGCAACATCTCAAGACATCAGTTAAAGCTTGTTTGCAAATGAGTCTTCCAAATGGACAATGACCCCAAGCATACATAAAGTTGTGGCGAAAATGGCTTAAGGACAACAAAGTCAAGGTATTTGGAGTGGTCATCACAAAGCCCTGACCTCAATCCTATAGAAAATCTGTGGGCAGAACTGAAAAAGTGTGTGCGAGCAAGGAGGCCTACAAACCTGACTCAGTTACACCAGCTCTGTCAGGAGGGATGGGCCACCCAACTTGTGGAAGGCTACCCGAAACGTTTGACCCAAGTTAAACAATTTAAAGGCAATGCTACCAAATACGAATTGAGTGTATGCAAACTTCTGATCCACTGGGAATGTGATGAAAGAAACACAAGCTGAAATAAATAATTATCTCTACTATTATTCTGACATTTCTCATTCTAAAATAAAGTGGTGCTCCCAACTGACCTAAAACAGGGAATTTTTACTTGGATTAAATGTCAGGAGTTATGAAAAACTGAGTTTAAATGTATTTGGCTAAGGTGTATGTAAACTTCCAACTGTAAATAGTCCAGCCATTTTATTAATTGTTCAGCAGTCTTATGGCTTGGGGGTAGAAGCTGTTAAGGAGCCTTTTGGACCTAGACTTGGCGCTCCGGTAAAGTTTGTCAGTACTGTCAGTACAGCTTGCGGTACAGCTTGCGGTAGCAGAGAGAACAGTCTAGGACTTGGGTGACTGTAGTCTTTGACCATTTTGTGGGCCTATCTCTGACACCGCCTAGTATATAGGTCCTGGATGGCAGGAAGCTTGGCCCCAGTGATGTATTGGGCCGTACGCACTACCCTAGCGCCTTATGATCGGATGCTGAGCGGTTGCCATACCAGGCGGTGATGCAACAGCTCAGGATGCTCTCAATGGTGCAGTTGTAGAACATTTTAAGGATCTGGGGACCCATGCCAAATCTTTTCAGTCTTCTGAGAGGGAAAAAGTGTTGTTGTGCCCTCTTCACGACTGTCTTGGTGTGTTTGGACTATGATAGTTCATTGGTGATGTGGAGTGTTGAGAACCATCTTATTAACTGCTTTTTTGTCCATGCTGTGAAGTAGAATTAACTCATACTGTATGAGGATAATGAAAGTCCATTAATTTAATAACAGGAAGCAGATGTTTCTGTTGCTATAAAACAAAAAAACACACAGGAAACGAGCCCTGAGAACCCAGTCAGCATTTCTATGTCTGCTGAATGAGATGAGGTCTCAGCCTCGTAAACAGACCTGTAAACACACACGCACGCACGCACGCACGCATACACACACACACACAGCAGTGTCTAGAAGGAAGGTCTGAAACATGAGCAGACAATAGCTTTAAAAGCTTGTTAAGTGGCAAAGAAATCTCACACTCTGCCAAGTGTAAATCAGGTTGGTTGTTAACAGGTATTTTACAGTTAGTGTTAAAAAAATAAAGCAAGTAAGAACTGTACTCTGGTCAAAAATGTTGCTGGTAAGTGGCATAAATGCTAACGTTTATGCGTGATGTATTCAAACAATGAATCACTTTTCAAAACTCTATGGCAGGGGTGTTAAACTAATTTCGGCTATGAAAAGACAACTGACATTTACTCCCGGGGTGCTGACCTGTTGCACCCTCGACAACCACTGTGATTATTATTATTTGACCCTGCTGGTCATCTATGAAAATTTGAACATCTTGGCCATGTTCTGCTATAATCTCCACCCGGCACAGCCAGAAGAGGACAGGCCACCCCTCATAGCCTGGTTCCTCTCTAGGTTTCTTCCTAGGTGCTGGCCTTTCTAGGGAGTTTTTCCTAGCCACATCAGCTGACGTAAGAAGGGCTTTATAAATACATTTGATTTGATTTCAGTTCATGGAGGGCCTAGTGTATGCTGGTTTTAGTTTTTCCTTTCAATGAAAACCTAGACAACCAGGTGAGGAGAGTTCCTTACTAATCAGTGACCTTAATTCATCAATCAATACAAGGGAGGAGACCCGTAGACACTTCTGTGGAATGAGTTTGACACATGCTTTATGGGGACCTGGTGTGGGCTAAATATGAATGTGGGGAGAGTCAGATCTGGCTCAATGGGAACCTGGTGTTGGATAAATATTAAATATGGGGAGTCAGATCTGGCTCAATGGGAACCTGGTGTTGGCTAGATATTAAATGTGGGGAGAGTTAGATCTGGCTCAATGGGAACCTGGTGTTGGCTACATATGAGTTTGGGGAGAGTCAGATCTGGCTCAATGGGAACCTGGTGTTGGCTAAATATGAATGTGGGGAGAGTCAGATCTGGCTCTATGGGAACCTGGTGTTGGCTAAATATTAATAATCTGGACCCTTTCTATCTAAAATGATCTGCCAAAATTGTTGCCACCCTTATCACTAGCCTGTTCAACCTCTCTTTCGTGTCGTCTAAGATTCCCAAAGATTGGAAAGCAGCTGCGGTCATCCCCCTCTTCAAAGGGGCCTTGTTTTCTCAAATGATTGCCTCGCCTGGTTCACCAACTACTTCTCTGATAGAGTTCAGTGTGTCAAATCGGAGGGTCTGCTGTCCGGACCTCTGGCAGTCTATGGGGGTGCCACAGGGTTCAATTCTTGGACCGACTCTCTTCTCTGTATACATCAATGATGTCGCTCTTGCTGCTGGTGAGTCTCTGATCCACCTCTACGCAGATGACACCATTCTGTATACTTCTGGCCCTTCTTTGGACACTGTGTTAACAACCCTCCAAGCAAGCTTCAATGCCATACAACATAGCTTCTGCGTGTAAATCAGCTAGAAAGATGTGTCGGCATCGAGTAATTGTCTCTGGCCCCCTCCCAGTTAGGGGGAGTGATGAGCTCTACAGCAGAGTCTCACAACTCAATCGCTGGTTGAAAACTGTTTTCTGCCTCTCCCAAAAGATAGAATTTGTAGATAATTGGCCCTCTTTCTGTGACTCACCCACAAACAGGACCAAGCCTGACCTGCTGAGGAGTGACGGACTCCATCCTAGCTGGAGGGGTGCTCTCATTTTATCTACCAACATAGACAGGGCTCTAACTCCTCTAGCTCCACAATGAAATAGGGTACAGGCCAGGCAGCAGGCTGTTAGCCAGCCTGCCAGCATAGTGGAGTCTGCCACTAGCAGACTCCACTAGTAGTCAGCTCAGTCAGCTGTAGTCAGCTCAGCTATCACCATTGAGACCGTGTCTGTGCCTCGACCTAGGTTGGGCAAAACTAAACATGGCGGTGTTCGCCTTAGAAATCTCACTAGGATAAAGACCACCTCCATTCCTGTCATTATTGAAAGAGATCATGATACCTCACATCTCAAAATAGGGCTACTTAATGTTAGATCCCTTACTTCAAAGGCAATTATAGTCAATGAACTAATCAGTGATCATAATCTTGATGTGATTGGCCTGACTGAAACATGGCTTAAGCCTGATGAATTTACTGTGTTAAATGAGGCCTCACCTCCTGGCTACACTAGTGACCATATCCCCCGTGCATCCCGCAAAGGCGGAGATGTTGCTAACATTTACCATAGCAAATTTCAATTTACAAAAGAAAAAATGCAGTTTTCGTCTTTTGAGCTTCGAGTCATGAAATCTATGCAGCCTACTCAATCACTTTTTATAGCTACTGTTTACAGGCCTCCTGGGCCATATACAGCGTTCCTCACTGAGTTCCCTGAATTCCTATCGGACCTTGTAGTCATAGCGGATAATATTCTAATCTTTGGTGACTTTAATATTCACATGGAAAAGTCCACAGACCCACTCCAAAAGGCTTTCGGAGCCATCATCGACTCAGTGGGTTTTGTCCAACATGTCTCTGGACCCACTCACTGTCACAGTCATACGCTGGACCTAGTTTTGTCCCATGGAATAAATGTTGTGGATCTTAATGTTTTTCCTCATAATCCTGGACTATCGGACCACCATTTTATTACGTTTGCAATTGCAAAAAATAATCTCCCCAACCAAGGATCATCAAAAGTCGTGCTATAAATTCACAGACAACACAAAGATTCCTTGATGTCCTTCCAGATTCCCTCTGTCTACCCATGGATGCCAGAGGACAAAAATCAGTTAACCACCTAACTGAGGAACTCAATTTAACCTTGCGCAATACCCTAGATGCATTTGCACCCCTAAAAACTAAAAACATTTCTCATAAGAAACTAGCTCCCTGGTACACAGAAAATACCCGAGCTCTGAAGCAAGCTTCCAGAAAATTGGAACGGAAATGGCGCCACACCAAACTGGAGGTCTTCCGACTAGCTTGGAAAGACAGTACCGTGCAGTACCGAAGAGCCCTCACTGCTGCTCGATCATCCTATTTTTCTAACTTAATTGAGGAAAATAAGAACAATCCGAAATTCCTTTTTGATACTGTTGCAAAGCTAACTAAAAAGCAGCATTCCCCAAGAGAGGATGGCTTTCACTTTAGCAGTGATAAATTCATTAACTTCTTTGAGGAAAAGATCATGATTATTAGAAAGCAAATTACAGACTCCTCTTTAAATCTGCGTATTCCTTCAAAGCTCAGTTGTACTGAGTCTGCACAACTCTGCCAGGACCTAGGATCAAGAGAGACGCTCAAGTGTTTTAGTACTATATCTCTTGACACAATGATGAAAATAATCATGGCCTCTAAACCTTCAAGCTGCATACTGGACCCTATTCCAACTAAACTACTGAAAGAGCTGCTTCCTGTGCTTGGCCCTCCTATGTTGAACATAATAAACGGCTCTCTATCCACCGGATGTGTGCCAAACTCACTAAAAGTGGCAGTAATAAAGCCTCTCTTGAAAAAGCCAAACCTTGACCCAGAAAATATAAAAAACTATCGGCCTATATCGAATCTTCCATTCCTCTCAAAACTTTTAGAAAAGGCTGTTGCGCAACAACTCACTGCCTTCCTGAAGACAAACAATGTATACGAAATGCTTCAGTCTGGTTTTAGACCCCATCATAGCACTGAGACGGCACTTGTGAAGGTGGTAAATGACATTTTAATGGCATCGGACCGAGGCTCTGCGTCTGTCCTCGTGCTCCTAGACCTTAGTGGTGCTTTTGATACCATCGATCACCACATTCTTTTGGAGAGATTGGAAACCCAAATTGGTCTACACGGACAAGTTCTGGCCTGGTTTAGATCTTATCTGTCGGAAAGATATCAGTTTGTCTCTGTGAATGGTTTGTCCTCTGACAAATCAACTGTAAATTTCGGTGTTCCTCAAGGTTCCGTTTTAGGACCACTATTGTTTTCACTATATATTTTACCTCTTGGGGATGTTATTCGAAAACATAATGTTAACTTTCACTGCTATGCGGATCACAGCTGTACATTTCAATGAAACATGGTGAAGCCCCAAAATTGCCCTTGCTAGAAGAATGTGTTTCAGACATAAGGAAGTGGATGGCTGCAAACTTTCTACTTTTAAACTCGGACAAAACAGAGATGCTTGTTCTAGGTCCCAAGAAACAAAGAGATCTTCTGTTGAATCTGACAATTCATCTTAATGGTTGTACAGTCGTCTCAAATAAAACTGTGAAGGACCTCGGCTTTACTCTGGACCCTGATCTCTCTTTTGAAGAACATATCAAGACTGTTTCAAGGACAGTTTTTTTCCATCTACGTAACATTGCAAAAATCAGAAACTTTCTGTCCAAAAATGATGCAGAAAAATTAATCCATGCTTTTGTCACTTCTAGGTTAGACTACTGCAATGCTCTACTTTCCGGCTACCCGGATAAAGCACTAAATAAACTTCAGTTAGTGCTAAATACGGCTGCTAGAATCCTGACTAGAACCAAACAATTTGATCATATTACTCCAGTGCTAGCCTCTCTACACTGGCTTCCTGTCAAAGCAAGGGCTGATTTCAAGGTTTTACTGCTAACCTACAAAGCATTACATGGGCTTGCTCCTACCTATCTCTCTGATTTGGTCCTGCCGTACATACCTACACGTACGCTACGGTCACAAGACGCAGGCCTCCTAATTGTCCCTAGAATTTCTAAGCAAACAGCTGGAGGCAGGGCTTTCTCCTATAGAGCTCCATTTTTATGGAACGGTCTGCCTACCCATGTCAGAGACGCAAACTCGGTCTCAACCTTTAAGTCTTTACTGAAGACTCATCTCTTCAGTGGGTCATATGATTGAGTGTAGTCTGGCCCAGGAGTGGGAGGGTGAACGGAAAGGCTCTGGAGCAACGATCCGCCCTTGCTGTCTCTGCCTGGCCGGTTCCCCTCTTTCCACTGGGATTCTCTGCCTCTAACCCTAGTACAGGGGCTGAGTCACTGGCTTACTGGGGCTCTCTCATGCCGTCCCTGGTGGGGGTGCGTCACCTGAGTGGGTTGATTCACTGATGTGGTCATCCTGTCTGGGTTGGCGCCCCCCCCCCCTTGGGTTGTGCCGTGGCGGAGGTCTTTGTGGGCTATACTCAGCCTTGTCTCAGGATGGTAAGTTGGTGGTTGAAGATATTCCTCTAGTGGTGTGGGGGCTGTGCTTTGGCAAAGTGGGTGGGGTTATATCCTTCCTGTTAGGCCCTGTCCGGGGGTGTCCTCGGATGGGGCCGCAGTGTCTCCTGACCCCTCCTGTCTCAGCCTCCAGTATTTATGCTGCAGTAGTTTATGTGTCGGGGGGCTAGGGTCAGTTTGTTATATCTCGAGTACTTCTCCTGTCCTATTCGGTGTCCTGTGTGAATCTAAGTGTTCGTTCTCTAATTCTCTCCTTCTCTCTTTCTTTCTCTCTCTCGGAGGACCTGAGCCCTAGGACCATGCCCCAGGACTACCTGACATGATGACTCCTTACTGTCCCCAGTCCACCTGGCCGTGCTGCTTCTCCAGTTTCAACTGTTCTGCCTTATTATTATTCGACCATGCTGGTCATTTATGAACATTTGAGCATCTTGGCCATGTTCTGTTATAATCTCCACCCGGCACAGCCAGAAGAGGACTGGCCACCCCACATAGCCTGGTTCCTCTCTAGGTTTCTTCCTAGGTTTTGGCCTTTCTAGGGAGTTTTTCCTAGCCACCGTGCTTCTACACCTGCTTTGCTTGCTGTTTGGGGTTTTAGGCTGGGTTTCTGTACAGCACTTTGAGATATCAGCTGATGTACGAAGGGCTATATAAATAAATTTGATTTGATTTGATACAACACTCCTTCCGTGGCCTCCAATTGCTCTTAAATACAAGTAAAACTAAATGCATGCTCTTCAACCGATCGCTGCCTGCACCTGCCCGCCTGTCCAACATCTACTCTGGACGGCTCTGACTTAGAATGCGTGGACAACTACAAATACCTAGGTGTCTGGTTAGACTGTAAACTCTCCTTCCAGACCCACATCAAACATCTCCAATCCAAAGTTAAATCTAGAATTGGCTTCCTATTTCGCAACAAAGCATCCTTCACTCATGCTGCCAAACATACCCTTGTAAAACTGACCATCCTACCAATCCTCGACTTCGGCGATGTCATTTACAAAATAGCCTCCAATACCCTACTCAACAAATTGGATGCAGTCTATCACAGTGCAATCCGTTTTGTCACCAAAGCCCCATATACTACCCACCATTGCGACCTGTACGCTCTCGTTGGCTGGCCCTCGCTTCATACTCGTCGCCAAACCCACTGGCTCCATGTCATCTACAAGACCCTGCTAGGTAAAGTCCCCCCTATATCAGCTCGCTGGTCACCATAGCATCACCCACCTGTAGCACGCGCTCCAGCAGGTATATCTCTCTGGTCACCCCCAAAACCAATTCTTTTTTTGGCCGCCTCTCCTTCCAGTTCTCTGCTGTCAATGACTGGAACGAACTACAAAAATCTCTGAAACTGGAAACACTTATCTCCCTCACTAGCTTTAAGCACCAACTGTCAGAGCAGCTCACATATTACTGCACCTGTACATAGCCCACCTATAATTTAGCCCAAACAACCACCTCTTTCCCTACTGAATTTATTTGATTCCTTTATTTTGCTCCTTTTCACCCCATTATTATTATTTCTACTTTGCACATTCTTCCACTGCAAATCTACCATTCCAGTGTTTTACTTGCTATATTGTATTTACTTTGCCACCATGGCCTTTTTTTTGCCTTTACCTCCCTTATCTCACCTCATTTGCTCACATCGTATATAGACTTGCTTATACTGTACTATTGACTGTATGTTTGTTTTACTCCATGTGTAACTCTGTGTCGTTGTATGTGTCGAACTGCTTTGCTTTATCTTGGCCAGGTCGCAATTGTAAATGAGAACTTGTTCTCAACTTGCCTACCTGGTTAAATAAAGGTGACATAAAAATAAATACAAAAAATAATGTGAGGAGAGTCAGATCTGGCTCTATGGGAACGTAGTGTGGGATAAATATTAAAGAGTAACTGTTATTGGTTCTAAAGGGTAGATCATCTTTCCATCCCCACCTCCCTCCTCCTTCTCCTTCATTCCTTTCCTGCTGGTTTAATCCTTCCCCTGTCTGAACTGTCCATCCGGGAGCTGTCCTGCAGCCTTTAGGGCTCAGAGGATGGGGAATGCAAAAGCCAGGCTAGGAGGGGGAAGGGAGGAGGTGAAGGGAGGGCAGGGTGATTGTGGGATTGGCGTGAGGGAGGAGTCAGGTGTCTGGGGTAAGGAAGGTGGGTGTTATTTTACGTCTGCTATATTAGGTATGGAAAAACATTCCCGAAACATTCACTAACTAACTCTGCAACCCATAGAACAGCAACGTCAGGGCTCTACACATGCCAACACTACACGGCCAGGGAATGTAAAATCAGGTTGTGTGGAAATATATCTCAGTTCTGGTCCAGACAACAGAAGAGGCTGCAACCGGGTACGAATCAAATTGTATTTGTCACATACACATGGTTAGCAGATGTTAATGCGAGTGTAGCAAAATGCTTGTGCTTCTAGTTCTGACCATGCAGTAATATCTAACAAGTAACCTAACAATTTCACAACAACTACCTCATACACACAAGTGTAAAGGAATTCATAAGAATATGTACATAAAGATATATGAATGAGCAATCAAATCAAATGTATTTATATAGCCCTTCGTACATCAGCTGATGTACAGAAACCCAGCCTAAAACCCCAAACAGCAAGCAATGAAGGTGTAGAAGCACGGTCACTAGGAAAAACTCCCTAGAAAGACCCAAACCTAGGAAGAAACCTAGAGAGGAACTAGGCTATGAGGGGTGGCCAGTCCTCTTCTGGCTGTGCCGGGTGGAGATTACAACAGAACATGGCCAAGATGTTAAAATGTTCATAAATGACCAGCATGGTCAAATAATAATAATCACAGTAGTTGTCAAGGGTGCGGCAAGTCAGCACTTCAGGAGTAAATGTCAGTTGGCTTTTCATAGCCGTTCATTAAGAGTATCTCTACCACTCCTGCTGTCTCTAGAGAGTTGAAAACAGCAGGTCTGGGACAGCTAGCACGTCCGGTGAACAGGTCAGGATTCCATAGCCGCAGGCAGAACAGTTGAAACTGGAGCAGCAGCACAGCCAGGTAGACTGGGGACAGCAAGGAGTCATCATGCCAGGTAGTCCTGAGGCATGGTCCTAGGTCTCAGGTCCTCCGAGAGAGAGAAAAAAAGAGAGAAAGAGAGAATTAGAGAGAGCATACTTAAATTCACACAGAACATCGGATAAGACAGGAGAAGTACTCCAGATATAACAAACTGACCCCAGCCCCCCGACACATAAACTACTGCAGCATAAATACTGGAGGCTGAGACAGGAGGGGTCAGGAGACACTGTGGCCCCTTCCGATGATACCCCCGGTTAGGGCCAAACAGGAAGGATATAACCCCACCCAAATCACAGCCCAAATCACAGCCCACACACCACTAGAGGGATATCCTCAACCACCAACTTACCATCCTGAGACAAGGCCGAGTATAGTCCACAAAGATCTCCGCCACGGCACAACCCAAGGGGGGGCGCCAACCCAGACAGGAAGTTCACATCAGTGACTCAACCCACTCAAGTGACGCACCCCTCCTAGGGACGGCATGAAAGAGCACCAGTAAGCCGGTGACTCAGCCCCTGTAATAGGGTTAGAGGCAGAGAATCCCAGTGGAAAGAGGGGAACCGGCCAGGCAGAGACAGCAAGGGCGGTTCGTTGCTCCAAAGCCTTTCCGTTCACCTTTACACTCCTGGGCCAGACTACACTCAATCCTATGACCCACTTAAGAGATGAGTCTTCAGTAAAGACTTAAAGGCTGAGACCGAGTCTGCGTCTCTCACATGGGTAGGCAGACCATTCCATAAAAAATTGAGCTATATAGGAAAAAGCCCTGCCTCCAGCTGTTTGCTTAGAAATTCTAGGGACAATTAGGAGGCCTGCGTCTTGTGACCGTAGCGTACGTGTAGGTATGTATGGCAGGACCAACTCAGAGAGATGGATAGGAGCAAGCCCATGTAATGCTTTGTAGGTTAGCAGTAAAACCTTGAAATCAGCCCTGCCTTAACAGGAAGCCAGTGTAGGGAGGCTAGCACTGGAGTAATATGGTCAAATTTTGGGGTTCTAGTCAGGATTCTAGCAGCTGTATTTAGCGCTAACTTAAGTTTATTTAGTGCTTTATCCGGGTAGCCAGAAAGTAGAGCATTGCAGTAGTCTAACCTAGAAGTGACAAAAGCATGGATTAATTTTTCTGCATCATTTTTGGACAGAAAGTTTCAGATTTTTGCAATGCAATGTAGATGGAAAAACACTGTCCTTCTAACACTGAGGTCCTGTACAACCATTAAGATTAATTGTCAGATTCAACAGAAGATCTCTTTGTTTCTTGGGACCTAGAACAAGCATCTCTGTTTTGTCCGAGTTTAAAAGTAGAAAGTTTGCAGCCATCCACTTCCTTATGTCTGAAACACAGGCTTCTAGCGAGGGCAATTTTGGGGCTTCTCCATGTTTCATTGAAATGTACAGCCGTGTGTCATCCGCATACCAGTGAAAGTTAACATTATGTTTTCGAATGACATCCCCAAGAGGTAAAATATATAGTGAAAACAATAGTGGTCCTAAAACGGAACTTTGAGGAACACCGAAATGTACAGTTGATTTGTCAGTTGATTCGGCGATGGCCGAACAGCATAAGCAAGTTGCAGTAGATGGTATAGAGTACAGTATATACATATGAGATGAGTAATGTAGGGTATGTAAACATTATATAAAGTGCCATTGTTTAAAGTGGCTAGTGATACATTTACTACATCAATTTTTTATTTTTAAAGTGGCTAGAGATGAGTCAGTATGTTGGAAGCAGCCACTCAATGTTAATGATGGCTGTTTAACAGTCTGATGGCCTTGAGATAGAGACTGAAAAACAGCTTCTCGGTCCCCACTTTGATGCACCTGTACTGACCTCGCCTTCTGGATGATAGCAGGGTGAACAGGCAGTGACTAAGGTGGTTGTTGTCCTTGATGATATTTTTGACCTTCCTGTGACATCGGGTGTAGGTGTCCTGGAGGGCAGGTAGTTTGCCCCTGGTGATGCGTTGTGCAGACCTCACTACCCTCTGGAGAGCCTTGCGGTTGTGGGCGGAGCAGTTGCCGTACCAGGCGGTGATACAGTCCGACAGGATGCTCTCGATTGTGCATCTATAAAAGTTTGAGTGTTTTTGGTGACAAGAGGCAGTATCTTAACATTCACAAAACTAAGCTAGAACAGCTGTGATGATGTAGTGTTTTGATGGACCCAGAGAGTTTCTTAACACTCTCGCCTCACCATGACTTAAAGGCCCAGTGCAGTCAGTGATTTTTTTTATTTAAGATTCTTTTTTTTTTTTACCTTTATTTAACTTGGCAAGTCAGTCAAGAACAAATTCTTATTTTCAATGACAGCCTAGGAACTGCCTGTTCAGGGGCAGAACAACAGATTTGTACCTTGTGAGCTCTGGGATTTGAACTTGCAACCTTCCGGTTACTAGTCCAACGCTCTAACCACTAGGCTACCCTACCGGCCCAGGAAATATATATTTCCACACTATGAGGTTCGATTAATACTGTGACACTTTAAAAATGATGATAATGCCCTTTTAGTGTAAGAGCTGGGCCTGAGGTTAGAGCATTGAGCCAGAAACCGAAAGGCTGCTTGTTTGAATCCCCAAGCTGACAAGGAGAAAAATCTGTCGATGTGACCTTGAGCAAGGCACTTAACCCTAATTGCTCCGGGGTCGCTGTTGATCATGGCTGACCCTGGACGTGACTCCACTCTCCAAGGGTGGCTCAGGGAGGGTTGGGATATGCAAAAAACACATTTCCAATTCACACATGCGTATAATACATAATTGTACATGTGTGATATAGGACACATATACTGTAAGCACCCACCAAATTATACATGTTTTATTAGCTGTTTGAAAAGACTGCTTGAAATGTTTGCCTGTTTTGGTGTGATGGGTTTTTGGCCTGCCTGGTGACATCACCAGGCGATAAATTAGTTAATAGACCAGTAAGAAAGATAGTTCCAAACCTCTCTGCCAATAACAGATAGTTGTCAGTTTTCCCCTTCAAACTCCCAGACAGTCTGAGCAACATTCAGGGCCCATAGGGCGCTGCTCAAAAGTGGTGCACTATGTAGGGAATAGGGTGCCATTTGGGATGGAACCACATGTTTTTATGTTGAATTTCTGTCTTGAGTAAGCGATGATACATGTCTTTAATCAGAACACAGACTCGTCTCTAGTCTCTCTGACATTACCACCACTGGTAAGTGTGGTGGAGTGTGTGTGTGGTGAGTCTAGTGGGATATGATCAACTCAGGAAAATTGCAGTCTGGTACATAGCAATTTATCACAGGTTTTCCACAAACACACAAGACACACAAACATACACACTCAGCCACATAGTTTCCATTGCATGTACAGTATGCTGGTCCAGATTTAGTGCCCCCCGAAAATGGCTGGGTCTGCAAAAAAATGCAATTTCACCTGTAAAAATATGGTATTGACATTAATACACACACACACACACATGCAGACTTTCCTCTATAGGTTCCGAGGTATGGTAAAGTACTTGGAACACAGCATGTTAAAATGCCCCTCACGGGAAGACCTATACCTCTATTAACGTGTAGGGATAGGGTTATATGTATGATTTCTAGGTCTGTGAAGCTGATATTCAGGAATAACAAACAGTGGGTTTCCATGGAGATAACAGCAGGTCATTGTGGAATGTGGTCATAGTAAAGGAATGTTTTTGTGTGTCTCAGACAGTGAACTAGCTACCTGTAGAGCAATAGGACCAGGATCTAGATGAATGAATATACCAGGGTTTATAGTGACTGATGCTCTGGAATGGACAACAGTTTTGTTTTACATAAAATAGGGCTTATTTCATGTCTACATCAGTAGTGTCTGTTGTAAAATATTAGTTGAGAGAGAAAAACGATGATTGTTTTGTTTGATAATGGTGTATATTTTATTGTTATTGTCATTTACAATAAGATACAATCATGCATCATCCAATAAAAGCACAAATAATTTGTGATGTATTGTAAAACATAACAATAACCAATGTTATATAATTTGTGATATATTGTAAAACATAACAATAACCAATGTTATATAATTTGTGATATATTGTAAAACATAACAATAACCAATGTTATATAATTTGTGATATATTGTAAAACATAACAATAACCAATGTTATATAATTTGTGATATATTGTAAAACATAACAATAACCAATGTTATATAATTTGTGATATATTGTAAAACATAACAATAACCAATGTTATATAATTTGCACATTTATACGTGTGTGTTGGATCAATGCATCTCCAAGCTGACTCTACAGTACTGTGATATATGAACAAGCCTCTGTGGAAGATGTTCTCAGGTAGAGACAGAGTTGAATGAATACCTGTTTCATACTCTGTTCAGACTATCTATGTGTTATAGATGTGTAGGACATGTGTAGGATCTAAATTTGTGCCAGTTTGCTACAGTAGGAAAATAATCCTGCAGCAACAAGAAATGTGAATTATAATTGGATTATAATTCATGGACATTTTTGTAGCGGTTGATACATTTTTCATAAGGAAAATCAAGTTTGAAATGTACAAACTTCATAAGCCTTTTTAAACCTCAAATACATTATACGTTTTAAAATTCCTGCATTGCAGGAAAGCTCTCCTGCAACAGGGTGATCAAATTACAGTAGGACGTGGCTACAGTGAAACAATCAGACCAGCGCTACGTATATTAGCCTTATTGCTACTCTTGGAAGATTTAATTGAAATTGTATTGAGTCTCAAATTGTCTTTAAATAGAGTCTAGAAGACCTTTTCTGAGACCATGCGAGCATGAGGTTGTGTTCATGTGTTACCTAGCATGCGTCCAAGCGCACATCAGTGACGTGTTTGAGGAATGTGAGTTTCTACCATGTTTATAGCATGTGTGAACTAAATCTAACCCCATTTCCTCCTATTAAAAGTTGCCATATTTTGAGTGCACCACCATCATCTTTGATGAAATGGCCGACCATATGAGAATAACTCCCCTGAACAGAATCTGGGCACAGCTTCACTATTCTATTGGGAGCAGAAACTCATCAAACCACAATATCTCCAGTTAATGCCAGATCCTAAAATCCTTTTCTTGAATGAATATAATGAAAACGTTTATGTTGTGAAACTGCAAAATAGAGAAAAGAATATACTTTAGTATTCAATTCACACCGACATACTGTAGCTGTACATTATACATTTGAAGGTGCATGAATACAAAGCACGTGCTAAGGTACCATGCATCTGGCACGATGCCAAACCATATAGCTAATTGTTACTCATATGGTAATTGGCTAACTCCTTTAATTACTCGTATAATGTACAACCATCTCTGTAGAATAACAAAGCATATTACACTAGAAACAGTAACAAAACTACAGTATTGTCTATTTTACAATTCGTTTGCATGACGCACGAGCAAAGTAATACAGCTGACGGCATACATGAAAGGCATTGCAATTTGTGTGAGTAAATGCAACCAACCAACATTGATATGTAAGCAACTCTATCAATAACAAGATTATCATCACTAGCTAAATGCTTGAATCGAACTTACAAACAAATATTTTCAGAAGTACCAGAAAGCTCCACTAGGTGGCGAATAACACCATGGAACACAATGAAAATCCATCTTAACCATTGTAATAAAATAATCTGTTGCCTTCTAACAGGATGGCAGCACACTTATTTCAAACGGAGAGGAAAGCACTTTTGAAGAGCAACCAGGCATCCTCTACTGATGGGATGAGGTCAATATCCTTCAGGCAATGACACAATGATCGCTGAGATCCTGGATCCTGGATCCTGGTTGAGGTGTATTTAGAGGACAAGTTGGTCAGGATGATATCTAAGAGGGTGCCCATGGTTACGGATTTAGGGTTGTACCTTGATAATTTGTGTGAGATTGAGGGCATCTAGTTTAGATTGTAGGGCGGCCGGGGTGTTAAGCATGTCCCAGTTTAGGTCACCTAATAGTACGAACTCTGAAGATAGACGGGGGGCGATCAATTCACATATGGTGTCCAGGGCACAGTTGGGGGTCTATAACAAGTGGCAACGGTGAGAGACTTGTTTCTGGAAAGGTGGATTTTTAAAAGTAGAAGCTCAAATTGTTTGGGCACAGACCTGGATAGTATGACAGATGTCTGCAGGCTATCTCTGTAGTAGGTACCATTTAAGCCAGGTGAGGTCACCGCATGTGTGGGTGGTGGAACAAAAGGGCTAGCTAAGGCACATTGAGCAGGGCTGGAGGCTCTACAGTGAAATATGACCAAAATCACTAACCAAAACAACAGTAGACAAGGCATATTGACATTAGGGGGAGCTATGTGTAGCCAAGTGATCATAGAGTCCAGTGAGTAGCTAGGCGAGTTGGAGGCACGGCGATTCAGACAGCTAGCAGGCCGGGGCTAGCAGGCTAGCAGACAGGCCTCAGGGGGACGTCGCAACGGAAGAGCCTGTAGAAACCCCCTCGGACGGTTACGTCGGCAGACCAGTCGTGATGGATTGGTGGGGCTCCGTGTTGGCAACAAAGGGTCCAGGCCAATTGGAAAAAGAGGTATTGAAGCCCAGGAATTGTCTGATGGATCTCTTCGGGCTAGCCGGGAGATGGGCTTAGCTCAAGGCTAGTTCCAGGCTAACTGGTGCTTGCTTCGGGACAGAGACGTTAGCCAGGAGTAGCCACTCGGATAGCAGCTAGCTAGCTGCAATGATCCGGAGTAAAGTTCAGAGCTTGCGGTAGGAATCCGGAGATGTGGTAGAGAAAAAGCAGTCCGATATGCTCTGGGTTGATATTGCGCTGTGCAGACTGGCAGGAATTGACCGGGCTGAGGCTGGCAGAGTTTCAGAGTTAACGGTGATGACCGCTAGCAGTGGCTAACTGACTACTAGATAGTAGCTAGTTAGCTGGCTAGCCTCTGAAGGGCGTTGCGTCACTGTCTGTCACCTCAACATTTTCTCTCGACCTGTGTGTAGCTACGTTGGAAACTTTCATTCATAGGCTAGGTTATAACAACCTCTTGATGGTTCTAGGGAAATTTTGAGTATCACGTAGTAGCCTAAACCTATCGATGTTACATTGAACTGGGTAAATGGAATATGAATGACAGTCATCCAATATACTGTAATAGAAAAAACACCATGCTCATGAAAAAAATTATTATCCTCGCTCATCATAAACGGCACTGACTGCCACTGGTTCCTGCCTATAGCTGTTGGCAGAAGAGTAACAGTTGCTAGCTGTCCGGGTGCTCTACTGTGAGGGTAGTGTCTGGTGTTTAGCTCTTTGTCAGACATACCAGCTTATAGTCTAGTCTCCTGGAGAAATCTTTCTCTCTCTCCCTCCCTCCCTGTTTATCTACCTCTGTTTTTCTCTCGTCATTCTCTCTGCCTCTCTCAACCTCCTGCCCAAACATCCTCTTTTCAGCCAGAACAGGTATCCAGGAATCTTAACAGTGTTTTGTCCAGGAGACACGGCTGAGCGACCGAGCGGCCAAGCAGTGTTTGACTGTTTGGGAGATTCACAGGTTCGTTGTTGAAGATGAGGCATGAAGATAAATCCACTCTCCATGTGCTGATTTGCAGCCCAAGAGAAGTGTTCAGGAGTTCATAAATCTATCAGCTTTCGTCATTTGAAAATATTTGGAGGCACAGCAAGAGGAGTGTTTTTCTGAGCATCATTTTGGCTGATCTTATTCTCCTGATCAAGCCCTCACAGAGATTTTCTTTTCTCCTCTCCTCAGCGTTAACTTACTTTCCCTCCCAGCCCTATGGTGTGTGTGTGTGTGTGTGTGTGTGTGTGTGTGTGTGTGTTTGTGTGTGTGTGTGTGTACATGTGCGTGTGTGTGTATAGTCTTATCTTCTATCAAATAAATTGTATTGGTCACATACACATATTTAGCAGATGTCATTATGGGTGTAGAGAAATGCTTGTGTTCCTAGCTCCAACAGTGCAGTAGTATCTAACAATTCACAACAATACACACAACAACAAAAAAAAAAAGTGGAATTAAGAAATATATAAATATTAGAACGAACAATGTCGGAGTGGTATTGACAAAAAATTCAGTAGAATATAATAAGGAATACAGTGCATTCGGAAAGTATTCAGACCCTTTGACTTTTCCACATTTTGTTACGTTACAGCCTTATTCTTTATTTTTTTATTTTTACCCCTTTTTCTCCCCAATTTCGTGGTATCCAATTGTTGTAGTAGCTACTATCTTGTCTCATCGCTACAACTCCCGTACGGGCTCGGGAGAGACGAAGGTTGAAAGTCATGCGTCCTCCAATACACAACCCAACTGCTTCTTAACACAGCGCGCATCCAACCCGGAAGCCAGCCGCACCAATGTGTCGGAGGAAACACCGTGCACCTGGCGATGAGACAAGGACACCCCTACCGACCAAGCCCTCCCTAACCCGGGCGACGCTAGACCAATTGTGCGTCGCCCCACGGACCTCCTGGTCGCGGCCGATTACGACAGAGCCTGGGTGCGAACCCAGGGACTCTGATGGCACAGCTGGCGCTGCAATACAGCACCCTTAACCACTGCGCCAAAAAGTGAATAAATATAAATTATTCTTCATCAATCTACACTAGAGGTCGACCGATTATGATTTTTCAACGCCGATACCGATTAATTGGCCAATTTAAACATATTTTTTTTATTTGTAATAATGACAATTACAACAATACTGAATGAACACTTATTTTAACTTAATATAATACCTCAATAAAATCAATTTAGCCTCAAGTTGGTTTAAATAATGCAAAAACAAAGTGTTGGAGAAGAAAGTAAAAGTGCAATATGTGCTATGTAAGAAAGCTAACGTTTCAGGTCCTCAGAACATGAGAACATATGAAAGCTGGTGGTTCCTTTTAACATGAGTCTTCAATATTCCCAGGTAAGAAGTTTTAGGTTGTAGTTACTATATGAATTATAGGACTATTTCCCTCTATACCATTTGTATTTCATTAACCTTTGACTATTGGATGTTCTTATAGGCACTTTAGTATTGCCAGTGTAACAGTATAGCTTCCTTCCCTCTCCTCGCTCCTCCCTGGGCTCGAACCAGCAACACAACGACAACAGCCACCATCGAAGCAGCGTTACCCATGCAGAGCAAGGGAAACAACCATCCCAAGGCTCAGAGCGAGTGAAGTTTGAAACGCTATTAGCGCGCACTAACTAGCCAGCCATTTAACTTCGGTTACACCAGCCTTATCTTGGGAGTTAATAGGCTTGAAATCATAAACAGTGCAATGCTTGACACACAAAGAAGAGCTGCTGGCAAAACGCACGAAAGTTCTGTTTGAATGAATGTTTACGCGCCTGCTTCTGCCTACCACCCCTCAGTCCGATACTTAGATACTTGTATGCTTGTATGCTCAGTCAGATTGTATGCAACGCAGCACACGCTAGATAATATCTAGTAATATCATCAACCATGTGTAGTTAACTAGTGATTATGATTGATTGTTTTTTATAAGATAAGTTTAATGCTAGCTAGCAACTTACCTTGGCTTACTGCATTCGCGTAACAGGCAGTCAGTCTCCTTGTGGAGTGCAACGAGAGAGAGGCAGCTCGTTATTGTGTTGGATTAGTTAACTGTAAGGTTGCAAGATTGGATCCCAAGATTGGATCCTGTTTCCATTGATCATCTTTGATGTTTCTACAACTTCATTGGAATCCACCTGTGGTAAATTAATTTGATTGGACTTGAATCGGCTCTCGAGTGGCGCAGTGGTCTAAGGCACTGCATCTCAGTGCTAGAGGCGTCCCCAAGAAAACAGTGGCCTCCATCATTCTAAATGGAAGAAGTTTGGAACCACCATAAAGGACTCTCAGACCATGAGAAACAAGATTCTCTGGTCTGATGAAACCAAGATTGAACTCTTAAACTCTTCGCCTGGAGGAAACCTGGCACCATCCTTACGGTGAAGCATGGTGGTGGCAGCATCATGCTGTGGGGATGTATTTCAGTGGCAGGGACTGGGACGCTAGATAAATGGAAGATAAATGGATCAAAGTATACAGAGATCCTTGATGAAAACCTGCTCCAAAGTGCTCAGGACCTTAGACTGGAGCAAAAGTTCATCTTCCAACAGGACAACGACCTTAAGCACACAGCCAAGACAACGCTGGAGTGGCTTCTTGACAAATCTCTGAATGTCCTTGAGTGGCCCACCCTGAGTCTGGACAAAGGAGCTGATAGTGGACTATTGGAAAAGGTGGGCCGAACAGGCCCCCATTAACATCAACGGGGCTGTAGTGTCCACATCACCAACAAACTATCATAGTCCAAAACACACCAAGACAGTCCCCCTCAGGAGACTGAAAAGATTTGAGAGCATCCTGACCGTTTGCATCACCACCTGGTATGGCAACTGCTCGGCATCTGACCGCAAGGCACTACAGGGGGTAGTGCTTATGGCCCAGTACATCACTGGGGCCAAGCTTCCGGCCATCAAGGACCTATCTACTAGGCAGTGTCAGAGAAAGGCCCCAAAAAATTGTCAAAGTCACCCAAATCATAGACCGTTCTCTCTGCTACCGCACGGCAAGGGGTGCTGGAGCACCAAGTCTAGGATCAAAAGGGTACGCAACAGCTTCTAAGCTTCTACCCCCAAGGCATAAGACTGCTGAACAATTAATCAAATGGCCACCCGGACTATTTACATCAACCCCCCCCCCCCCTTTGTTTTTACACTGCTGCTACTCGCTGTTTATTATCTAAGCATAGTCACTTTACCTCTACTGTACCCACACATTTTCTTTTACTAATTACCTCGACTAACCTGCATCTCTGAACATTGACTCGGTACTGGTACCCCTTGTATATAGATAGCCTCATTATTGTTATTTTATTGTGTTACTTGATTTTTTTTATATATACATATATATATATATTTTTTTTTACTTTAGTTTATTTATAAATATTTTCTTAACTCTATTTCATGAACTGCATTGTTGGTTAAGGGCTTGTAAGTAAGCATTTCACGGTAAGGTTGTCTATGTAGTATTCGGCGCATGTGACAAATACAATTTTATTTGAACCCGATCAAACATCTCTGGAGAGATGTGAAAATAGCTGTGCAGAGACGCTCCCCATCCAACTTGACAGAGCTTGAGAGGATCTGCAGGGAAGAATGGGAGAAACTCCCCAAATACAGGTGTGCCAAGCTTGTAGCGTCATACCCAAGAAGACTCGAGGCTGTAATCGCTGCCAAAGGTGCTTCAACGAAGTACTGAGTAAAGGGTCTGAAAACTGTGATATCAGTTTATTTTTGTTTTGTTTTGCAAAAAAATCTAAAAAACTGTTTTTGCTTGTCATTACAGGGTATTGTGTGTAGATTGATGAGAAAAAAACAAACGATCTGATCAATTTTAGAATAAGGCTATATAATAATAATTTCTGAATGCACTGTATCTAAATGAAGTACCATGCTTAGTCCATATATCTAATAAAGTGCTTAGTCCATATACTGTATCTAAATAAAGTACCATGCTTAGTCCATATATCTAATAAAGTGCTTAGTCCATATACTGTATCTAAATAAAGTACCATGCTTAGTCCATATATCTAAAAAAGTGCTTAGTCCATATACTGTATCTAAATGAAGTACCATGCTTAGTCCATATATCTAATAAAGTACCATGCTTAGTCCATATATCTAATAAAGTGCTTAGTCCATATACTGTATCTAAATAAAATACCATGCTTAGTCCATATATCTAATAAAGTACCATGCTTAGTCCATATATCTAAATAAAATACCATGATTAGTCCATATATCTAAATAAAGTACCATGCTCAGTCCATATATCCAATAAAGTACCATGCTTAGTCCATATATCTAAATAAAATACCATGATTAGTCCATATATCTAAATAAAGTACCATGCTTAGTCCATATATCTAAATAAAATACCATGCTTAGTCCATATATCTAATAAAGTACCATGCTTAGTCCATATATCTAAATAAAATACCATGCTTAGTCCATATATCTAATAAAATACCATGCTTAGTCCATATATCTAAAAAAGTACCATGCTTAGTCCATAAATCTAATAAAGTACCATGCTTAGTCCATATATCTAAAAAAGTACCATGCTTAGTCCATATATCTAAAAAAGTACCATGCTTAGTCCATATATCTAAAAAAGTACCATGCTTAGTCCATATATCTAAAAAAGTATCATGCTTAGTCCATATATCTAAAAAAGTACCATGCTTAGTCCATATATCTAATAAAGTACCATGCTTAGTCCATATATCTAAATAAAATACCATGCTTAGTCCATATATCTAAATAAAAGACCATGATTAGTCCATATATCTAAATAAAGTACCATGCTCAGTCCATATATCCAATAAAGTACCATGCTTAGTCCATATATCTAAATAAAATACCATGATTAGTCCATATATCTAAATAAAGTACCATGCTTAGTCCATATATCTAAATAAAATACCATGCTTAGTCCATATATCTAATAAAGTACCATGCTTAGTCCATATATCTAAATAAAATACCATGCTTAGTCCATATATCTAATAAAATACCATGCTTAGTCCATATATCTAATAAAGTACCATGCTTAGTCCATATATCTAAATAAAATACCATGCTTAGTCCATATATCTAAATAAAGTACCATGCTCAGTCCATATATCTAATAAAGTACCATGCTTAGTCCATATATCTAAATAAAATACCATGATTAGTCCATATATCTAAATAAAGTACCATGCTTAGTCCATATATCTAAATAAAATACCATGCTTAGTCCATATATCTAATAAAGTACCATGCTTAGTCCATATATCTAAATAAAATACCATGCTTAGTCCATATATCTAATAAAATACCATGCTTAGTCCATATATCTAATAAAGTACCATGCTTAGTCCATATATCTAAATAAAATACCATGCTTAGTCCATATATCTAATAAAATACCATGCTTAGTCCATATATCTAAATAAAATACCATCCTTAGTCCATATATCTAATAATGACGAGATTCAGAATAGTAATTTTTTCTGGCCATTTTGAGCCTGTAATTGAACCCACAAATGCTGATGCTCCAGATACTCAACTAATCTAAAGAAGGCCAGTTTTATTGCTTCTTTAATCAGAACCAGTTTTAGCTGTGCTAACATAATTGCAAAAGAGTTTTCTAATGATCAATTAGCCTATTAAAATTATAAACTTGGATTAGCTAACACAACATGCCACTGGAACACAGGAGTGATGGTTGCTGATAATGGGCCTAAGTAGATATTCCATAAAAAAAACAGTCGTTTCCAGCTGCAATAGTCATTTACAACATTAACAATGTCTACACTGTATTTCTGATCAATTTGATGTTATTTCAATGGACAAAAAAATGTGTTTTTCTTTCAAAAAAAATGACATTTCTAGATGACCCCAAACTTTTGAACGGTAGTGTATCTAATTAAAGTGCCATGCTTAGTCCATATATCTAATTGAAGTTGCATGATCAGTCCATATATCGAAATAAAGTACCACGCAGTCCATAAAGGTTCAAGGTTAAATACAGTACCATGCTCAGTCCAACCAGCCCCTCAGGCTGAGGACAGAGGGTTCCTCCAGCAGACGGTTGATCCAGAGAGGAACCCCTCCGTAGTCCAGTTCTTGGGGTACCCCTGGGTTGCCACACACTGACCTGCAGACACTCAGCACCAGAGCGAGAGACAGGGCCAGCATAGCCATAGATAACCTGGGACTGATAATAGTAACAATAGTGATTTTTATGAAATATATTATATATAAATACACAGACCTGCAGCTGCAGACACTTAGCACCAGAGCGAGAGACAGGGCCAGCATAGCCATAGATAACCTGGGACTGATAATAGTAACAATAGTGATTTTTATGAAATATATTATATATAAATACACAGACCTGCAGCTGCAGACACTTAGCACCAGACCCAGCCAGAGACCTAGGGCCACTATATACCGCACCGTGGCCATGGAGATAGTTTAGATTACCTGGGAATAATAATTATATTAATGAAATACATATGCACATCCTCAGACCAGGACCAGACCCAGCACCATGAACACACTACAGCCATGGACACAGCAACTTTAATGATCTGCTTTAGCAAAATTAACACAACACTTCTACAGCAAGAAGCTACGGCCTGTGACTCCTGGAGAGACTGTTGTCACAGCATGAGACACCAACCAGTGACTACGTTTTCGTCACTTAAGATCTCAATACTGTAATACAGTACAGGCATTCATGCAACTTTTTTCCCTCACATTTCTTGCTGTGCAGACATACATCTGCCTTGGACAGAGAGGAATGTGTGTCTGTATTTTTCCACGTGCACAGCTGCAGCGTCTTAATAATGCACAGTGGATAGCTTTTACTCTCACACCCACACACACAGGCTTGCTCACACACACACATTCATACATGCTCGCTCCTACACACATAATACACACATAATACACACAAAAATGGCAGACTGCATCATCCTTACAAGTCAACTGGACTTAATCTTCATATCTCATTGAGTTAGGGGAAGATTGGGTTAAAGTACAGTCATTCACATCCACACCACTCTGCCTGTTAGTCAGAAGATGAAATGCCCACCTTTAAAGGTATAACTCACTACAGTACAATTACAGTGGAATTACTCATCTATGAATAAAATAATTTCTGTCCAACTTCAAATTGCATAAACTCACTAACTCACCCCAGGTAAATGAAGGAAACAGAGTAGACATACTTGTTTTAGCTGTGGTAGAACAGGTGTAGTTCTGGCTTGTGGTTGTTTGTATTCCTGAGCTGTTCTCTTTACAGTATAAACATGTAGTCGAAGACAGTAGAGGTGGTCATCGGTCTGTCTCTGCACCAGAGTTGTGGACTTGAGTCACATGACTTGGAGTCTAATTTGAGTCCCAATTTTGATGATTTGACACTCAACTTGAAGGGAAATAAAATAACCTGAGACTTGACTTTGACTTGAGACTGATGACTTGAAATGATCTAACCAGGTTTTGTAACGTTTGTAATTCAATTTGTGTCACAGACTCTGTGGATTATTCTCTAAGCAGCCAGAGTCAGTAGCCTCAGCATCGCAAAAAAAAAAAAAAACGCGCAACAGATTGGCTAGTGAAACGCACACTCGGCCCTCTGATTGGACCAGCAAACTGTCAATAAGCTTTACTTATTAAGCTTGCATAATGGAGTTTTAAGTTCCTCGGCATACACATCACAGACAAACTGAATTGGTCCACCCACACAGACAGCATCCCACACAGACAGCATCGTGAAGAAGGCGCAGGAGGTTGAAGAAATTCGGCTTGTCACCAAAAGCACTCACAAACTTCTACAGATGCACAATCGAGAGCATCCTGGCGGGCTGTATCACCGCCTGGTACGGCAACTGCTCCGCCCACAACCGTAAGGCTCTCCAGAGGGTAGTGAGGTCTGCACAACGCATCACCGGGGGCAAACTACCTGCCCTCCAGGACACCTACACCACCCGATGTTACAGGAATGCCATAAAGATCATCAAGGACAACAACCACCCGAGCCACTGCCTGTTCACCCTGCTATCATCCAGAAGGCGAGGTCAGTACAGGTGTATCAAAGCTAGGACCGAGAGACTGAAAAACAGCTTCTATCTCAAGGCCATCAGACTGTTAAACAGCCACCACTAACATTGAGTGGCTGCTGCCAACACACTGACTCAACTCCAGCCACTTTAATAACGGGAATTGATGGGAAATTATGTAAAATATATCACTAGCCACTTTAAACAATGCTACCTAATATAATGTTTACATACCCTACATTATTCATCTCATATGTATACGTATATACTGTACTCTATATCATCTACTGCATCTTTATGTAATACATGTATCACTAGCCACTTTAACTATGCCACTTTGTTTACATACTCATCTCATATGTATATACTGTACTCGATACCATCTACTGTATCTTGCCTATGCCACTCTGTACCATCACTCATTCATATATCTCTATGTACATATTCTTTCTCCCCCTACACTCCCACTATAAGACAGTCGTTTTGGAATTGTTAGTTAGATTACTTGTTGGTTATTACTGCATTGTCGGAACTAGAAGCACAAGCATTTCGCTACACTCGCATTAACATCTGCTAACCATGTGTATGTGACAAATAAAATTTGATTTGATTTGATTTAGGCGCGTCTCCAACAGCGCCTGCCAAACTCCAGCCAGTGGAGCACTTTGTTCTCTTGTTAAAATGTTTGCAATGGCTTACACACTTTTAAATACATATGTGGTCAATCTATATTCCACTAAAATTCTACAACAATTTTTTGCGTTTCATCATTCCATCCCTGCACCGTTTATTTCAGCACATCGACATTTCTGTTTCATGTTTGACATTTTCAGTGACCATTTCTTACCCACTGAGTGGGCGCGGTGTTTTGTGCACATGAACGTTTGCAAGACTCATGGGATATAAGTTATGTTTATTGAATTCAATATATGGTTTCCTTTGTTCATATTTCCCAAATTCCAAGGTTATGTCGGAGTTCCGTGTATCTATGTCCCGTCTCTATCATTCTGGTTATGCGTATTAGGAACGCGTGCGCCTAAAAAGCTCTGCATGGTCAATCTGTTATCTGCATTGGCAGTGCAGCATTTACCGTGAATCGGTGATACCGCCTGCAGACGTCAGGGCATTCATACTTCTTGCTCGTCGCTGAGTAGCAGCAGTAAATTGTGAAGGAATTTGTCAAGGAAGTGAGTTTGTGTTTAGACAGGACCTCCCGCCCCCACCTACCGTTGACCAATCATATCAATACGGAGCTATAAGGAGCCTTCCACATTGTTAGATAATTTGCGAGTCTCACAGCGATGCGGTACAGAGCTCAATTTGTCACACCCGCCATACAGATCATTCGACCACATTTTTTCAGATCAAGCATACGTTGGCTTTTAGTGCGCATAGAAATAGGCTATGTGGCCTTCACCCCACGCATTGGATTCAGTTGAATAAGATAAAATGATGGTTGCATGTATAAATGTTGATGACATATCATTAATAATCATTCATTCTGATTAAGATGGATGTGGACATTTCTATTTCCATTGTAGAACCAGTTTATTGGTTGTAATTGCCAATTGTGTAAATTTATGGTTAAGGGCAGGGCGTGCTTACAAGTACCAGTTTGAGCTCCTGTTATGCTGGTTAAGACAGGCAGCCCAATTCTGATTATTTTCCCACTAATTTGTCTTTTGACCAATCACATCAGATCTTTTTTAGATGTGATTTGATTGGTCAAAATATCGATTTGTGGGGGGAAAAAAATCTGAATTGGGCTGCCTGGGTAAACACATCCATAGACAGATTCTGTTTATTTTTCCTTTAGATAGGACAGATTGATGCTGAGTTCAAAACAACAGGGAACTTGGAAATCTCAGACTTCCGACTTCAGTGCAATCAAGACAACTGGGAACTCGGAAAAAACAAGCTCCGACTGGGAAAAATAGTTTCCAACTCGGAATTCCAACTTGGGAACTCGACATTCTAACCTGAAGATTACTGACGTCATGATATGACCTCGTAGATTTCCCAGATGTTCTGAACACACCAGAAGCCTGATGCAAAGGCTACTTCTTTTGGGCTATTCCCCATGGATATTGAGTAGATCTGCTTGTATATTTTGTATGATATGGTACTTTCACCATTGGATCACCAAGACCTGTAAATAATGTGTGTGTGTGTGTGTGTGTGTGTGTGTGTGTGTGTGTGTGTGTGTGTGTGTGTGTGTGTGTGTGTGTGTGTGTGTGTGTTTGTGTGTGTGTGTGTTCAGGATGCCGGAAGTATTTAAACACACTGCCAAATACGTTCCTGAGGTACACAGGCAAGATCCTTGACTTCCTCGATACCCTTCACTTTCTCTCTCTCTCTCTCTCTCTCTCTCTCTCTACTCTCTCTCTCTACTCTCTCTCTACTCTCTCTCTCTCTCTCTCTCTCTCTCTCTCTCTACCTACTTTCACTCTCTCTCTCTCTACTTTCGATCTCTCTCTCTCCACTCAGACAACACCCTATAGTAACTGTCTATCCTGCAACATTTGGTGGAAACATGTTATCTAAAATGAAGAGAGAGAGCGAGAGAAGGGGGAAACAGTTATAGAGGATAGAGGGAGAAAGACATGTCTGATATCATGGCATGGGGTTTGAATTATAATCTGGTCAAGTTTTCAAAGGCTGCATGCCATCAGGATCAGGTGCTCTTCGGAGTGCCCTTAATCCCCATGCACTGTACTTCATCAATATGCAAAGGGACAATCTCTGGAATTATGATCAAGGCAACAGGCCCAGGTTTTGTGCGTGAATGTGTATGTGTGCATCTTTTGTGCGTCTCAGCTGCGTACAATGGAAATATTCCAGCGCTTTCCAGGGTTACTGCTGGTAGCTATGGGGACAAAGGGAGAGAGAAAAACGGTAGGACAGATGGAGGGAGAGGGAGGAGGGTAGAGAAGAGGAAGGCAGTGGGGATAGAGAGAAGAAGGGAGGGGTTGGAGAGAGGGAGGGAATGGAAGAGGGCAATCTTGTTGGGGATTAAGGGAGAAAGGGAGGTTGGGAGGACCGAGGGAGTGAGTAGAAAGAGAGGGTGGGGACTGAGGGAGAGAAGGAGAAAGAGAGGGTGGGGACTGAGGGAGAGAAGGAGAAAGAGAGGGTGGGGACTGAGGGAGAGAAGTAGAAAGAGAGGGTGGGGACTATGGGAGAGAAGTAGAAAGAGAGGGTGGAGACTGAGGAAGAGAAGGAGAAAGAGAGGGTGGGGACTGAGGAAGAGAGGGAAAGAGAGGGTGGGGACTGAGGAAGAGAGGGAAAGAGAGGGTGTGGACTGAGGGAATGGGTAGAAAGAGAGGGTGGGGACTGAGGAAGAGAGGGAAAGAGAGGGTGGGGACTGAGGGAATGGGTAGAAAGAGAGGGTGGGGACTGAGGGAATAGGTAGAAATAGAGAGGGTGGGGACTGTGGGAATGGGTAGAAAGAGAGGGTGGGAGACTGAGGAAGAGAGGGAAAGAGAGGGTGGGGACTGAGGAAGAGAGGGAAAGAGAGGGTGGGGACTGAGGAAGAGAGGGAAAGAGAGGGTGTGGACTGAGGGAATGTGTAGAAAGAGAGGGTGGGGACTGAGGAAGAGAGGGAAAGAGGAGTGTGGGAACAGAGCGATAGAGAGAGAAAAAGACACAGAAGGAGCACCCCCTAGCACAAACAGATATCATAACACCACCATCAGTTCCACAGTGTCTGTGTGTGTGTGGCTGTGTGTGCACATGTGTACATGTATAAGCACTTTGCCCAACCCTCTGAGTGTCAGACATGCTGTTTCTGTCTATGTTGCCAGAGGAAGAATCAAAGGGTTTCACATGACAGCCTCCTCAGGGGAACAGTGTCATCATAGGTCTGACATAATGTCACCCAGTTTAGCTATGACTACTAAAACAGGGGACTATTATGGTGAGCAGAGGACTGAAATAGGGGACTAAAGGGGGAACTATAATGTGTATTGTTATTTGGGGACTAAAAGAGGGGGCTAAAATGGAGGATTATTAATAGGGGGCTAAAATGGAGGATTATTTAGAGGGGGCTAAAATGGAGGATTATTAATAGGGGGCTAAAATGGAGGATTATTAAGAGGGGGCTAAAATGGAGGATTATTAAGAGGGGGCTAAAATGGAGGATTATTAAGAGGGGCTAAAATGGAGGATTATTAATAGGGGGCTAAAATGGAGGATTATTAATAGGGGGCTAAAATGGAGGATTATTAAGAGGGGGCTAAAATGGAGGATTATTAATAGGGGGCTAAAATGAAGGATTATTAATAGGGGGCTAAAATGGAGGATTATTAATAGGGGGCTAAAATGGAGGATTGTTAATAGGGGGCTAAGATTGAGGATTATTAATAGGGGGCTAAAATAGAGGATTATTAATAGGGGGCTAAAATTGAGGATTATTAATAGGGGGCTAAAATGGAGGATTATTGATAGGGGGCTAAATAGGGCACTATTATTATGATATCGGATTCTTTTTATCTACAATAATATGTTTAATTATGAGCTGTAATGTTACTGAGGGAAAGTTTGATGAGAAAAGCAGTTACTGCTTTTTGATAAACATATACAGAGTGCAAACTGATGCTTGACAGAGAAACAAGAATGAGGAACTTCACAAAAAGTTTTGGAATCATAATTTGTCAAATCTTTTCCATGGTAACAGAAACTTAGGTCCATATTGGCAGAGTTTCACAATAACATTGTTATGAAATAGATTTGTCTGTCTGGTTTATAATTGAATGAAAGATATTTCAAAAACCTTGACTGATCTTTTAAAGCTGTGGCCTATGTTAGGACAGACTGCCAACAGGTAGCACATACCATTCTAGGCTACTACACACACACACACACACACACACACACACACACGCTAATGGCTTTTCCATAAACAAAAGCTTGAAATGAGGAAACCTTCCATTGTCTCTTGGCCAGGTTCTTTCAGTCTTTTCACCAGCAGGCAGCCAATGAGAGCCAACTAACCACTAGAATAAGTTACTCTGTCAAACAACCACAAGCACTCACCTATTTCTTTATTCAGTGATGCTAAAATCTTAAATGTGTCTCTAAACTCCAGCATTTCGGATTCGAGATCTAATGTTTCATATGAGTTGACAGTACAGAATTCCTCCTTTAATTTGAAGGCATTTTCATGCGTACATTTGAAGTCTGAAGTTCACATACACCTTAGCCAAATACATTTAAACTCAGTTTTTACCCTTACCACTGCTACAAGGTCCCTATTTTAGAATGACATAATCAAATGTGTTGTAGACAAAACAATGAAAAGAGCTGTCTGGTAGCCACAATAAATAGACACCACTTTGTAGCTGAATAAATCATGGCATGTATAGATTTTTTTCCTCTTGACTTGAGACTTGATTTAAAAACTTGTGATTCAACTCAACTTAACTTGCACTTAGAATGCATGACTTGGACTTTACTCGACCCGGTCTACTTGAGACTCGACTTGAGATTCGGACCTTGTGACTTGAAACATGAATATGACTCAAATAATAGTGACTAGGTCCAGCCTCTGGTCTGCACCGATGAGCATATAATAGTGGTTGGTGGTAAGCGTGTGTGTGTGTGTGTGTGTGTGTGTGTGTGTGTGTTCAGGAAGCCGGAAGTATTTAAGCACACTGCCAAATATGTTCCTGAGGTACTCAGGCAAGGTCCTTGACCTCCTCGATACCCTCCAGTTTCTCTCTCTTTCTCTCTCTCTACTCTCTCTCTGCTCTCTCTCTCTCTACCATCTCTCTCTCTCTACCTACTTTCACTCTCTCTCTCTACTTTCGGTCTCTCTCTCCCCCTCTTTCTCTTCTCCCTCTTTCCACTCAGACAACACCCTATAGTAACTGTCTATCCTGCAACATTTGGTGGAAACATGTTATCTAAAATGAAGAGAGAGAGCGAGAGAAGGGGGGAAACAGTTATAGAGGATAGAGGGAGAAAGACATGTCTGATATCATGGCATGGGGTTTGAATTATAATCTGGTCAAGTTTTCAAAGGCTGCATGCCATCAGGATCAGGTGCTCTTCGGAGTGCCCTTAATCTCCATGCACTGTACTTCATCAATATGCAAAGGGACAATCTCTGGAATTATGATCCAGGCAACAGGCCCAGGTTTTGTGCGTGAATGTGTGTGTATGTATGCATCTTTTGTGCATCTCAGCTGCGTACAATGAAAATATTCCAGCGCTTTCCAAGGTTACTGCTGGTAGCTATGGGGACAAAGGGAGAGAGAAAAACGGTAGGACAGAGGGAGGTAGAGGGAGGAGGGTAGAGAAGAGGAAGGCAGTGGGGATAGAGAGAAGAAGGGAGGGGTTGGAGAGAGGGAGGGAATGGAAGAGGGCAATCTTGTTGGGGATTAAGGGAGAAAGGGAGGTTGGGAGGACCGAGGGAGTGAGTAGAAAGAGAGGGTGGGGACTGAGGGAGAGAAGGAGAAAGAGAGGGTGGGGACTGAGGGAGAGAAGTAGAAAGAGAGGGTGGAGACTGAGGAAGAGAGGGAAAGAGAGGGTGGAGACTGAGGAAGAGAGGGAAAGAGAGGATGGGGACTGAGGAAGAGAGGGAAAGAGAGGGTGGGGACTGAGGAAGAGAGGGAAAGAGAGGGTGGGGACTGAGGAAGAGAGGGAAAGAGAGGGTGTGGACTGAGGGAATGGGTAGAAAGAGAGGGTGGGGACTGAGGAAGAGAGGGAAAGAGAGGGTGTGGACTGAGGGAATGGATAGAAAGAGAGGGTGGGGACTGAGGAAGAGAGGGAAAGAGAGGGTGGGGACTGAGGAAGAGAGGGAAAGAGAGGGTGGAGACGGAGGAAGAGAGGGAAAGAGAGGATGGGGACTGAGGAAGAGAGGGAAAGAGAGGGTGGGGACTGAGGGAATGGGTAGAAAGAGAGGGTGGGGACTGAGGAAGAGAGGGAAAGAGAGGGTGTGGACTGAGAAAATGGGTAGAAAGAGAGGGTGGGGACTGAGGGAGAGAAGTAGAAAGAGAGGGTGGAGACTGAGGAAGAGAGGGAAAGAGAGGATGGGGATTGAGGAAGAGAGGGAAAGAGAGGATGGGGACTGAGGAATAGAGGGAAAGAGAGGGTGGGGACTGAGGGAATTGGTAGAAAGAGAGGATGGGGACTGAGGAAGAGAGGGAAAGAGAGGGTGGGGACTGAGGGAATGGGTAGAAAGAGAGGGTGGGGACTGAGGAAGGGAGGGAAAGAGAGGGTGGGGACTGAGGAAGAGAGGGAAAGAGAGGATGGGGACTGAGGAAGAGAGGGAAAGAGAGGATGGGGACTGAGGGAATGGGTAGAAAGAGAGGGTGGGGACTGAGGAAGAGAGGGAAAGAGAGGGTGGGGACTGAGGAAGAGAGGGAAAGAGAGGATGGGGACTGAGGAAGAGAGGGAAAGAGAGGATGGGGACTGAGGGAATGGGTAGAAAGAGAGGGTGGGGACTGAGGAAGAGAGGGAAAGAGAGGGTGGGGACTGAGGAAGAGAGGGAAAGAGAGGATGGGGACTGAGGAAGAGAGGAAAAGAGAGGGTGGGGACTGAGGGAATGGGTAGAAAAAGAGGGTGGGGACTGAGGAAGAGAGGGAAAGAGAGGGTTTTGACTGAGGAAGAGAGGGAAATAGAGGATGGGGACTGAGGAAGAGAGGGAAAGAGAGGATGGGGACTGAGGAAGAGAGGGAAAGAGAGGGTGGAGACTGAGGAAGAGAGGGAACGAGAGGGTGTGGACTGAGGAAGAGAGGGAAAGAGGAGTGTGGGAACAGAGCGATAGAGAGAGAAAAAGACACAGAAGGAGCACCCCCTAGCACAAACAGATATCATAACACCACCATCAGTTCCACAGTGTCTGTGTGTGTGTGGCTGTGTGTGCACATGTGTACATGTATAAGCACTTTGCCCAACCCTCTGAGTGTCAGACATGCTGTTTCTGTCTATGTTGCCAGAGGAAGAATCAAAGGGTTTCACATGACAGCCTCCTCAGGGGAACAGTGTCATCATAGGTCTGACATAATGTCACCCAGTTTAGCTATGACTACTAAAACAGGGGACTATTATGGTGAGCAGAGGACTGAAATAGGGGACTAAAGGGGGAACTATAATGTGTATTGTTATTTGGGGACTAAAAGAGGGGGCTAAAATGGAGGATTATTAATAGGGGGCTAAAATGGAGGATTATTAAGAGGGGGCTAAAATGGAGGATTATTAATAGGAGGCTAAAATGGAGGATTATTAATAGGGGGCTAAAATGGAGGATTATTAAGAGGGGGCTAAAATGGAGGATTATTAATAGGGGGCTAAAATGGAGGATTATTAAGAGGGGGCTAAAATGGAGGATTATTAAGAGGGGGCTAAAATGGAAGATTATTAAAAGGGGGCTAAAATGGAGGATTATTAAGAGGGGGCTAAAATGGAGGATTATTAATAGGGGGCTAAAATTGAGGATTATTAATGGGGGGCTAAATAGGGCACTATTATTATGATATCGGATTATTTTGATCTACAATAATATGTTTAATTATGAGCTGTAATGTTACTGAGGGAAAGTTTGATGAGAAAAGCAGTTACTGCTTTTTGATAAACATATACAGAGTGCAAACTGATGCTTGACAGACAAACAAGAATGAAGAACTTCACAAAAAGTTTTGGAATCATAATTTGTCAAATCTTTTCCATGGTAACAGAAACTTAGGTCCATATTGGCAGAGTTTCACAATAACATTGTTATGAAATAGATTTGTCTGTCTGGTTTATAATTGAATGAAAGATATTTCAAAAACCTTGACTGATCTTTTAAAGCTGTGGCCTATGTTAGGACAGACTGCCAACAGGTAGCACATACCATTCTAGGCTACTACACACACACACACACGCACACACACACACACACACACACACACACACACACACACACACACACACACATACACACACACACACACACACACACACACACACACACACACACGCTAATGGCTTTTCCATAAACAAAAGCTTGAAATGAGGAAACCTTCCATTGTCTCTTGGCCAGGTTCTTTCAGTCTTTTCACCAGCAGGCAGCCAATGAGAGCCAACTAACCACTAGAATAAGTTACTCTGTCAAACAACCACAAGCACTCACCTACTTCTTTATGCAGTGATGCTAAAATCTTAAATCTGTTTCTATACTCCAGCATTTCGGATTCAAGATCTAATGTTTCATATGAGTTGACAGTACAGAACTCCTCCTTTAATTTGAAGGCATTTTCATGCGCAAGTCGGAAGTTCACATACACCTTAGCCAAATACATTTAAACTCAGTTTTTACCCTTACCACTGCTACAAGGTCCCTATTTTAGAATGACATAATCAAATGTGTTGTAGACAAAACAATGAAAAGAGCTGTCTGGTAGCCACAATAAATAGACACCACTTTGTAGCTGAATAAATCATGGCATGTATAGATTTTTTTCCTCTTGACTTGAGACTTGATTTAAAAACTTGTGATTCAACTCGACTTAACTTGCTCTTAGAATGCATGACTTGGACTTTACTCGACCCGGTCTACTTGAGACTCGACTTGAGATTCGGACCTTGTGACTTGAAACCTGAATATGACTCAAATAATAGTGACTAGGTCCCACCTCTGGTCTGCACTGATGAGCATATAATAGTGGTTGGTGGTAAGCGTGCGTGTGTGTGTGTGTGTTTGTGTGTGTGTGTGTGTGTGTGTTCAGGATGCCGGAAGTATTTAAACACACAGCCAAATACGTTCCTGAGGTACTCAGGCAAGGTCCTTGACCTTCACTTTCTCTCTCTTTCTCTCTCTCTACTCTCTCTCTGCTCTCTCTCTCTACCATCTCTCTCTCTCTACCCACTTTCACACTCTCTCTCTCTCTCTACCTACTTTCACTCTCTCTCTCTCTCTCTCTACCATCTCTCTCTCTACCTACTTTCGCTCTCTCTCTCTCTCTACTTTCGCTCTCTCTCTCCCCCTCTTTCTCTTCTCCCTCTTTCCACTCAGACAACACCCTATAGTAACTGTCTATCCTGCAACATTTGGTGGAAACATGTTATCTAAAATGAAGAGAGAGAGCGAGAGAAGGGGGGAAACAGTTATAGAGGATAGAGGGAGAAAGACATGTCTGATATCATGGCATGGGGTTTGAATTATAATCTGGTCAAGTTTTCAAAGGCTGCATGCCATCAGGATCAGGTGCTCTTCGGAGTGCCCTTAATCTGCATGCACTGTACTTGTATTTTTCAAAACTCCAACACTTTTTCCAATTGCTTGGATACAATACACATAAAGCTAAGATCATTTGTTCATTGAACTAAAATCACCTGTTCAAAATGACACAACTTAACCTCAGTGTTACCATTTCAAAATGCAATTCACACATTACAATTGAAATGACTGTCTATTAATTTCATTACAATGATCTAACTATCAATTGATACAACTGCTCAAAATGATAAGTAAATGTTGCATTACTCTTAATGTATAGTTCTATGGAAACTGACTAACAATATTCCATGTTTAGATCATGAAAGTGTCAGGATATCAAGATCCATTGACATCAATTACCGTGGAACATGAACCAATTGGACTACATTATCTATGGATGTAATAGTTCATCATCATTCTTTATCAGACACTGTTTCTATGGTTCCATGTACCACTTTTCCAGACCATGTTTTCAGATTTAACATTACTGTACACTCACCGGCCACTTTATTAGGTACACCTATCTAGTACTGGGTAGGACCCACTTTTGCTTCCACAACAGCCTGAATTATTCATGGTGTTGTATGTTAAGAGATGCCATTCTGCACACCACTGTTTTAAACAGCTGTTATTTGAGGATTTGTGGCCTTTCTGTTGGCTTGAATGAGTCTGGACATTCTCCTCTGACCTCTCTCAATAACAAGGTGTTTTTGCCCACAGAAATGCAGCTCACTGAATGTGTTTTGTTTATCGCACCATTCTCTGAAAACTCTAGAGACTGTAGTGCGCAAAAATCCCAGGAGGGAAGCTGTTTCTGAGATGCTGGAATCACCATGTGTGGCATCAACAATCATACCATTCTCAAATGGTGCAAGCATGGTTTCAGGCACAACCACAATTTACCACCCTGTACTTACCCCATACTCTCCTTTTAACCTGATAGGAATTTTTCTCCACATGGAGGTGAATGGTATATTGTAGGCGCCCTCATGAACAAGCCGCCCTTCTCCAGGCCATGGATGATGCACGCAATGACATCACGGCAGACCAGTGTCAGGCCTGGATTCGCCATGCCCGAAGATTCTTCCCAAGATGTTTGGCCAATGAAAACATCCATTGTGATGTGGATGAGAACCTGTGGCCAAATCCACAAGACAGGGTTGATGGAAATATAGAAGTACAGTAATCAGTCCTTTGTTTTGTTTTTTACAGTAAGCCAGGTGAGGAACACTGCAGCTGACGTTTTACTGTAGTTAAAAAAAAATTGTAGCTAATTATTTTTGCATTTCATCAATACATTTCAGATTTTGTTCAATGATTCCACTGTGCCTGTAGTATTCTCTCTACTAGTTATTTTACAGTGATGTATTTACGTGTAGTAGCATAATGAAAAATGTATCACATATTTTGTACTACAATATTTAATGACTGTATGAACAACTACACAGTGAAACTATCTGTATCTTGTGTGTGGGTGATCTAAATGAATGTTCCTATGGTATTTCATGATAAATGAGTTATTTTAACCAATTATTCTGCAAGTGTAAGGTTTCTTTAAAGATATGAATGCACAATGCAATGTTTTGAACATTGGGCAGCCTGTGTTACAAGTGATGACCGTTTTGAGTTTTGTGTCCAGAGTTTTGAAAAATGACCACAAGGTTCTGAAATTAGTGCCAAAGTGATTGTAAAAAACTGTAATCCGAGTAAAAATTGACAATTGCCAGCTGGTCAGTGTATGCTCGGAGTACACATCCTGGTAATCCATCTGGGCCTGCAGCCTTGTGAATGTTGACCTGTTTAAAGGTCTTATTCACATTGGCTATGGAGAGTGTGATAACACAGTCATCCGGAACAGCTGGTGCTCTCATGCATGTTTCAGTGTTGCTTGCCTCAAAGCAAGCATATAAGTGATTTAGCTTGTCTGGTAGGTTTATGTCACCGGGCAGCTCGCGGCTGCGCTTCCCTTTGTACTCTTTAATAGTTTGCAAGCCCTGCCACATCCGACTAGTGTCGAAGGGGGTGTGATACGATTCAATCTTAGTCCTGTATTGGCGCTTTGCCTGTTTGATGGTTCGTCGGAGGGTACAGCGGAATTTCTTATAAGCGTCCAGGTTAGAGTCCCGCTCCTTGAAAGCGGCAGCTCTACCCTTTAGCTCAGTGCGGATGTTGCCTGTAATCCATCGCTTCTGGTTGGGGTATGTATGTACAGTCACTGTGGGGACGACGTCATGAATGCACTTATTGATGAAGCCAGTGACTGATGTGGTGTACTCCTCAATGCCTATGAGGTACAGTCCCCTCATAATAAATATATGATATGGTGTATAGAGACAAATAAAAAATGGAGAAAAAATATATACATACGTAGGGGAGTGTAGGTCGACAGCAACAGTACCATGCAATATTCACTTTTCACACCAAAAACATTAATTCAAGTTTAGTACAGTAACCAAGTATTGCTCATGCTCATTTTCAGGGTTTTACCCATATGTGTAACGATTGAGAGGTAACAGCTGGAACAAGACTTGAACCAGCAACCTTGTGATTACAAGAGACAGAGTGATAGAGGGAAAAGTCATAAAGTATAACAGTATACAGTGAAGGAGAGCCAGTACAGGCTGAGAAAGAGCCAATGTGAAAGGACCATAGTTTTTCTACAGGCAGACAAAGAGTGAAGTTATGGCTGTCTGCCTACTTTAAATTAAAACCTCTCTCTCTTTCCTCTCTCACTCTCTCTCCCCCTCTTTCTCTCTCTCTCTCTCTCTCCATGTGGTACCTATTCCCCTGCCCAGACCCTCCAAAACTGTACTGCCTATATCCCCACCCTTATCTCCTCCACTCTCTCCTCAGTCTCCCATTCCCCTCCATATGTACCCCAGCCAACCCTCCCACTCTCTCCATCAGCGCTGTCAGATAGTTGGGTGTGTACAGTATGTGAGTGGTAGCACTAAATCACCAGCAGTCTGCTCATATACAGCTGATGAGGTCATACATCATCAACAGACAGATAACTGTCTCTGATCTGATGTTAGAACACGTGCACTGACACATAAAGACACACATGCAATCCAGATGTAATTCTCTTCTAACTGCTGTGTTGCAGAAAGACAGAGCTGCCTCATATCTGAGCAGTGCAATGTCTTCTGGATGATTTCCAGTCCTTATGGTTCCAGTTCCACTAAGTTCTATGAGTTCTACAGTCTGTCCAGACCTCTGCTTTCTCTCTGCTGCTGTCCAACTTTACTCTGTTCTAAATGGGCGATTCCACTGTAGCAGAATGATCCTGAGACAGATTTTTCTCTTAAAAAAATGTATGTCAAACTAAACCAACAATGGCAAAGTTAGGCAAACCATAGAACAGAACACAAACCTATGCACAAGGATGACTTAACAATTTCCAAAAACACATTTTATTTTTTTTACAAAAACATTTAGAAATTTTACAAAAACACATTTACTTGAAAACCAGTGCAGAAATGGTTAAAAGTAGTCTTTGTGCATGAAGTTGTATGGTTTGTTTAACTTTGCAATCATTGTTTGTTTTTTTCACAGAGAAATCTGTGTTCAGCATCATTCTGTTACCATGGAATTGCAAAGTTCCAGCACATCTTCAGCTAAAGATAGCCAATCCAAGCATAAAACACTTGCCATTGTCAGTCCTGCAACTCCATGAGTCACCACCAGATATTTTAGCTCAACCCTCAAAAGGTTATCAAAATGTTTAAATTCAACAACAAAAAACACCCTCCTCACTGTGTGAATCAGATGTGTTTATGATTTAATCATACACCAGGGCCCTCCCTCTTATTGCGGCTAGAGGGCGCCATTTCGATATGCACTAGTCTAGCATAGAATGTGGGTGTGTAGAATGGTCATTCCCATTGAGTGTTGTTCTATTCAGAATCTTTCATGTTCTATTCAATGCATTTCTATGATTTGGCATTATCAATCAGGCAGGAATAGTTCCCATGGTTACACTGTTTAATGTTTCTGCCACTCTGAGAGGCTTTTCACCACCAACATCTGTCTTGTGTGAATATGTGTGTGTGTGTGTGTGTGTGTGTGTGTGTGTGTGTGTGTGTGTGTGTGTGTGTGTGTGTGTGTGTGTGTGTGTGTGTGCATACATGTGTATGTAAAAATATGTGTGTGCGTACATGCATAAGTGTGAAAACGTGTAAATGTGTGGGTATGGAACACATCTGGGACATGGTCCAGACTCAGTCAAACACACTTCTTGATGATATGTGTGTGATTTCTGGGCCTGTGTCTCTTACATCCCAAACAGGATGTGAACAGAATATAGCTCTGCAGGACCACTATCAAACTTTGGTCGTCTATGAGCCTCAAGACCACTTTGGCCCACTGAGCTAAAGTCTAGGCAACGTAGGGATTATATTAGGGGACTAACAGTCTTTTGTAAATTGTGAAATGTTAAATTAATTTAGTCATTTCTGCAAATACATAAAATTCCAGTTTCGCTGTGACGAGAACCCAAAAGACAACGTTTACCGATTCAGGCAATGAATTTCCTGCAGAGCAGCTGAAGCAGCTGTGTGATGTGATGAAGAGACATCTGTTTTGGGTATAGCGGTATGTCTGACCCTCAGGCTCTCTGGTTCCGGTTACTAAAGGAGCCACTGAGTCTACCAACCAACCTCACAGAAGAAAGAAAAAATGTCCATTGTACCCTTGAGGTGTGTGTATCTGGTAACCAAGCAAGTTAAGAGAAATGGGAAAATAGAAAATATAGCAAGGGAGAGAGATTGAGAGACACACACACACAGAGAGAGAGGGACACATAAAGAGAGTGTTAGTTGGATAAAGATGCACTAAAACCAAACAGCCCTATAAAGCTGTAATATGGACGTATTTGTCCAGAGTTGAGGTTGACCGATTATGATTTTTCAACTCCGATACCGATACAGATTATTGGAGGACCAAAAAAAGCCAATAACGATTAATTGGCAGATTTTTTATATTTATTTGAAATAATGAAAATTACAACAATACTGAATGAACACTTATTTTAACTTAATATAAATATAACTTAATATAAAATATATAATATAACATATAAAATCAATTTAGCCTCAAATAAATAATGAAACATGTTCAATTTGGTTTAAATAATGCATAAACAAAGTGTTGGAGAAGAAAGTAAAAGTGCAATATGTGCCATGTAAAAAAGCTAACGTTTATTAAGGTCCTTGCTCAGAACATGAGAACATATGAAAGCTGGTGGTTCCTTTTAACAAGTCTTCAATATTCCCAGGTAATAAGTTTTAGGTTGTAGTTAATATAGTATTTATGTGACTATTTCTCTCTATACCATTTGTATTTCATATACCTTTGACTATTGGATGTTCTTATAGGCACTCTAGTATTGCCAGTGTAACAGTATAACTTCTGTCCCTCTCCTCGCTCCTACCTGGGCTCGAACCAGGAACACATCGACAACAGCCACCCTCGAAGCAGCATTACCCATGCAGAGCAAGGGGAACAACTACTCCAAGTCTCAGAGCGAGTGACGTTTGAAACGCTATTAGCACGCGCACCCCTCTAACTAGTTAGCCATTTCACATCAGTTACACCAGCCTAATCTCGGGAGTTGATAGGCTTGAAGTCATAAACAGCTCAATGTTTGAAGCACAACGAAGAGCTGCTGACAAAACGCACAAAAGTGCTGTTTGAATGAATGCTTACGAGCCTGCTGCTGCCTACCACCGCTCAGTCAGACTACTCTATCAAATATGAAATCATAGACTTAATTATAACATGATAACACAGAGAAATACGAGCCTTTGGGCATTAATATGGTCGAATCGCGAAACTATAATTTTGAAAACAAAACGTTTATTATTATCGCATATACCCTGACTCTGCGTGCAATGAACGCAAGAGAAGTGACACAATTTCACCTGGTTAATATTGCCTGCTAACCTGGATTTCTTTTAGCTAAATATGCAGGTTTAAAAATATATACTTCTGTGTATTGATTTTAAGAAAGGCATTGATGTTTATGGTTAGGTACACGTTGGAGCAACGACAGTCCTTTTTCCACGAATGCCCACCGCATCGAATATATGCAACGCAGGACACGCTAGATAAACTAGTAATATCATCAACCATGTGTAGTTAACTAGTGATTATGATTGATTGATTGATTGATTGTTTTTTATAAGATTAGTTTAATGCTAGCTAGCAACTTACCTTGCCTTCTTACTGCATTCGCGTAACAGGTAGGATCCTCGTGGAGTGCAATGAGAGGCAGGTGGTTAGAGCGTTGGACTAGTTAACTGTAAGATTGCAAGTTTGAATCTTCCAGCTGACAAGGTAACATTCTGTCGTTCTGCCCCTGAACAAGGCAGTTGCCGTACCGTTCCTAGGCCGTCATTGTAAATAAGAAGGTGTTCTTAACTGACTTGCCTAGTTAAATAAAGGTGTAAAAAAGAAAATACAAAAAAAATTGGCCAAATCGGTGTACAAAAATACCAATTTCCGATTGTTATGAAAACTTGAAATCGGCCCTATTAATCGGCCATTCCGATTAATCGGTCGACCTCTATTCCAGAGTGGGTCAAAGACACTTAGAGAAACACACCGGCTGGGAGGACAGAAGGAGGGGTGCTGGTGGCTTTGGGGTGTTGAACAAAAAATACCAACACTGAAATAACTAATGTACTATATGTAATATACACAATCACTGACTGTTTCTGTTCACCATGAAGGGACATGACATCTGGTCCACCATACCAGGGCGCTTATATCATGGACCTCTTCAGAGTCTCCCTCAAATTAAAACAAAACGTTATAAAAACTACAATATGAGACAAAGCTGCTCTGTTAAGAATAAGAATAGCAGGACTAGCCAGGCCCTGTTACAGGGACAAACACATTCCAAGAGTTCGGAGGGAGAAGTGTTGTGTAATAATATCTCTGTAGGGATGTCCTGAGGGGAAAGCCGTGTAAAATGATATCTGTGATTCTGAATGTGTTTCAGAAGGAAGAGTGAATTCTAAATTCCACTGTGGATCTGGGCGTGTCCCAGCATCACAGTGATGGGATAAAGACCTATAGAATGAGAAGGTCATTAGAATTGAGAGGGGAGGTCACCCCCCCCCCCTCTCTCTCTCTCTCTCTCTCTCTATATATATATATATATATATATATATATATATATAAAAATACAGTTTTATATCTTTATGTTTGAAGCCTGAAATGTGGAAAAAGGTCACAAAGTTCAAGGGGGCCGAATACTTTCGCAAGGCACTGTATATATATATATATATTGTAACGGTTGTCTTGGGAAGAAGGAGAGGACCAAAGCGCACGTGTTCATCTTCTTTTAATGAAACTGAACACTTCAAAAACAAAACAACAAAGTGAAAACCGAAACAGTTCTATCTGGTGCAGACACAGAAGACTGAAAATAACCACCCACAAAACACAATAGAAAACAGGCTACCTAAATATGGTTCTCAATCAGGGACAACGATTGACAGCTGCCTATGATTGAGAACCATATCAGGCCAAACACAGAAATAGAAAATCATAGAAAAACTAACAGACAACCCACCCAACTCACGCCCTGACCATACTAAAACAAAAGACAAAACAAAGGAACTAAGGTCAGAACGTGACATATATACACAGTTGAAGTCGGATGTTTACATTCACCTTAGCCAAATACATTTAAACTCAGTTTCAAAATTCCTAACATTTAAACCTAGTAAAATTCCCTGTTTTAGGTCAGTTAGGATCATCACTATATTTTGAGAATGTGAGATGAGAGAATTATTTATTTCAGCTTTCATTTCTTTCATCACATTCCCAGTGGGTCAGAAGTTTACATACACTCAATTAGTATTTGTTAGCATTGCCTTTACATTGTTTAATTTGGGTCAAATGTTTCGGGTAGCCTTCCACAAGCTTCTCACAATAAGTTGGGTGAATTTTGGCCCATTTGGCCCATTCCTCCAGTAGGCCTCCTTGCTCACACAAGCTTTTTCAGTTCTGCCCATACATTTTCTATAGGATTGAGGTCAGGGCTTTGTGATGGCCACTCTAATACCTTGACTTTGTTGTCCTTAAGCAATTTTGCTACAACTTTGGAAGAATGCTTGGGGTCATTGTCCATTTGGAAGATCCATTTGTGACCAACCTTTAACTTCCTGACTGATGACTTGAGATGTTGCTTCAATATATCCACATAATTCTTCTCCTCATTATGCCATCTATTTTGTGAAGTGCAACAGTCCCTCCTGCAGCAAAGCACCCCCACAACATGATGCTGCCACCCCCGTGCTTCACGGTTGGGATGGTGTTCTTCAACTTGCAAGCATACCCCTTTTTCCTTAATGATGGTCATTATGGCCAAACAGTGATATTTTTGTTTCATCAGACCAGAGGACATTTCTCCAAAAAGTACGATCTTTGTCCCCATGTGCATTTGCGAACTGTAGTCTAGCTTTTTTATGGCGGTTTTGGAGCAGTGGCTTCTTCCTTGCAGAGCGGCCTTTCAGGTTATGTTGATATAGGACTCATTTTACTGTGGATATAGATACCTTTGTACCTGTTTCCACCAACATCTTCACAAGGTCCTTGTTGTTGTTCTGGGATTGATTTGCACTTTTCACACCAAAGTACGTTCATCTCCAGGAGACAGAACGCGTCTCCTTCCTGATGGCTGCGTGGTCCCATGGTGTTTTTCCTTGCATACTACTGTTTGTACAGAAGAACATGGAACCTTCAGGTGTTTGGAAATTGTGCCCAAGGATGAACCATACTTGTGGAGGTCTACAATTTTTTTCTGAGTTCTTGGCTGCAACTTGCAAAAAGTACAGTTTGTTAACAAGAAATGTGTGGAGTGGTTGAAAAAGGAGTTTTAATGACTCCAATCTCAGTGTATGTAAACTTCCGACTTTAACTGTAACTATTGGTTCAGCACTTTTGAAATGTACAGCGAATTAATTCAGAACATGGGCCATTTCCCTGTACACCAGGTCAGAACCGTAGGATAAATAAAAGGGCCATATACGCAAACAATGACAGCTCTTTGTCACGACTTCCACCGAAGGTGTCTCCTCTCCCTGTTCGGGAGGTGCTCGGTGGTCGTCGTTGCCGGCCTACTAGCTACCACCGATCCATTTTTCTTTTACGTTTGTGTCTGTCTGTTTCTTACACCTGTGTTCTATTGAGTTCATTTCTGTGGGTTCATTAACCTCGTTGCCTGCTGTTATTTTGTGCTGGATTATTTCTGTGTTTGTTTGGTGCATGTGCTAGATTGCGCCACAGTCTATTCTTACGGTCGTTTTGTGCCGTTGTGATTTATTTAGGAGTAGATTGTTTTTTTCTTCCTGTTGTCACTTCGAGTTCCTGTTTTGTTGGGCGCCTTCGTTGGGTTTCTTTCCTGACCAGTTTTGTTGTGTTTTGGACATCCAAATAAATATTTTACTATTTGGACTTCAGTGCTCTCCTGCTCTTGACTCATGCACCTACCTTATCCTAGTGAGGCACCTTCCACTCTTGCAATATTCGATGAGGAAATTTCTCTAAAACAGGCTATAGGCTACATGTGCACCACCGTCAGAACAGTAGGCTAAGTTATGAGGGGGAAGGGACCAAATTATTAGGGTGAGGCACATGGACTACTAACAGTTTAGCTGCAGTATAAATATATGTATAAGTATAATATATATCCCTGGCATATTACATAATTTATGCAGTAGCATAGAATACATTTATGGACTCATGATTGTGCTGTGCAGACTCGAACAGCAAGGTGGCACCGCAGTCCTTCTTCTGGGCAAATTCTGTCACCACACTTTTTCATTGAAGTGTGTCATTCTCTGGATTTATGGTGCTTTCAAGACAAATGGAAACAAAAAAACAAAACAAGGTCGAATCATGACGTCAGTGATTTTCAGGTCGGAGCTCTAGAAAGAGGCCCAAGTTCCTGACTTGGAATTCCGAGTTGGATAACTTGGATAACAAAATGTATTTTCCCAATACAATTCCCTATGTTCAGAAATCCACAGGCTCGAGCGGTCACGACAGGGCAGACGAAAATTCCAAATAGTATCCATAAAGTTCGTAGAAACATGTCAAGCGATTTTTATAATCAATCCTCAGGTTGTTTTTACAATATATAATCGATAATATTTCAACTGGACCGTAGCTTTTTCAATAGGAGAGAGAGAGAAAATGTCTGCTCCAAGCTGTTGCGCATGCAAAACTCTGCTGGCACCCAGCCATCCACTGAAGTGATGTGATCGTTCTCGCTAATTTTTCAGAATAAAAGGCTGAAACTATGTCTAAAGACGGTTCACACCATGTGGAAGCCATAGGGAAAGGAATCTGGTTGATATCCCTTTAAATGGAGGGAAGGCATGCAATGGAACAGGGAGCTTTCAAAATACTTCCTAGTTGGATTTTCCTCAGGTTTTCGCCTGCAATATCAGTTCTGTTATACTCACAGACAATATTTTGACCGTTTTTAAAACTTTAGAGTGTTTTCTATCCTAATCTGACAATTATATGCATATTATAGCTTCTGGGCCTGAGAAATAGGCAGTTTAATTTGGGTACGTTTTTCATCCAAACATCAAAATACTGCCCCCTACACTCAACAGGTTAACAGCATGGCCAATGTATTCAATCTTTACTGGCCCATGGTGTTGAATGTGAACACTTGCATTTAGCCACTGACTCCTTCCAAACCACTCATTGTTGAATTTGCGATGACCAACTTGTTGTGTAATGTTTATGTCCAATGGCCGATGAGCTTCGATACGTTTGATCTATAATTTCTCTTCATATGACAAGGATTGAAAAGGATTTGCCAGTAGATTGCAGATTGTGATTCATGATGTTGACTGATTGTCTAGCTTGCTAGCTAAGATTCTGAAAGTATGATGTTGTCATGATCAGTCCAATCAAAACTACAGTAGATATAATGTGATTTGACATAATTTTATCTGTGGCCAATGACCATGAGCCCTCTTGGATGGGCATCATCAGGCTGGAACACGTGCATTTTGGAGCTGCCTTACTCAAGAACGTAAAAAAGAGACCATGATGGTATACGGCTTTGTTAAGTCAATAATTATTGTATTTGTTTTACATTGTCTACAAACTGATATGTGACACGTATTCACGTCAAAATAACATGCAAAACGGGCATTTTTTAAACTATATATATCCTTGTATCTACTGTCTGCTCTCTTCTCTCATCATCGTCTCCCTTCTCCTCATCTATCCTCCCTCTCCCTCTCCATCTCTCTGGGTTTTTTTATCTCCTGACAGCTGCCCATCCAATCTCCTCTCATCAAATCCAGCAGGATTCCACTGGGAAAAGAGAGATGGATAGAGAGAGGCACAGAGAAAGGCACAGATAGACAAAGAGGCAGATAGAGAGATTGACAGGGGCAGAAAGATAAAGAGAGGCATATTAGTGGAAGAGAGAGATAAAGAGAGGAGAACAGGTAAAGAGGGAAATGAAGAAAGACAGACAGGGAAAAAATAGAGACTAAGAGAGGCAGACAGGTTAAATAGAGATAAAGAGAGACAGACGGTACAAGAGAGGTAAAGAGAGGCTGGCAGGGGAAGAGAGGCAAACAGGGAAAATGAGAGGTAAAGAGAGGCAGACAGGTGAGGAGAGAGCTAAAGAGGCAGACAGGGAAAAAAGAGAGAGACTAACAGGGGCAGACAGGGTACAAGAGAGATAAAGCGAGGCATACAGGGTAAGAGAGGCATACAGATGAAGTAATAGATTCAGAGAGGCATACGGGGAGCGAGGCAGACAGGAAAAGAGAGAGATAATGATAGGCAGACAGGGAAAGAGACAGATAATGATAGGAAGATAGGGAAAGAGAGAGATAGAGAAGGAAGACAGGTAAAGAAAGAGATAAAGAGAGGCATACAGGGTAAGAGAGGCAGACAGGTGAAGAGAGATTCAGAGAGGCAGACAGGGGAAGAGAGAGATTCAGAGAGGCAGACAGGGCATGAGAGGCAAACAGGGAAAGAGAGAGATAAAGAGAGCCCTGACAGGGGAAGAGAGGCAGAAAGGGAAAGAGAGAGATAAAGAGTGAGGAAAGTAGAAAAAGGCCAAAGAGATTCAGGAGAAGGACGATACTGTGGTCTTTTTGGAATGCTTTTATGTCAGGCTTAATTTTGTTCAGTTTCTATTGAATTTCATGGTTGAACAGCTTTGCAGAATCAGTAGAGTACAGCATCTGAATGTGTTTTCCAAATACAGTATTCAGCTTCTTTCAGCGATCGTCTTCTTATGTTCTGAACAACCAAACACTCTGCCTGTTGAGACAAGAACACTCAGCAGAGGAGAGGAGGGAGCAGATGGGCAGGGTTGTGTGTGGTAACAGGAAAGGGTGAGGGAGGAAAGAAAAGGCAGGGGGACGCTACCAAAAGTAGAGTGGGGGGGGTCGAGAGGAATGGAATGGATGGGTGGAGAGGGGGATGGAGGAGGGAAGGAAGTGAAGGAGAGAGAGGTTTTCATAAAGTGTTTGGCAAAGACCCTCTCAGTCCTGCACAGCCTCTCAAGAGGGACTCAAGAGGTACTGGTTCTCACTGGTCAGGTAGGTAGGTGTGTGTGTTTGTGTGTGTGTGTGCATGTGTGCATGAGCATTGTATGTGTGTTTTCTTGTGTGTGTGTGTGTGTGTGTGTGTGTGTGTGTGTGTGTGTGTGTGTGTGTGTGTGTGCGTGCGTGCGTGTGTGCACAAATATTGTATGGGTGTGTGTGTGTGTGTGTGGACGTGTTTAACTACCAGAATTCCCCACAAGAATAGTAAACAAACAAACATTTTAACAACAAGGTGAAATGCTATTTCTAGTGGGTTTATGGTTAAGGTTAGAATTATTGTTAGGGTTAGAATTAGGTTTAGGAGCTAGGATTAGGGTTAGGGTTAAGGTTAGGTTTTAGGGTTAGGGTTAAGATTAGGGTTAGGGTAAAAGTACGGGTTAGGGTTAGGTTTAGGGTTAGGGGTTAAAAATATGATTTTGAATGGGACTGAATTATGTATCCCCACAAGGTTAGCTGTACAAGAGTTATTTGGCTGTCCCCATCAGATAACCCTTTTTGGTTCCAGGTAGAACCCTTTTTGGTTCAAGGTAGAACCCTATTGGGCTGTAGAACACTTTTCCCAGAGGGTTCTACATGGAACACTGTGGTGACAGCCAAAGAACCCTTTTGGAACCCTTTTTTCTAAGAGTGTACATTAATTTATATATTCTTCTCTTTTTAACATTCTCCTCTGTGGATCCATTACCTGATGAAGAAAGATCCTTAAATACTGCCCCTGCAGTAATGTACAGTATTTAACATGCAGTATATCTAGTGTTGAGTCAATAGTGCCTGCTGTTTAGATGGGCAGCTGCTCTTTGGCTTGCTTTCATCTGTTTTGTGTGTGTGTGTGTGTGTGTGTGTGTGTGTGTGTGTGTGTGTGTGTGTGTGTGTGTGTGTGTGTGTGTGTGTGTGTGTGTGTGTGTGTGTGTGTGTGTGTGTGTGTGTGTGTGTGTGTGCTGATCCCCTGTAGCTCTCCTCTCTTTTCATGTGGTGATAGATTACATTTTGATAGATAACATTTGACTTGGGTTTTTCTTTGGTTATGGTGTTTTGATGTTTAGCATCTACATTTTCCGGTCATTCCAGGAGTTTATTATGTATTAAAGCTTTGGTAGCAAGAATGCATTACTTTCATATGTGTTGTTTTTACAAAGGGGGGCAGAGAAATGTCTTGATGGTAATTTATGAGTTTCAACTCCCAATGGGAGAGTATGGGTCCTTTACAATGTTCTCTAATTTCTTTGGGACCCTTTTTTATACAGCAGGTTCAGGTTGGTTGATGATTATTTTTCCACTGTCATTTGGAGTATTTTACAGGATGTTCAGGTAGGTTTAACTCACATTTCTGAACTCTGGGTAAGTCTCCTCTCCTTCTCTCCTCTTAGCTGCAGCAGACTTGTGTGTGAGTTCTTTCCTGCGTGTGTGACCATGCGCGGTGTGTGCGTGTTCCTTTTGGTATGCATCATGGCGCTATCCGTTGCCATGCCAGACAGGCAGGACCCGTTTCTCTGGCTGTCCGCCCTGCATGGTCGCGGTTACAACGAGGGATCCCTATTGGCTGACACCACCGGGGGGGAGTGTCCTGATGAGTGTGACTGCCCGCCCACCTTTCCTATCGCTATGTACTGTGACGGACGGGGGCTGACAGCCATGCCCACCGTGCCCTCCAGGATGAAGTACCTGTACCTGCAGCACAACGAGATCACCGCCCTGCCAGACTCCGCCCTGGCTAACACTACTAACCTAGTCTGGGTCATGTTGCATCACAACGCGCTGTCTACAGACAAAATCGGCAAGAGGGTAGGTTACTCTATATAACATGACACTTCACTGCACGTCACAATACAGCACTAGACTACACTACACTAGGCTTCGATCAACCAATCATTACATAGATTATAACATACTTTTTTCATCATTGTATTCCAGGCGTTTGCCAAGCTGCAAGGGTTGGAGCGTCTGTACCTACAACATAACAACCTGACTGGTGTTCCCCCCAACCTGCCACACTCACTACGAGACCTCAGACTCAACAACAACAACATCAACAAGGTAACGGCATCATTCAGACCCTTCATCACCACTGCACTTTCAAACACTTTTATTCTTCTTCATCTTTATTCAGTCTTTATTTTGATTGTGAAGTGCATCCAGATGTTTTTCAATCAAGTGTCAAAGAGGCATGTAAAAAAAACACACTCTTGGAAAGACCACAAGTGTTCTGGGCCTCATCACTGTTTTTATGCAATCATTTCAATAAAGTTTGTTTTGTTGTCGTTGCCTAGATTACACCAGAGGCCCTGGAGGGCATGGACAACCTGACCATCCTGTATCTCCATGACAACGCTCTGACGGAGATGGGCACATCTCTTAGGGGGTTGAACTCACTCACACTCCTCGACGTCAGCGGCAACAAGCTGAAAAAGGTACCGTAGTGTAACGGGTGAGTGTGTGTGTGTGTGTGTGTGTGTGTGTGTGTGTGTGTGTGTGTGTGTGTGTGTGTGTGTGTGTGTGTGTATTCCACTTTTCTGTCTTCTCTTTGTGAAGCACTTAGTCAAAAATACTTTTGTAAAAACACAATATATAAATACATTTGAATTGATTGATCAAGTGATCTATTGATTGACTGACTGACCCCTCCAGGTTCCAGACAGCCTCCCAGAGCGCATCCACCAGCTGTACCTGGAGTCTAATGCCATCAGCGCTGTCCCAGAGGGATTCCTCAGTAAGTTCTCCCAGCTGCAATACATTCGCATGGGCCACAACCAGCTGACGGACAAGGGCATCCCCCCCAACACCTTCAACGTGACTGGCCTGGTGGAGCTGGACCTCAGCTTTAACCAGCTGGAGAGGATCCCCCCCGTCAGCCAGACGCTAGAGCACCTCTACCTACAGGCCAACCACATCAAAGGTATGTGTAATTAGTGATGTCTGACAACCTAATTAAGCATAATCAAAACTGATTTATGAGTAATCTCATCATGACATGAACTACGGAGGCCCCTGAGGATCAACAGCAACCACATATCATATCCTTAAACTGTATACAGTATGCATGTTTGCATGCAAGCAGAACATACACATGCACATGTATGAGCACACAACATCTTGGCTGTCCATTGAAGTCCATGATGACAATGCTCCATTGAAGTCCATGATGACAATGCTCCATTGAAGTCCATGATGACAATGCTCCATTGAAGTCCATGATGACAATGCTCCATTGAGGTTGGGGGGAAAGTAGGTTACAGTAGGTGGGAAGGTGCTTGGGACACTTCATGTGATGTGGTTGTGCAACATAGTGTGGCTGTGGTGCACAGATGCACTTACACAATGCTGCAGGTAAGACACGTCCATAGTCTAATGATGTGATTTCAGCAGCATTTAGAAGTTGAAGAAACACATTTGCTCTTTGTTTGAATGCCAGAATGTAAACAATATCACTCTCTGTCTCTACCTCTGTGGCTGGCTCTCTCCCACACTTGTCTCCCTCCCCTCTCTGTTGCTCTCTCCCTCTATCTTTGTAGAGTTTACCCTGGGTAGTTTCTGTAGTGTCGTGGACGTGATTAACTTCTCCAAACTGAGGACGGTGCGTCTGGATGGAAATGAGATCAGCACTGCGGATGTCCCCTCCGACTCAGTCCTTTGTCTGCGCATGGCCAACACCATCGAGGTGTAATGCTCCCATCTCACCACCAGGCTGCAGCACCATCAAGGTGTGAACAACCATCTCACCACCAGGCTGCAGCACCATCAAGGTGTGAACAACCATCTCAACACTGGAATGCAGCATTTCCAGTACACATCTGCAACTCCCCTATTTCCTGAACGGAGGGCAGCAGATTGATCGTCACTAGTTACCAAAGCCACAAAGTCATAATTATGGCTAAACCCCACCTATTTCTATAATATATTAGCCATTTAACAGACGCTTTTATCCAGAATTACTTGCAGTCATGCATGCATACATTTGAAGTATGGGTTGTCCTGGGAATCGTGCCAAGCGCTGCCAACTGAGAAACAATTTTTCTGCCAAAAATCTGATTTGAAACCTAACCCTAACCTTAACCTTAACCACACTGCTAAACTTATGCCTAACCCTAACCTTAAATGAAGACTGAGAAGAACATTTTTGCTTTCATTAATTTTGACAATATAGACAATTTTGACTCTGTGGCTGTGATAACTAGTGACAAAGCAGCAGTCCTAACTTTAGCATCACGTTGCAATTCCCCAATCTCACCAAGAAGGGGCAGCAGAGGGGTATGAGACACAAAGGCACACCAAGTTTATTTTGGTTTAGTTTGTTTTACTAATATCATTCAAAAGGACATTAGCATACATCTCCATATCAGGACAAGTTAGAAATAGAATGTTCAAAGCATGTTGAAAGTGCTTCCAAAGTCAACTTCATGTCAACTTTTGACGGTCAGAAAAAAATTATGGACGAATGGTGGTTCTGGCCATAATTTACGTTGTCTGACAACATATGAGCCTCAGAGA